>NC_134847.1:17038123-17638123 GCF_965363235.1 Mytilus galloprovincialis | reverse complement strand
AGGGGGGTCAAAATACCATGGCTAAGTAAAATTTTCAAAATATCTTTTCCAGTATATTAAATACATAAAAACTACTTATTGGAGTAATATACATGTAACTATGTTAAGGATTTAGAATAGCTTGAATTTTTGAAATTCTAGGTCTATAGTTGGGGGTTCAATATACCGCAGGGGGTTCAAAATACCATGGCTAAGTAAAATTTTCAAAATATCTTTTCCAGTTTATTTAATACATACAAACTACTTATTGGAGTAATATAACTATGTTAAGGATTTAGAATAGCTTGAATTTCTAAGTAAAATTTTACAAATATCTTTTCCAGTATATTAAATACATACAAACTACTTATTGGAGTAATATAACTATGTTAAGGAGTTAGAATAGCTTCAATTTTTGAAATTCAAGGTCTTTAGTAGGGGGTTCAATATACAGCAGGGGGGTCAAAATACCATGGCTAAGTAAAATTTTCAAAATATCTTTTCCGTTACATTGTAAATTAAATACATACAAACTACTTATGGGAGTATTATAACTATGTTAAGGAGTTAGAATAGCTTGAATTTTTGAAATTCAAGGTCTATAGTAGGGGGTTCAATATACCGCAGGGGGGTCAAAATACCATGGCTAAGTAAAATTTTCAAAATATCTTTTCCAGTTTATTTAATACATACAAACTACTTATTGAAGTATTATAACTATGTTAAGGAGTTAGAATAGCTTGAATTTTTGAAATTCAAGGTCTATAGTAGGGGGTTCAATATACCGCAGGGGGGTCAAAATACCATGGCTAAGTAAAATTTTCAAAATATCTTTTCCAGTATATTAAATACATAGAAACTACTTATTGGAGTATTATAACTATGTTAAGGAGTTAAAACCTTGAATTTTTGAAATTCAAGGTCTATAGTAGGGGGAAATTTTACTTTGCCATGGTATTTGGACCCCCCTGCGGTATATTGAACCCCCTACTCTAGGCCTTTAATTTCAGAAATTCTGGCAATTTGAACTGTTTTATGTAGTTAGAATACACCAACAAGTAGTTTGTTTGTATTAAACTTGATGGAAAAGATATTTTGAAAATTTTACTTTGCCATGGTATTTTGACCCCCCTGCGGTATATTGAACCCCCTACTCTTGGCCCTTAATTTCAGAAATTCTGGCAATTCTAACTCTTTTATGTAGTTAGAATACACCAATAAGTAGTTGGTATGTATTAAATTGGCTGGAAAAGTTATTTTGAAAATTTTACTTTGCCATGGTATTTTGACCCCCCTGCGGTATATTGAACCCCCTTCTATAGACCTTTAATTCAAAAAATTTGGCAATTTTAACTCTTTGGTGTAGTTAGAATACACCAATAAGTAGTTTGTAATTTTAGCTCACCTGGCCCGAAGGGCCAAGTGAGCTTTTCTCACCACTTGGCGTCCGTCGTCCGACGTCGTCGTCCAGCGTCGTCCGTCGTCCGACGTCGTCGTCCGGCGTCGTCGTTAACAATTTACATTTTGAACTTCTTCTAGAGAACCACTGAATGGAATGGAACCAAACATGGCATGAATGATCCTTATGAGGTGCTGACCAAGTGTTGTTACTTTGTAGCCGATCCATCATCCAAGATGGCCGCCAGCAGGGGACTTAGTTTAACATAGGACGCTATGGGAAATGCATACAAATGACTTCTTTTAGAGAACCACTGAATTGAATGAAACCAAACATGGCATGAATGTTCCTTATGAGGTGCTGACCAAGTGTTGTTACTTTGTAGCCGATCCATCATCCAAGATGGCCGTCAGCGGGGGACTTAGTTTAACATAGGACCCTATGGGAAATGCATACAAATGACTTCTTTTAGAGAACCACTGAATGGAATGAAACCAAACATGGCATGAATGTTCCTTATGAGGTGCTGACCAAGTGTTGTTACTTTGTTGCTGATCCATCATCCAAGATGGCCACCAGTCGGGGACTTAGTTTAACATAGGACCCTATGGGAAATGCATACAAATGACTTCTTTTAGAGAACCACTGAATGGAATAAAACCAAACATAGCATGAATGTTCCTTATGGGGTGCTGACCAAGTGTTGTTACTTTGTAGCCGATCAATCATCCAAGATGGCCGCCAGCGGGGGACTTAGTTTAACATAGGACCCTATGGGAAATGCATACAAATGACTTCTTCTAGAGAACCACTAAATGGAATTAAACCAAACATAGCATGAATGTTCCTTATGGAGTGCTGACCAAGTGTTGTTACTTTGTAGCTGATCCATTATCCAAGATGGTCGCCAGTGGGGGACTTTTGAATGAAATTAAACATGTTCCTTTCCTTATAAATGAGGTTGTGTTGTCACTTTTAGCCAAATTTTATATTTTATTATATGATTTCAAAAACCCAAGTAGAATCAGGTGAGCGATACAGGCTCTTGAGAGCCTCTAGTTTAAACTTGCTGGAAAAAAAAATTTGAAAATTTTACTTTGCCATGGTATATTGAACCCCTACTCTAGGCCTTTAATTTTAGAAATTCTGGCAATTTGAACTCTTTTATGTAACAAGAATACACCAATAAAAAGTTTGTATGTATTTAACTTGCTGGAAAAAATATTTTGAAAATTTTACTTTGCCATGGTATTTTGACCCCCCTGCGGTATATTGAACCCCCTACTCTAGACATTTAATTTTAAAAAATCTGGAAATTCTAACTCTTTTATGTAGTTAGAATACACCAATAAGTAGTTTGTATGTATCAAACTTGCTGGAAAAGTTATTTTGAAAATTTTTCTTTGCCATGGTATTTTGACCCCCCCCCTGCGGTATATTGAACCCCTACTCTAGGCCTTTAATTTTAGAAATTCTGGCAATTTGAACTCTTTTATGTAGTAAGAATACACCAATAAAAAGTTTGTATGTATTTAACTTGCTGGAAAAAATATTTTGAAAATTTTACTTTGCCATGGTATTTTGACCCCCCTGCGGTATATTGAACCCCCTACTCTAGACATTTGATTTAAAAAAATCTGGAAATTCTAACTCTTTTTATGTAGTTAGAATACACCAATAAGTAGTTTGTATGTATCAAACTTGCTGAAAAAGTTATTTTGAAAATTTTTCTTTGCCATGGTATTTTGACCCCCCTGCGGTATATTGAACCCCTACTCTAGGCCTTTAATTTTAGAAATTCTGGCAATTCGAACTCTTTTATGAAGTTACAATACACCAATAAGTAGTTTGTATGTATTTAACTTGCTGGAAAAGATATTTTGAAAATTTAATTTGCCATGGTATTTTGACCCCCCTGCGGTATATTGAACCCCCTTCTCTAGACCTTAAATTCGAAAAAAATTGGCAATTTTAACTCTTTGGTGTAGTTAGAATACACCAATAAGTAGTTTGTATGTATTAAACTTGCTGGAAAAAATATTTTGAAAAATTTACTTTGCCATGGTATTATGACTCTCCTGCGGTATATTGAGCCCCTTACTCTAGGCCTTTAAAATTTCAAAATTCTGGCAATTCTAAACTCTTTTATGTAGTTAAAATACACCAATCAGTAGTTTGTATGTATTAAACTTGCTGGAAAAGATATTTTGAAAATTTTACTTTGCCATGGTATTTTGACCCCCCTGCGGTATATTGAACCCCCTTCTCTAGGCCTTTAATTTCAGAAATTCTTGCAATTTCAACTTTTTTATGAAGTTAGAATACAACAATAAGTAGTTTGTATTTATCAAACTTACTGGAAAAGATATTTTGAAAACTTTACTTTGCCATGGTATTTTGACCCCCCTGCGGTATATTGAACCCCTACTCTAGGCCTTAATTTTAGAAATTCTGGCAATTTGAACTCTTTTATGTAGTAAGAATACACCAATAAAAATTTTGTATGTATTTAACTTGCTGGAAAAGACATTTTGAAAATTTTACTTTGCCATGGTCTTTTGACCCCCCTGCGGTATATTGAACCCCCTTCTCTTGACCTTTAATTCAAAAAATTTGGCAATTTTAACTCTTTGGTGTAGTTAGAATACACCAATAAGTAGTTTGTATTTTTTAAACTTGGTGGAAAAAAAATTTTGAAAATTTTACTTTGCCATGGTATTTTGACCCCCCTGCGATATATTGAACCCCCTTCTCTAGGCCTTTAATTTCAGAAATTCTGGCAATTTTAACTCTTTTATGAAGTTAGAATACAACAATAAGTAGTTTGTATTTATTAAACTTGCTGGAAAAGATATTTTGAAAATTTTACTTTGCCATGGTATTTTGACCCCCCTGCGGTATATTGAACCCCTACTCTAGGCCTTTAATTTTAGAAATTCTGGCAATTTGAACTCTTTTATGTAGTAAGAATACACCAATAAAAAGTTTGTATGTATTTAACTTGCTGGAAAAAATATTTTGAAAATTTTACTTTGCCATGGTATTTTGCCCCCCAACCCCCTACTCTAGACATTTGATTTAAAAAAATCTGGAAATTCTAACTCTTTTATGTAGTTAGAATACACCAATAAGTAGTTTGTATGTATCAAACTTGCTGGAAAAGTTATTTTGAAAATTTTTCTTTGCCATGGTATTTTGACCCCCCTGCGGTATATTGAACCCCTACTCTAGGCCTTTAATTTTAGAAATTCTGGCAATTCGAACTGTTTTATGAAGTTAGAATACACCAATAAGTAGTTTGTATGTATTTAACTTGCTGGAAAAGATATTTTGAAAATTTTACTTTGCCATGGTATTTTGACCCCCCTGCGGTATATTGAACCCCCTTCTCTCGACCTTTAATTTAAAAAAATTGGCAATTTTAACTCTTTGGTGTAGTTAGAATACACCAATAAGTAGTTTGTATGTATTAAACTTGCTGGAAAAGACATTTTGAAAATTTTACTTTGCCATGGTATTTTGACCCCCCTTCGGTATATTGAACCCCCTTCTCTAGGCCTTTAATTTCAGAAATTCTTGCAATTTTAACTCTTTTATGAAGTTAGAATACAACAATAAGTAGTTTGTATTTATTAAACTTGCTGGAAAAGATATTTTGAAAATTTTACTTTGCCATGGTATTTTGACCCCCCTGCGGTATATTGAACCCCCTTCTCTCGACCTTTAATTTAAAAAAATTGGCAATTTTAACTCTTTGGTGTAGTTAGAATACACCAATAAGTAGTTTGTATGTATTAAACTTGCTGGAAAAGACATTTTGAAAATTTTACTTTGCCATGGTATTTTGACCCCCCTTCGGTATATTGAACCCCCTTCTCTAGGCCTTTAATTTCAGAAATTCTTGCAATTTTAACTCTTTTATGAAGTTAGAATACAACAATAAGTAGTTTGTATTTATTAAACTTGCTGGAAAAGATATTTTGAAAATTTTACTTTGCCATGGTATTTTGACCCCCCTGCGGTATATTGAACCCCTACTCTAGACCTTTAATTTAAACAAATCTGGCAAATCTAACTCTTTTATGTATTTAAAATACACCAATAAGTAGTTTTTATGTAGTAAACTTGCTGGAAAAGAAATTTTGAAAATTTTACTTTTCCATGATATTTTGACCCCCTGTGGTATATTGAACCCCTACTCTAGACCTTTAATTTCCAAAAATCTGGCAATTCTAACTCTTTTATGTAGTTACAATTCACCAATTAGTAGTTTGTATGTATTTAAATTGCTGGAAAAGACATTTTGAAAATTTTACTTTGCCATGGTATTTTGACCCCCTCCCCCTTTTTTACCATGGAAAATCAAAACTATCCTTATATTTATATATACATATGTTATAATTACAAATAATTAAAGCATTCAAGCTACATATGGTCTAGTTATAATGTGTCAATAAGTATTTTGAATGACATTTTGTTGGTAAAGACTTCAGAGCACTTATACCAAGGAAAGATATTTCTTTTAATTAAGCATGGAAAATGTACCTTCCCTTCTTGTATGAATGATTTTTTAATCTATGATTAGCTTTAGAATAATGTAAAATGTTCTAATAATCATCTAGGATGAAAAAAACAGGGGGGTTCAATTTACCATGGGGGTTCAATTTTCCATACAGGGGGGGGGTTCAATTTACCATGGGGGGGTTCAATTTACCATAGCGGTATTTTGACCCCGGGGTCAATTTACCATGGGGTTCAAAATACCATATGACACCGGATATCAAATTGATCCACATTGTGGTCTAAAGTGTCTAAAATTGAACATTATTTGATTTCATCAAAAATTGAATTCTTTGGGTTCTATGATGTGCTGAATCTAACCATGTATTTAGATTTTGGATATTGGACCATAATTGGTAAATGTCCAATTTAAAAATTTTAAGTTTTTAAATTTAAGTTCTTAGACCACATTCATTCTGTGTCAGAAACCTATGTTGTGTCAACTATTTAATCACAATCCAAATTCAGAGCTGTATCAAGCTTAAATGTTGTGTCCATACTTGCCCCAACTGTTCAGGGTTTGACCTCTGCGGTCATATAAAGCTGCGCCCTGCGGAGCATCTGGTTTGTGTTGAAACAATGTTTATCATCCCTTTTACCTATATAGGAATTATTTTTTTGTGGATCAAATCAGTCAACAAAATTTACAAACTTAATTTGAAATCAAAAACTTTTTTTATCAAAAACATGCTTATAAACTTTACCTTTTTGTACAGGTATAAAATTTTCTAACAGGAATACAGTCTGTTTCCAATGTGTTGATGTGTCTTTGGGTCCAGTAGAAAACATAACCTGTATACAATAGAAATCCTCATATCAAAATACTGTTTAATAAAAGAAACAGTTATCTCCTTTTTAAACTTTTCAAAAACAATTTACCCATGCAGCAATTACTTCATAAAATAAGTTCCCAATCTACACAAACCTATTGTTTGTTGAGGCCATCTCATATGCATGTAATTCATATTGTATATAACCCTGAGGTTGATTGATTGCTGCTGGCTAATTGTCAAGTGGCAAATATTTCATGTTTCCTTTCATGAGTTCTTAATTTTTCTTTTGATTATTTTTCTAGATTCAAAATATTTGTCTTCCTCACTGGGGTATATCACTTGGTGAAGATCAGGAGTTGGCATAATTTTAAGGTTCCAAAATAGTATAAAATCAATTTAGATAATTTTTATTGGAAAAATTTAATATAACTACAAACTTTCCCTGAACTATGAACTTATTAGGTATAAATTTATCATCCAATTACTTACCTTGTTGCCACAATTTCTATCAAAGTGAATATCAAAATAACCAATGACAGCAGTTATCTCCCCTTTTGTTGCCAACGACAACTGAAAATCTTGTTTGAATTGTAAATCACCAAACTTACAAAGGCGGCAGTCTAATTCCTGCAAAATTAATACTTCTTAAATTCAGCATCCTCCTTTTCATATTGAATATCGGTACATTTATATGAATAAAAAGGAGATTTAGGGAAAAGAAAAAGATACAACAACCAAGCAATAAACCTAAGACAAAAAATAGTGGTTAAAATGTCGATTTTATTTACCAGTGAGGAACATTTAATTGCAGAAAGCTGAATTCAGAATAGTATCAAAATTTTGATTTTTTTTTTTACAAAAACACATCTTGCCAGCTATTTCTGCTGTAAAACATGCAAAAGTTTGTAAAAAAACCTGCTCACTGATGATACCATCCCCTCCCCTTCCCCACCCCCTGCAAGTGGACAATTTTAAGTGTAAAAATATGCAAGTGTTTAGTAAACAGGAAGTTGTTGAGTAATGATCTGAAAATGCATCACATGGTATAGCTGACTTATATAAACCCTGGCCTGAGGCCAAGTTTCAGATATCCTTGTATTGTAGTTCCTGAGAAAAATGTGAAGAAAATTTTCAACTTGACTGTCATGTGTAAAATTATACAAGTGTTAGGTAAACAGGAAGTTGTTGAGTAATGAATTTGAAAATGCATCACACAGTACAGCTGACTTATATAAACCCTGAAACCAAATTTCTGAAATCCTTGTATTGTAGTTCCTGAGAAAAATCAACAAAATTATTCATGGGACGGAGGGACAGAATGATGGACTGACGGACTGTTGGATGGACAGACAGAGATAAAAAAGTATACCCCCACTTTTTTAAGCAGGGGAATAATAAATACATGCAATAATTTCAAAATTTCATACCCTAGCTTTTATTAAGACGGTCAAAATGAGTAAGGGGATTACAATATTTAAAGATTCTGTTATTTTCTTTTGAATTTTAAAATCAAGTGGTTAAAATTGTGTCAACTAAAATACAAATATGTAGTCTAGAACTAACTAATCATAAAACTATGAATAAACAAGAATGTGTCCCAAGTACATGGATGCCCCATCCGCACTATCATTTTTCTATGTTCAGTGGACTGTGAAAATGGGATAAAATCTCTAACTTGGCATTAAAATTAGAAAGACCATATCATAGGGAATATGTATACTAAGTTTCAAGTTGATTGGACTTCAACTTCAACAAAAACTACCTAGACCAAAAACTTTAACCTGAAGCGGGACAGATGGACGAAGGAACAGATGGACGAACGGACGAATGTACAGACGGACGCACAGACCAGAAAACATAATGCCCATAAACGGGGCATAAAAAAGTGTCATACACTACAGATAAAAAAATCGGAGGCACTACAAAAATTATAGAGAAAATAGAAAATATATGTTGCCAACATCTTAAAATCACATAATTCACAATGATACGAATCTTCAACCTATCTTTTGCTTTCCAAACCTAGACAATACAGTTTTAGCAAAATTTTAATCATGCTAAGATAGCATTAGAATGACATGAATCAATCTGGATCACCAGAGGACCAAATATTACTCATTAAAATATTTTTAAAAAAAATTAAAAAAAATTATTTCAGAAAAACATTATGGGTAAGTATCATAATCACCTTAATAACAGCAGGTTCAGAAATAATTTTATCTGGTTTCACAATATCTACACTAGCTTCTTTTACAACATCAGCCTGCATACAACTCATTTTAAAACCATACACATTTTCCCAGAATGCAATGTGTTTATCATGGACATCTTTATCATCAATGGCTACCAACTGGATGTTACATTTATCTGGATACACTGTTGTAAAAGATAAATCTCACAAAATAAATATAAAACAACTATAAAGTGATATTGGTCCAAGATTACACCATTCAAGATGTATTGTTTGTTAAAAATATTTTTTTTATTTTAGAAGTCCTTAAAAAATAACATGAATTCAATTTAAAAAATAAAACTATTTGCCTACCTAAAGTTATTTTTAAGAAAATAAAACTTTTTGCATACCTAAAGTTATTTATTAGAAAATAAAACTTTTTCCCTACCTAAAGTTATTTTTATTAAATAAACTATTTGCCTACTTAAAGGTTTTTTTTAGAAAATAAAACTATTTGCCTACCTAAAGTTTTTTTTTAGAAAATAAAACTATTTGCCAACTTCATTTTTTTTACATAAATAAGGCCGTTAGTTTTCTCGTTTGAATTGTTTTACATTGTCTTATCGGGGCCTTTTATAGCTGACTATGCGGTATGGGCTTTGCTCATTGTTGAAGGTCGTACGGTGACCTATAGTTGTTAATGTCTGTGCCATTTTGGTCTTTTGTGGATAGTTGTCTCATTGGCAATCATACCACATCTTCTTTTTTATATTATAGTTATTTTTTAGGCTTGCAGAAACACTGGTATTATTTCTTAAGACCTCACAGAATATATAATACTTAATCTGGGACAGGCTAGCAATTAATTCTAACTGGTTTTTTTTTCATCAAACATAGATACATATAGAGAAAACTTAGATAAATGGATTCTCTTAAGAGTTTTATTTTTAGTTCATTTTTAACATGTGGGACTGACAGTTATTTTTTGGTCTTTAGTCTGTTTTTAATACATATAAATGCTGCAATCTAGCATTTTAACTTTTGTAAGAGAAAATTGTTCAGTGTTTCTTTTTTATTCATTATATTAGAAACAAGAATGTGTCCAAAGTACACGAATGCCCCACTCGCACTATCATTTTCCATGTTCAATGGACCGTGAAATTGGATAAAAAATATAATTAGGCATTAAAATTAGAAAGATAATATCATAGGGAACATGTGTACTAAGTTTCAAGTTGATTGGACTTCAACTTCATCAAAAACTACCTTAACCAAAAACTTTAACCTGAAACATGCACTTTCATTTTCTATGTTCAGTGGACCGTAAAATTGGGGTCAAAAGTTTAATTTGACTTTAAAATTAGAAAGATCATATCATAAGGAACATGTGTACTAAGTTTCAAGTTGATTGGACTTCAACTTCATCAAAAACTACCTTGACCAAAAACTTTAACCTGAAGCGGGACAGACGGAGGAACGAACAGACGAACGAACGAACAGACAGACAGACAGACGGACGAACGGACGCACAGACCAGAAAACATAATGCCCCTCTACTATCGTAGGTGGGGCATAAAAATTAGTTTCAATTTGATAAGTGAACTTTCTACCAGAGTATAATTACCTGATCCATCTATTTTTAGATATTTGTCTCTTGCATACAACACAGAATCTAACATAGATTCAAACAGTAAGAAATATCCCATCCATTCTGATATTATAATGTCTACTTCTTCTACAGGAAGTTTAACATCCTCAATTCTGCCTTTTAATATGGTTATTTTGTCCTGAAGATTATTTTCCCTGAAAATACAACAAAAATGTTTTAACTAATTATGTTGAACAGATTTTTTTTACTAATGAATTGTAAATAAGACAGCAACCCAATATAAAAAAGAAGATGTGGTATGATTGCCAATGAGACAACTATCCACAAAAGACCAAAATGACACAAACATTAACAACTATAGGTCACCGTACGGCCTTCAACAATGAGCAAAGCCCATACAGCATAGTCAGCTATAAAAGGCCCCCATAAGACAATGTAAAACAATTCAAACGAGAAAACTAACGGCCTTATTTATGTAATAAAATGAACGAAAAACAAATATTTAACACATACACAAACGTCAACCACTGAATTACAGGCTCCTGACTTGGGACAGGCACATACAGACATTTATAAAATACATTTTGATTTATAAGGCATTTGATGGTTTGATTGCTTATTGGTTTTTATAAGCACAATAAACGGTGTTAAAACAGTTAGGGGAGAAAAATTAAAAAGTTAGTAAACCCTATATCATCTGTCCTTGTGGCCAAGTTCGGATGGAACTAGAGTTCTGACTAGAGTTCCATATGAACGGTAAATAATTTTGAAGAGTAAGGTCTCTAGATTACCGGAAGTACAAGGCCCCTACTCTGAATATGTTTACATTCAAATTTGATTGGATTGACGTCATAACATCCTGGATATCGAGTCGATCTCTAGGAACCCTGCCACAACCCAGGGTTCCTCGAGTGTTAATGGCGGGAAAGCTATATCCAATCATAACAGGTGTTATATATGACCATGTCAATTCCATCTACTCTAGATATCCATCCGAACTTGGCCTGTGGGAAACCTTACCTGACAATATCCATGGCTTGGTACACAATATCTGATTGGTCAACAGCTATCACCTGTTTCGCTCCAGCAGACACAGCAAACATGGACAGGATACCAGTTCCACAACCCACATCAAGGACAACCTTATCTTTGAACAGATCTTTGTTCTTGTACATAAAATCACGATAACTTTCGGTTCGAACTTTGTCCTGGAGAAAAGTAAAAAAAGATTGGATAAATCCGACAATCAATGTGTAAATATGCAAGAATCTGTTTCTCAAATTATTAAAAAAAAAATAATCATGTTTTGTTATTTAAACGAAAATCCCTTTCGAGTGCCTCCTACATTCCACAAAGTTATCAATTTCTTTAACACCTGTTAGCATATTTTGATTCATCCAGTGAGCTGATAAAGTTTATGACCTTTAATTCAACCAATCATCTTCTGAGATCACCGGCAACCACAAATTTTATACCATGGGTTCTAAAAGGCTTAAATTGCGAAATAATTTGAGAAAAATATATATATTATTTTCACAGAAATCTAATTCATTCAAAGAAGATTTTCTTGCACTAAAAAAGTGTAAAAATCCTATATTTCCTTTATTTAAAGTAAAACTTGAGCTTAAGTGCTTTACAATTATAATAACCTACAGTACATTAGTAGTACTATTTGAATACTTTAATTGTGAAATAGCTAAACAAAGGCAATAGTAGTATACCGCTGTTCAAAACTCGTAAATCTATGGACAAAAAACAAAATCAGGGTAACAAACTAAAACTGACGGAAATGCATTAAATATAAGAGGAGAACAACGACACAACATTAAAATGTAACACACACAGCAATGGACTAAGCATTAGACAAAATCCGATGAGGATAACCAATATAACATCAAAACCAAATACATGAATTAGGGATAGAAAAGTATCGTGACACGTCGTATAGTAATGTGAATTCACACTCAAATATAGGAGAAAACAAACAACACAACGGAAACACAACGTAAAAATGTTAGACACACAGAAACGAACTATGATATAACAATGGACATTTTCCTGACTTGGTACAGGGCATTTATAGAAAAAAAATGGTGGGTTGAACATAGAATGCCTGAAATCACAGTGTTTGACTTTGAATGTAATTCAATAAAAAATGTTTGGTATCAAATATTGTAGCAGTGGTCAAAACATTTTTCAGTATTAAGATTTCCTCCCGATATATACTGTTTTGCTTTTTCCAATAATATTGTGTTGTAAAATGATGCCCTTTATGGGTTCTTGATTAGACTAATAAAAATTTGTATTCTTATCTTATCTTATACATGAAATACCTTCATAATATGAGGTGCATCAGATAGAAAACCGTCTTATGCAAGTGCACATATACATGTACATGTATATAACTTTGATTGACTTTGGAACATTTAAAGTGGTACCTAACACTACAGAGAGATAACTCTGTAAAATCAGTTAAACAATTAAGCTTTTCAATGATCAAAATTAGTGTTTGTCAAACTGCTACATATCAAACAATTTTTTTCTGAGACAGTGATTGGTTGAAGTTTTTGGAAATTTTTATAATTTTTTCAAAGGATCAAAGTAAATATTCTATCAAAATTTTTATGAAAGTTAAACAAGCCAAATTAATTTTAGTCAAGGTGTTGGGTACTACCTTAAATAGGAAACAAAATTATGAATGTTGGTCTGTTTTGTAGGGTTCTCATATCAACTTAATTTTGAAACAGTTACATACTTTGGATAAAATTTTTTCAACCTGAAATAGGTTAAGGATGTTCGCTACTCTGTTTCAAAATAACAAGCTTTTGAAAATTGATAGTATATAATAAAGAAACTAGAAAAGCTGAAAAAAATTAGGGGTCCGTGTGCTTGTTTTCGAGATATAAGCCACTGAAAATTTGGCGGGAAATATTTCTCTCTAGACTTTTCATACAATTAACATTGTCATCATTTGTCTTTCAAAAACAATAAAAAAATAACAAGGATTTTATAAGGTTTTCAGATATGCCTTATAAAACTATGTGTAATAAAATTATGAAAAGAAAAATAGGGCTTTTAAAATGGGCAAAAATTTTAATGGTCACTAGATGGATAAAACCAGAGGATTTTGAATATCTGACAAAAATTTAAGTACACAAGGAGCGAACATCCTTAACAGATGTATTGATATTCATTTCAGTAAGGTCAGTTTCTATCAGACTTAGCTCATATTTCGTTAACTACCTTTAACATATCTTCATGAATACTGAAATGAGCATACGATCCAAAATACTCCTCATCTTCATCTTCTGTCAAGGTGTGTACTGCACTCTCTGGTTTGATTGGTTCATTTGGCTGTGACATCACCAAATTCTGTACCATGGTTCTGTAAATATAAAGCTTAAATTTCAACAATACTGACATTATACAGAATTATGCATTTCAGAATTGTTGCATGGTTTACACAGTTATTAAAACTGAAAATTTGTGATACACTAAACTGGAGATTTTTTTAATGAATGAGTTACACCAGTGGCACAAATTCAAAAGTTGTCTATTTAAATGTTACAAATTGGGAATTATAGTAGAACTTCCAAAGTTTGAACTACATGGACATTATTATCAGTAGTTTATAATGAAGTTAAAAATTCTGAAAGTTTTAAATTTTGTAAAAAGATGAGTTTGTATGTTGGTTATTGAGCAGTTACAAAACATCCTCATGTCAATAATGAAGCAATGCATTGTTTAATTTTTATTCAAACAAATCACTAAGTTCCAACTTGAAATTCTGAACTGTATGTGATACAGCTTATTAGAGATTATGTTTTTTTTCTCAGCCTATTTGTGACATTTTAATGCTAAATTCATTGGATGTGTATACTGATTGATATTCTGGTCCGAGAACACAGTTATCCTCCTTTGATTTTGATGGATTCATATACCGTGAGCTTTTGCTGTCAATATAATGTTTTGTAATAAGGGTTTTGTATTTTCACCAATATAAATTTTATAAGTTTTCGTCTGTTGTTTTCATAAGAAAAAGAAAACTTACCTCATTTTCTGAAGGTCATGTAAAGCCCTTTGCAATTCAGTTTCTGCAGATTCTGCTCTCTCATTGGCTCCTTGCAACTTCAAACAGAGGCTATGGTATTCAGATGGTGTCATGACAACAGGTGTTTGTTGTTTATGTCCCTGTTCACTGCTATTGGAGTCTACACTCGTTGCTCCATTTTGTACATCTTTCCCAACTTTTTGACTGATGAAATATTCAATATCTAAATGAAGAAAAGTGTGTAAATAAATTAAATGGATTATTTAAGTTTATGTATGCCCATCTAAACAAATTAATGTTGGCAATGGGATGGCATTTCATATTACCACACCATGCATTAAATTCAAAATAATTATGCCATCTGTTGATCATGTTAATGTATGAAAATGTTTTCAGATTTTCAAAAACAACCATAATCAATATAAGCACCTTCTGCTCTCTATGAATAAAATATTTTTTGGTAAAATCCATAGGTTGATGCATTTTATTTGTCTTTTTTTATTATTAATACAGTTTATGTTTTTGCTTACTTAATAAATGTTACGGGGTAATAAAAGCAATAATTAAAACTCGCATTTTTGATTTTTTTTATATTAATCAAACATTTTTTTTCTGAATACCTCAAAACTTAAAACCCCATTTTAGTCTAAAATGATAAAACATGTAAAATGGCAATAATAAATGCACGCAATAATTTCTGAATTTTCAGTATATAAAATGGTAGTAAATCAGATTATTTCTTATTTCTTATGAAGCAAGATTCTTCCAATCTGATTAGTAAATTACCCTGCTGTAAAAGCACCTCACTCCAGCAAAACATTTTACACTCCGGGATAAAAACTGAGAAATATTTCACTTTAATTTGTATTACCATATTGGAGCAGTCCATCTTCCATGTTGTGTGGCTTAAGGTAATCATCTGAGTCCCACAGTGGCTTGTCTCCTTTCAATTGTGTAATTTCAAGAGATGTTGGCTTCTGTAAAAAATTTAACATGTCCAATTGAAAAATGTTACATGGTAAAAATTATAAAACAAAACTATTGATATTTCTACATTATCCCTTATATTCACGCCAACATTTACCTCCAATTTTCTTAAGTTAAATTGCAGGTGTTGTCTCCTATTGAGATTGCCAATAGCGTACAAGGGCAGTAAGTATGTGAGTAAACTTGTTTACAAAAGGTTGGAAAAGTTGTTTTTGTCCAACATGATAACAATAATACAATACTTCATATTAACCCCAAATTTCTTAGATTGTATGAGTTATCTCCCATTGAAATAGTTTACAAAATGTGAAAAACAGCTGATTATGAGCAGAAAGGATGTTTATTTGTTATGCAATATACAAATAAACCCTTTAAGCAACCTCTATATGATAAAATTTCATGCATATTTTTGGTCTAAGGAATTGTTTTTAAGCGAAGACGAAAATTACTATTGAATACAATGAACAAAATAAAGATTCAGTGAAAATGTTGTGGAATAAAAAAAAAAATGATACCACAAATTTTTATAACTTACTATATGAAAATACTCAGTTACTATCTTTTCCTATTAAAATCTGCCCCCAAAAAATAATGATATAAACCTTTTGGTTCCAAAATACAACATTCAAAGACAGGGTCACATCTGCGTATTCTTGAAAAGTTTATGTTGCCCTCTAGATGTCCTCGAATTTGTGGTTGTTTCCCTACCTCATTTACACATACCCTGTATCTCTTATCTTTTGATATGAATAATACATTTTCAGATGAAGAAATACTTTTGAGGAATTTGAAGAATTTTTTTTTTTTATCAATGAGCTTATATAAATAGTGAATAATTAAGACAGCAAGCTTTACCTTTGACCTGATATAGTTGATCATTTTGATATACTGTATACAATCTAACTTCCATTTTCTACCAATGTCTATGATGTTGAAAAAGTGTTCTTTTTCACAATGTGCAAATACTTCATCTACCGAAGAAAATATCTGATCACAAAACAAACATTGATTTTCCTCTGGACTTTCCTCTCCATCTCCATCCCATACATCATCATCATCATCTTCAATTTCATCGATGTCTTTGTCTTCCTCATAGTCGATCAGCTGACCTTCATAGTCTTCGAACTGACCTTCACAGTCTGCAAAATCTGTCAAAAAAGAAATTTGTTTTAGACAATAAGATCAAGTACATATTTGTATCATAATTTTTCTACAAGTAGATTAAAAGTCATAAAAGTGTAAATTCACATTGCGATAAGACGTGTCACGATACTTGTCTATCCCAAATTCATGTATTTGGTTTTGATGTTATATTTGTTATTCTCGTGGGATTTTGTCTGATGCTTGATCTGTTTCTGTGTGTGTTACATTGTAGTGTTGTGTCGTTGTTCTCCTCTTATATTTAATGGGTTTCCCTCAGTTTTAGTTTGTAATTACCTCGATTTTGTTTTTTGTCCATGGATTTATGAGTTTGAACAGCGGTATACTACTGTTTTTTGGATTTTGTGGTTACCTTGGAATCACGAATTTCAATGTCTAATGAATTCCAAATTTTATATAGGTAAGTATGCAGACATTGGAAATGCTACAAAATCAAATATCCAAGTAAATGAAAATTGTCCTCAATCAACGAAAACTGGTACCAAAGAAAAATAAATGAATCCACAGTACCAGAAAGTATCCATCCATTTGGATAATTGAACTAGTTTTGTGTCTTTGACTTTAATAAACGTTGCAGGGCTTTCAAAACAGCCATTTTAACTTTGTGTTTATTTTAGATGTATTTCTATTTGTATCCATCTGATGAGTGAAGTTTTATTTCAACTGATGTTTATAGTTCCAACTTATGCTGTTCTTTTACACCACTGTCCCATGTTAGGGGAGGGGTGAGAAATCAGTTGACCAGTTAACATTCTGTATGTGCCTGTCCCAAGTCAGGAGCCTGTAATTTAGTGGTTTTTGTTTGTTGCTGGGTTATATATATTTGTTTTTCTGTGATTTTTGTCATTGGTCTCTTGTGAAGAGTTGTCTCATTGGCAATCATACCACATCTTCTTTTCTGTTTCTATATTTTTTTTTTAATTCCACATCATTTAGAATCAATTGGATAGTTGTCTCATTGGCCATTAATCATTTCACATTTATTTATGTTTATTCCCTTACAGTGTAACGTAACGGTACCCAAATTGCACCTATTTAGAAAAAATAGCAGCGGAAATCTTACATTTATATTTTTATGATTTGATACTATGCACATCTTTCAACATAGGTAAAACTATTTAGATATGCACAAAACGTTCATAGTATTTATCAACAGATGGAAGTGTTACTGAAAAAGCAAAATGTACTGAAACGTCACCATGCGACGTAATCAAAACGTCATCTTTTTAAAAGGAGCAAATACAATATGTTACAAGCATCTATTTCTTAAAAAATGTAAAAAATGAAGAGTAAGCATGGACTTATAGCCGATTGTTTAAAATATTTGAAATAATTAAACAAAAGCTCTGTTATTAGACTTTTGACGATGCGAATTTAAGCATGGATGCAATTTGGGTACTCCTCATTTAAGAATCATTGATGGTTTGGAGGTCAGTTTAGACCAATTTTTCTATGATTCCATATGGATTCAAAATGTAATTGGTGAAACCATATAATAAATAATGATACATCTACAAAATAAACATATAATGAAAACTTTTGTAGTGTAAATAAACGTAGGTTAAAAAACTGTCAAAATAGGTGCCATTTGGGTACTCTGACGTTACAGACAAATCAATTTATAATATATATATATATATTTATTTTTTTTATTTGATGAAACTATAAAGATTATCAGTCATAGACTTAATACAGTTTGTAAATTAATAAGCAATTATCTGAGAACCCCTAAAAATAGAAGTTTTTACCAATTTACAAATATGTTATTATTTCCATTCTAAAAAGAAGAAAAAACATTGATGACATGGATTTAGGCAAATGAGTTTAATTTTTTGAAATTCTCAGAAACATAAATCCTATGGATTTCCTGTAAAATTCTGAGTCAATTGCAATTGCAAGCAACATGAGCAAAGAAACAAAAAAAATATTGGTTAAAGATACAGTCATAACTTTTTAAATTTAGATTTGTAAGTCTCACTGGTTTTAAATGTAAATAATAGTGAAGGGAGGATTTGATACACTTATGCCAGCTTGTCGAGCTTGTTTGCAAGTTGTATACTGTCTTTTCTCTTTCCTATTAAATATTAAATCCGTAACTATCCATTGAAAATATTTCAATGAATACATTTTAAAGCAGATACCTACTCAGTGAGCAGCTATATAAGCAATTAACGATTCAAGAAATTTTAATTCTAATGGGAATAACACTTCCCCATTTTAAATGAAGTAAATAGCACTGAGTTCTATTAAAAGAGAGATAAATTAACTTGACTCTCAGACAGTGTAACTGTATGCTATTTTTAAGGGCAGGAACAAGGGCAATGGATTAGTTTTTTAAGGGCTGGAACATGGGCCATGGTTAAGTAACTTTAAGGGTAATTAGTTTTACGTGTAAGCATGAGTTACATGTATAGCAGTGTGTCCCATTATCTAGTCCAAATAATAATGACTTCTTGAAAGGCTATTTCATTTATTTGCTTTGACGCCTTACTGCGAAGTGAAGGCATAAAATATAACATAGCCTTTCAAGACGTTGGAGAAACCATTATCTAGTAGAATTAAAACAGCACTTTATTAGCTATGCTACACCCTTATAAAAGCTCATTTGTAAGAAAGGAAGCTAACAATTTTTTTGCCAGGTATACCAGATTCAAATACCACTTTTTTTAACTGTCTGATATATATTGTACAATGATCATTTGAGATAAACATATTATCATGATTATGCTCTTGCCATGGGTTACAAAATTTGTAGTCCAAATAATTATGACGTCTTGGAAGGCTATTTAAAATTTTTGCTTTTTCACCTTCCTGCGTCCATGTAAGGCATCAAAGAAAAAAAATATAATAGCCTTTCAAGATGTCATATTATTATGGCACTGGCTACGGTTACATGGAAATGTAACAATAATAAAAATATTATTGTTACATTGGAGATTAAATACCGGAATGCATGGTTGGGTAAGGACCTGATTAATTACGAATGTAACAATAATTATTGAGGCTACGGTTACATTGCGTTATTGTTACATGAAAAACAGTAATTAATGTACGATGGGACTAGTAATATGTACTAAATAATAAAAGTTGAAGACATCTTTTTTATATTTACAATACATACAATTTCTTTAATATTGTATTTACAATCAGTTAGTGGTTTTTAAAGCATGTTTAAGTCCGACACATTTTTCATGCACGAAATTACGTCCTCCATGGATACATGTATACAGAAGTTCCCAGTATTTTAGTTCAAAGTTAGCAAACTTTGATGTATCATTTTTTTAGAACTGCGTTTGTATATCTGTATGAAATGTGTGTCTTGATATTGTTTCAGTTTCATTTTAAACAAAATTGGTAATGCTAAGGAGTCTCTTCATCCATTGTTCAAAGTATGATGGCAGTAATAAGATTAGGTGTGCAGTTAAATACTTAAAAGTGAAACCATTGAACAATATGTTCGCCTTTGGCACTCCTAATCTGAAGTAGTATCTTTAAGAACATCAAAACCATTTATACTTAAAACTATTCAAACACCATGATTTGTTGCGGAATAATAATATTTAATTTATCATTATTACAAGTATTATTTGGTACATATGAAAGAATAAAGCAATACAACTATAGAATATTTTAAAAGTTTAATCAATCTAGAGTACATTGCTGATTTTCATGTAACAATAACGCAATGTAACCGTAGCCTCAATAATTATTGTTACATTCGTAATTAATCGGTTCCTTACCCAACTTTGCATTCCGGCAATTAGTCTCCGATGTAACAATAATATTTTTATTATTGTTACATTTCCATGTAACCGTAGCCAGTGCCTATTATTATTTGGACTACAAAATTTGCACCCTACAAATTACCTGTTTAGAAGAAATACCTAGTTAGACAGGGGAAATGTTTTAAAAAGATATCAAGAGACAAAGTCATACTCTGCTATTGCATATGACATGTATGGTTTGCACTGTTGCAGGAGTTAATTCTAAGGATAGCCACTGGCATAATATATGCAAAAGGGTTGGGTCTTTCAAAAACAAAGCAAATAAGGCCGACAAGGCAAATGTTATACTAGTAATTTTGAGCATAAGTTATTCTTGTTAGTGAAGCTTTAGATTATAAATTACTGTCATGCCGTAATTTACTATTTAAAACATATTCTTCCCACGTGTTTACCTGCCATAGTTTTGTTTATGTTTTTATGACTAGTGAATGGAAAAATCCCGAGAAGATCCAAGTGCATCTTCCGTAACGTGTAGATTTCGCCACGTTAAAAGTCACTTCATATATTGACTACAGATGACACTGGTATGAACTATATTGGCTTTATTATATTGGTGAAGGTATATATACTTAAAAAGTTAACATTTGTCTGCATTTTTTTTGTAATTTTCTTCATAAAGAGAATAAGTGTGGACACACACAAATGTCCTTTTCATTCCCTTTAAAAATAGTCTTAAGTAGCTTTAGGGAAACAAAAGGTTCAGAGGATTTAGTAGCTTTAGGGAAACAAAGATTCAGAGGATTTTGTAAAGTAATATCTAAGTTTTGAACCTGTATTTAGCCTTTTTCTTAGTTTATTGATTAACGTCCAGTGGCAAATAGTTCATGCATGTTCAGGACGATTTTTAGTCAATGAAACTTTCAATAACATGGGAATTACCAACATCTGAGCTTTTCTTTTGAATGGATAAACCAAATTTTATATAAAATAATCAAATGTTATATGATTGCCAATGCAACAACTAATCATCCAGTCATGCCAGTGCTTAATTTAAGTGGATATAACACAGGCACTTATGTAACAGAAAATTTGGTCCGGTAAAAAAATTTGGTCCGGTAAAAAAATTTGTCCGCCAGACTTTTTTCCCTAGTTAATCAAGTCCATGTCCATGATTTTACTAGGAATATAAATCCTAGGACAAATGTTCCTGGGAAAATAAGTTCATAGCTAGTAAATTATGTCTGGCACATGTTTTCCTAGGAAAAATTGTCCCAAGACTTGTTTTTCTAAGTTTTATTATATCATAAAGTATATTCAAAATAGAAGGAAAAAAATGTTAGATAAGATTGGAAAATTTCCTTATTTTTTTCGAATTAAAATGAAGGACATTTTCTCATTGCTTATAACATTTTCCTTTTATAATAAAGGACATGGACAATTTTACCTAGGGACATGGACATGATTTCCTAGGAAAATTAGTCTGAGAACATAAATTTTATTAAAAAAAATTGATACACAACTCTTTAACAATATTAAAACATAACATTTATATTCACCTTTTAAAATTAAGGGCTTGGACATTATTTCCTAGAAAAATTAGTCTGGAGACAAATTTTATTAAACAGATTGATACACAACTCTTTCGTTTTGCCTTTAACAATATTAAAACATATTACATTCATATTCACCTTTTAAAATTAACACTGATTAAGGGCATGGACATTTTAACTTAGGACTATTAATGACATGGACATGATTTCCTAGGAAAATTAGTCTGGGGACATGAATTTTATCAAAAATATAACTATGCAACTCTTAAACATTACTAAAACATAACATTTAAATTTCCATAGTTTAAGTGTAATTGAATTTATTATAGGATTTTAAAGGACATGATTATACCTAGGAAAATTATTCTGGGGACATATATTACTAGCATCGGTCTAAATATACTAGTAAATTCTGTAACCATGGACTTTTTATACTAGTAATATTCGTCCGCCCAGACATATTTTACCAGGACAAATTTATCCCTTACACTTGTACCTATCCATTGGAAGACCCACTGTAAACATATATTTATGAGAAACAAGTGCCTGTGGGATATAACCAATTATAGGCCACATACCAACTAGGAGAAAAACCCATACAGTATATATATATATTCAGCTATAAACGAAAAAAGCAAACGAATTCAATCAAGGAAACTGGAGGCCTAGGTATTAACAACAAAACAATTAACAAAAAAAACAAATATGCCAGACATGAACAAACAACAACCAATGAACCATGACTTGGGAGACTCACATAAAGAATGTGGTGATGTTATATTTGTGAAAGCTCAATCCTCCCCTAACCTTGGACAGGGGAGTAAACACACAACATAATTGGATTTATCTCAAAAAACCTGTACAAGGCACAAATAGAACATAAAAACAAATGAAAAACATAAGACATAAAGCACTGATAAAAAATTAATTGCAGAAAGCTAATTACAACATGATCTCCCATTCTAAAGTTTCATTCAGTGCACATCCAACAGATTTAGTGTAGAGATCTCATAATCAGTCATGGAGAAACGCATGATCTTGTAATTTTCCAACATGACCAAATTATGCATAAATAGTATTACCAGTATGCAGGATCATGAGTTCTCAAAAATTGAAAATTGCAATATTTGGTGGACGACAATTTTACACTGCTTTCATTTGTTCTTCAACCTGACAGTTTCTTGGTTCATGGTCTGTACGATGAGACCAAGAACTCGATCAAGACATATAGATGAAGAATTTACCAAAATTCTACACTGTAAAATGGTACTCTTTGACTAATTTAAAATGCTCTGACACCACAGTGCCCCAACAAATCCTAAAAAAAGGCCTATACTCTTGACCTTCATTATAAACGATACACATATTTGTTCTGATATATATGCAATGTTCAGTAAACAAGACTTTTTCTATTAACTGGTATGACAGTCAAATATTGGCTATGGCAGTTTCATACTATGTGTTCATAATTCAGTCATGACATATATATATTTCAGATTTCCCCTAACTGATTCTATTGTTTGTGCCTCAAGTGTTAAGATGGACGATTCAGGAAAACTGCCTATTTTTGTGTTTCAGTATGTTTTGCCTCATTGTGTAGAAAATAAATTCATAAATACTGCAATTGATAAAAAAAGTCAAGACCTGATAATAACAGAATTCATACCTCAATCAGACGGAACTAATAGAATTACCAGGAATGCAGTTCAAGTGCCAAAGGAAATAACTAGCAAGAGAATTATTGGTCAGCCCATTTGTATTGGGTGTAAAGGAAGTTTTTATGTTTTTCAATTTATTTGTACCACAGTTTCACACATACAATTCTTCTCTGTGGACGTAGACAACAAATCGGTAAATGTATTTAAGGATTCTGTGTGTTATTTTAGTCGTGATATAATGACTGTGGCACCGGTAGAATGTCACATTAGCACAGACAAGAAGCTTTTATTACTAAGACTGCCACAAGCTGTGCTAAAACTAAATAGATATGCAAACATTCTCTTGATAGTGAATGGTGAAATCTGTAACATTGGCAAGTCAAAGCTGCATGACAAGAAATACACTTGTGTCAGATTTCTTCCACACTATCCAAGTCAACTATTGATGGTAGAATTTAATAACATTTCATCAAAATGTCATCTACGAATATATGACATGACAACACAAGAAGTAAAAGCTGCCAAAGATCATTGTATAAATACATTCAGCATTGATTATATTGATGGAGATAACAGTGCAGACACCTGCTCGGAAGAAAATACAGTTATGTCCCTTTGTCAGACATCTCTATTGTATGATAGAACTTGTGATTTAATAATTCTAACTTGTTTTCCTACAGTTAACACATTTGTTGCAGTATTTGGTTTTAGAGCAGAGACCTTAGAGGCAACGTTTTCATTTAAAATCAATGTATATCTAAAATGCAGCAAAACAAAGGAACAGAAAACAAGTTTACTTGCTACAGAAATGTCGACCTGCAGTTCTGTGGTGAATGTGTATAGGCTGTCAAAATCTCAACAGAATAGTGGTTTAATTCAGCAGACAGTAACAACTGTTAAACTACCAGTTGTGCTCAATTTGAAATTCCAAGTAAGAGCTGTAATACTTCAACACTTTACAGGAGACAAACTTAAACTTGTGCTAGATGCATTACCAAAACCATTAAAGACTTATATTTTACTTGGTTATAATGAAACAGTATGAAAATTTAGTATGGAATAAATAGTCATGCATGAAGTCAATTATAGTGATTAATACAAACATGATAAATTTAAAATTTATAAAGTGGACTTTTTTGTTTGGTACAAGATTTATAATAACATGTTAAATGTATAAAATATTAGGCAGTTTTAAACATGTTGAATAACACTATAAAGAAATATAATATAAATGCTATTTTGTCATGTTTTTTCTACCATGTTTTAAGGTACAAATGCGAGAGTTAAGTATTCACAAAACCAATTCCACAAAGATGCACTTACATGATTGGACAGTATACATTTTAGTTATCTTCTTTGTTTATATCATATCTCCAGAACTTTGTATGGTCAAAATCAAGTCATGCTTCTTTAAAATTTACAAAGTATTTAAGCTTCAGCTGGTCAAATCAATAAAGGCATCTTGCTCATTGTTGAAGGGTATATGGTAATCTTTAAATGCCTGCACCAATTCAGGCTATCTGGACCAATTGATGTTCCTACATATTTTCTCAGTGGTGTTAGTTGTTGATGGTCAGTGTGGCCTGTTGATCTGTCCATTATTTTTTGTAACACTTGTTAATGAGTACTTTTTGAATAGCTTTTGTTGTTGGGTTACGGTCTCATTAAGCTTAATTTCATATCTCCTTCAGTCGTATTTTATTGTGGGGTCTAAGCTAATGATGTGAAAGACCAATTTTTATACCATATCCACATTTCTTAAATTATTTCTCATCAGTGGTGCTTGAAATCTAAAATGTGTTACACTTAACACTAAAGAATAAAACAGAACATTAAAATGTGTTACACTTAACACTAAAGAATAAAACAGAACACAAACCAATAAGCAATACCTGTTATAAAATACAGAGATAATATACCTTTGTCACCCAAATTATTCTGCTGCTCTACACTCTCATAATTAATGTCTGAAAACCTTGTCATTCAGAATAAACTCATGATTTACCTATTTTGATACCATTAAGCTACCAGCTGGTCAGCTCTTCCAACCAGAGAACACAATCAAATCCTGCCTTCTAGACACGTTTTTGCATATTGTATTTCAGTAGTTTTGTCATATGTCATATCTTAAAGTTTTTTGTTCTTTGGAATAGCAGATCTTTGATTGTTTTTGTTAACAAACTCACAACTGTTATTGACTTTAGAGTTCGACTTAATGCATTAACCTGTGTTTTGTTGAAAATGTTGCCCACTAGATGTCTTTTGCTTATATCTATTGCTTTGGTTGCTGCTGTCTTATAGACATAGACCCACATCTTTTATTTATATCAAATTAGCCAACCCTTTCGAGCTGAATCGTATAAAAACCAACCTTATGCATGTGCATGTATACATGTTCATGTGTAACTGTTTGATTGATTTAGGAACATTCAAATACGAAATAAAAGATGAAAATTGGTCTGTTTTGTAGAGTTCTTACATCAACTCAATTTTCAAATAGTAACAGTCTTGCATAGATATTTTTTCAGTCCCCGATAAGTTAACAGATGTTTTGATAATGTAAATTATTGTGTTGTTTTTATTTTTGCAAAAAATGCAACAGGGTTATAATCGCAATAATTTAAACTTGCATTTTGATAATGTAAATTATTGTGTTGTTTTTATTTTTGCAAAAAATGCGACAGGGTTATAATCGCAATAATTTAAACTTGCATTTTGATAATGTAAATTATTGTGTTGTTTTTATTTTTGCAAAAAATGCGACAGGGTTATAATCGCAATAATTTAAACTTGCATTTTGATAATGTAAATTATTGTGTTGTTTTTATTTTTGCAAAAAATGCGACAGGGTTATAATCGCAATAATTTAAACTTGCATTTTGATTTTTTTATATGAATTAAACAGGATTTTTCTCAATATCGCAATATTTAAAATCGCATTTTAGCCTAAAATGACAAAATCGCAATAATAAATGCACACATTAATTTCTGAATTTACAGTATTCATATGCATTAGGTTGATTTCTAGCTCAGCTGCTCATACCTTCAAACAATATATATGGCTTCTAAAGAAGAGAGAAAAACTAGAAATGGTTTTATCTTTTTTTTTATTTCGTTTCATAGTTCAATGGAATCAACCATTTGAAACAACTTCCATCGGCTCTTGACTTGAAATAATGTTTACATCTCTTTAATTTACATCAATATTCATCAAGCTATCAACTTGTGACTTGTTTTACAAATGTAAAAGGGTGGTAAAGGCAGTTCACAATTCAATACATAAATTCTAATAAAAACGTTGAAACTTATCAAAGGGAGATAATTCATAAAAAAAATATGCTAACATATTCCACAGGAACATTCTTAACTTTTGTCTTTGAAAATAAATATAATTTAGATATTTAAGAAACTGAGCATTGAAATAATTTCAACTTCAGCATTTCATTGCACTTTCTAGAATCTTGTTTTTCTTTTTGAAATAATTAAATTCTTTGAAAATTTATTTGTAAAAATAACCAAATGAAAAAACATATTTCACAACAGTGCATTTAACAGGCATGAATTTGAGCTTGGCATATATTTGAGCAACAAATGTGTTCCATTCTTGGATAAAAAATATATATCTAAATAACTTGACAACTGAAAAACTTCAACTCATTAAAACCATGATCACTGAAGATGAATATTAAATTTACCGATCAAAAATGTGAAATGAATTAACCATGCTTCACTGAAATAGATATATACTGTGAAATAAACAATACAAAATTAATATATCTATCTGGGCATATCAACTATAACAGGTTATAAAACATACCTTGAATACTAAAACCAATGAACATTCTTTAAACAAATGTGAGAATATACCAATCAACCATTGTTTATAAGATTAATCATAATGTTCAATGAAAGATGTCCCTTTCTCTTGTTACACTCAGTGCTTTTTTTTCAAACTCAATCAATTTGATCTATGTTTATGAATTTCCAGTGTGAAGAGTTAAAACACTCTCTTTTTTTTAGAAAGGCTTCATCCCTTTACCACCCTTTTAGACTAACGTTAACGAATATGACATGTAGTTTGTATGAGGAAATATATGTCTGGGGCTGAAGATTTTTTTTTCATTTTCTTCCCCTAATATGCATGTATAAATATAAATATCACATTTTGTCATATACTGGCACACAGTAGACTCATAAAAAAAAGAATTTGTAAATTAGAGTCATCAGTTGGGTTTGGATTTTGATTTTACACAAGGGTTAATATTAGGACCCCTTTCACTTTTGTAAATGATTTTATTTAAATATTTTACCAAAATGCATCATTTCAATTTTATTTTTAATTGTTCAGTGCTTGCTACGAACAAAGCCCTGGAATATTTTTTTTTATGGGTATTGGGGACATTTTGCATTGCTAATGCATACAAATGATTTAACCTTGGTCCTGCTTTTGAAAATATTACCCAGAATGCATTAGATTCTGAAAAGGCAAATGGGGGTCAAATGAAACTGGATTTATTATTAAGCTTCTGATTCTATGTAAAATTCCCTTCACTTTCAGTTGCAAAATAAAAACAAGTGCACACTAACAAGTAACATTTCGTGATTAAAACCTCTTACTTTTTTACATATTTTTTTTCACTATAAACAGTTAAAGCCAGTCAATTTGACAATATATATAAAATGCTGTATTGAAGCTGAAGAATGCTTGACAACTTGTTGTTATAGCCGAGAGAACGTTCAAGCTGGTGGAGTCCATGGAACACGGGTCTGTGTGAACCCTTTGGTGCCGTCTGGACCTTTAGGTTGACGAATGACAACAATGCGAACACTTGACAGGTCTTCTGTTACGCTCTTTAACCTACTAACAAGTCTTTCTGGTCTTCTGCGATCCCTGTAAAGAATAACATTAAAAGTGTTAAAAATACATTGAAAAGGGCTATCAAATTATTGAAAATGGTGGTGAGGGTTCAGTAGTTATTTCAATTAAAATTTTATGGATAATTGTACTTTTTTGGAACAGTTTATGATATAAATGATAGAGATATAAAAATCATATTGCGGATATATGGGATTATTTTTTGTCAGTGTATCTAATAGTTTTGTATCAGAAATTAAACACATCAGATCCCTCATTTTCCATACTGATAATTTACAATAATTTACAACAAGAGATTTTCAATCCTTATATCTACACGAAAATTGTATGACACCAGGAAATATAAAACAACTTACGACAATTCAAGACCCTCATAGGGAGTCACGGTTGTTCATCCCCCCCCCCCCGCCCCCCCCCCCCCCCCTTCCCTGGTCATCAACCATCAACACCAGAAAACTTACGTAATCTTTCTAAGACTGCAGGCAGAGTATTTTCCGTTCCTCTGATTCTGTACGACGACAAATTCCACCTCATCCCCAGTCTGTATCTCCACTCCGTCATGTACCTCCGTCATGTGGAAAAACAACTTCTTTCCATCCTCTTTCTCATAATTCAGGAAACCAAACTGTGAAAATGATGTCATGATCATAATTAACAAGTCAAGAAATTTATATATTTGAATATCTGCAATCATCAGTTAATTGTCACAAATAAAATTTTCTTGTGGTCCCATTGTTTTAGACTACTACAGCAGCTAAACATATATCTTTTGCTGTTATTAAGAATAATTAAGATGGTTAACCATTTGTATGATCCTTAACAATGCAAACAATAAATGATTTTTAGAAGCTAATATATATCCTGATATGATTTTTCCTCTTCTGTTTTTTGTTTTCATGATCTTAAAAATGTTTAAAGATTTGGCTGCTCTAACTTTTCTTTATTTCAGTGTTCTGTCCAGATTTTGCATATGATGACAACACTCATTTTGATTGATTTTAACCAGTGAAAATTCTGCCACTGGGTGTATTTTTTTCTTCACTAAAAACAATAGAATATGATGATGTAATTAACTCAAGAAGGTTGGCGCTTGTTAAAACGTTTAAACTTGCTACATTTGTTTGCATCTGTCCAAAGTCAAGAACCTGTTGTTTTGTGGTTGTCATTTGTCGATATGGTTCATAAATGTTTCTCGTTTTTCTTATTTATAGAAAAGATCAAAATGATTTTACAAATTGTGACTTGGATGGAGAGTTGTCTACCATATCTTCCTGTATCAATAGACTATACATGAGCAACAAGAAAACAAATATTTCATTGTCATCATATAAATTGTATCATTAGAGATCTTTTTGATTGCCTTTCTAAATTTTACATTTTCAGAAAAAAAACTTTTTTTCAAAATTTCAGATTAATAATAATAACAATATAAAATTATGCAGTTTTTATCAACAATAATAACCAGATGCTCCGCAGGGCGTAGCTTTATACGACCGCAGAGGTTGAACCCTGAACGGTTGGGGCAAGTATGGACACAACATTCAAGCTGGATTCAGCTCTAAATTTGGATTGTGATTAAATAGTTGACACAGCATAGGTTTCTGACACAGAATGAATGTGTTCTAATGAACTTAAAATTTTTGTTTTCTCTTAGAGCAATTCACTATGCTGTTGAATATTAATCCTCTCAAAAAAATGTTTGAAGAAATTTTCTTTTTTATTTATGAAATTTCAAATGAGAAAAATTGAACCCAATTTTTTTAATCACATCCCCCTTTCCCTTATTCCAAAACTAATCTCAATTAAAATTTCTAATGGAGTTTGCAACAATAACTACTCATTTAAATACATCATAAAATATTAAGATGTAAAAAAACTGCTTGTTATCACTGAATGGTAAAGATTATTTTAATTTATCAGTTGGTAGTAAAAAGTGAATATACATTGTATATTGTATATAACAAAGATTTAAGTTGATTCTGGACAAAGAAAGATAACTCCAATTAAAAAAAATCTTGCTATTGCACAATATTTTGCAATTAGATATTTCTTGCTTACTATTCTGGACAAAGAAAGATAACTCTAATTAAAAAAAATTTGCTATTTCACAATATTGTGCAATTAGATATTTCTTGCCATTGCGCAATACTGTGCAATTAATATAATAATTTTAGATCCTGATTTGGACCAACTTGAAAACTGGGCCCATAATAAAAAATCTAAGTACATTTTTGGATTCAGCATATCAAAGAACCCCAAGATTTCAATTTTTGTTAAAATCAGACTAAGTTTAATTTTGGACCCTTTGGACTTTAGTGTAGACCAATTTGAAAACAGGACCAACAATGAAGAATCTACATACACAGTTAGATTTGGTATATCAAAGAACCCCATTTATTCAATTTTTGATGAAATCAAACAAAGTTTAATTTTGGACCCCGATTTGGACCTACTTGAAAACTGGGCCAATAATCAAGAATCTAAGTACATTTTTAGATTCAGCATATCAAAGAACCTAACTGATTCATTTTTTGTCAAAATCAAACTAAGTTTAATTTTGGACCCTTTGGACCTTAATGTAGACCAATTTGAAACGGGACCAAAAGTTAAGAATCTACATACACAGTCATGACAGTTAGATTCGGCATATCAAAGAACCCCAATTATTCAATTTTGATGAAATCAAACAAAGTTTAATTTTGGACCCTTTGGGCCCCTTATTATGTTGGGACCAAAATTCCCAAAATCAATACCAACCTTCCTTTTATGGTCATAACATAAACCTTGTGTTTAAATTTCATAGATTTCTATTTACTTAAACTAACGTTATGGTGTGAAAACCAAGAAAAATGCTTATTTGGGTCCCTTTTTGGCCCCTAATTCCTAAACTGTTGGGACCTAAACTCCCAAAATCAATACCAACCTTCCTTTTGTAGTCATTAACATTGTGTTTAAATTTCATTGATTTCTATTTACTTAAACTAAAGTTATTGTGCGAAAACCAAGAATAATGCTTATTTGGGCCCTTTTTTGGCCCCTAATTCCTAAACTGTTGAAACCAGAACTCCCAAAATCAATCCCAACCGTTCTTTTGTGGTCATAAACCTTGTGTCAAAATTTCATAGATTTCTATTAACTTAAAACTAAAGTTATAGTGCGAAAACCAAGAAAATGCTTATTTGGGCCCTTTTTGGCCCCTAATTCCTAAAATGTTGGGACCAAAACTCCCAAAATCAATACCAACCTTCCTTTTGTGGTCCTAAACCTTGTGTTAAAATTTCATAGATTTCCATTCACTTTTACTAAAGTTAGAGTGCGAAAACTAAAAGTATTCGGACGACGACGACGCCAACGTCATAGCAATATACGACGAAATTTTTTCAAATTTTGCGGTCGTATAAAAACTGTATGAAATTCACAGTTAAACTTACCTGTCCTTTTACAGAATCAACCTTAGATCTGATGAACTTTCTGATAGCACTAATATTAACTGCTCTAGTTTGATTATTTGACTTGTTCAAAGCCAGGTTAAACTTTACAGAATCCCCTTTCTGTAGGAAATCCCTTTTATCTGCTAGACTTGTTATTCCATAGGGATATACCTCAGGTTCTGTGTCTTCTACTAAAATAGACAAGTATTCATCAATTTAGTAGTAAGTAATGATCTGGAGTTTTTTCACAACAAATAAAATGTGAAGAATAGCTGACAAGGTAGTCAAGGTACTTGGTACTATTAAACATTCTTACTGATGAAAATGGGGAAATGATTAATTTAATTTGTAAATTTTATTGTAATATTGGTTTAAAAAACATGGAAATCCAGCATTTTATTTTCTCTCAAGATCCAAATTTTAAAAGGAAATATTTTGTTAACTAAAACAAAAAGATGAATTCTTAAAGAAAAAAATGTGTAATGAAATTCTACCCTTGGCCTTTTAGCATCATGGTAATGTTATGCAACATTTCTTTAATGTGATGCTATCTGAATTGATTTTCTTATAGGATATGTTATGAATGTGATGCTTTAATTTTTAGAAACAAGATGGTATTTCAAGGTTCCATGTTTACCAGAATGTTAAATGAAATATCTTAATAGAACATTTACTACAGTTCATAATATATTCATATTAACCATGTGTTAAAAAAGATATTGAAAATAGTGATGTAATATACCTTCAACATTAAAAGGTTGTACAAGTCCACAGTATTCTTCTTGATCAGGATTGACAATTCTCATTGGTCGCAATACTTTCCCCTGCTGCTGACCTTTATCACGAAGAATTTCCTGTAATTCAAATCAATTATCATAACTATTGGCAGTCAAACTTATTTTGATGGATTGATTGGTGTTTAACACCACTGTCAGTACTATTGTGCTACTTAGTGGCAGTCAGTTTTTAATGGTGCAGGGAGCTGGATTGTCTGGAAAAAAAACCACCTTCCTTTGGAAAGAAAACTGACATTCCTAGTCGATTACGATTGGAATCTAGTGCATTTACCACTAGTGGGATTTGAACTCACAACCTCAAAGTTTACAAGCTAGCGATACAGTAGTTTGACTACTTAAACCACTGGCAAAAAATGCTTGTTTACCAGTTGCTTACGACTTTTATTCTTGTAATATACATTGTAACAAGCATGCCGGCAGTGTTCTCCCCAGGCTGATATGACGCTGCGGTGCCGCAGCGCCTTCATAATATTTTCGTAAATCCCACAGCGTCTTAATTTGCCGCTGTCCCTTGATACTTGATCCCGCAGCGTGTATATTTTCACATTTTCATAATAAATGTTGGTTAAAATTGTCAAGTTGCTGATCATCGCTGAGAGGTCGGTCAGTGTTACGCAATATCTGATAATAAGTTTTACCTGAGCCACGCTAATCTCAGCCTTATCGGACTCTGTTATCATGTAATAGCGTAAATGATCATCAAGAAGATAGATATTTTTAAAAGAAAATTTAAAAATTTAAAAACTTTAGTGCAGAAATTGAAGAAATAGATCGCAAATACATTGTATTTACACATTGTGTGTGTGATTACTTGACCGTTTAAATAACAAATTTTTTCATTGGTCGAGAAGAAGAATCTATTTAAACACGACCAATGAACTTGTTCAATACACTTGATAAATTTGAATACACATTGCTAAAGATATTTACGATGAAAATTATGAATGAGCGTATTTGTAGTTGAAAAAATTAAAATAAACTTTGATTAATGATAACAAGGAGTGATTTATTTGAATTGAAAGTGAAAAATGTTGCTTGCAAGGTAAATTCGTCTCAAACTGTGTTTAAAAATAAAATGATCTTTGAACATCGATCGTGAATCCGTGTGGAAAATATGTGACATTCAATACGGGTACGGAATCGGCGCAGATTCTGAATAATGCTACCAGTAAATACTTTGAATGGTCTTAACTTTAACGAAGTTTCGTTTATATCTACCTGCCAAAGATAGGTTTTAACAATAATGCACACGGAAGCGTAAATAAATGTGAAACTACCATGACTACGGAAAATGGTCAGCTGTTCATTACAATATTTTTGTTTTAAAAAGTTGTATACCAAATATCTTAACCATATTCGATTTTATTAATTCTGAATGAACATGCTCTCTGCAAATAACAAAGAGGTGAATTCTAAGCAAAAGGCAGATGATGAAAGTAGAAGTATTTTTTCAGACTTCTAATGAAAAGGGAAATATATACACCTCCGATCCGTCTACACTTATCTGTCAGTATACGCAGATATTATTGCTTCCCCTAATCCCAACCAGTCTAAATTTTTATTGAGTAATAAAAGCAAGCACCATGTTCTGGTTTCAGTGACAAGTGGCTGACTGAGTTTTCATGGCTTAGAAATGTTAAAGGGGGTATAAGCAAAAGTTATTGTGAGAGGGGTTTTTCAACACCTAAAGAGGATAAAGACAAAGTTGAGGAACAGACTGTCCAACAAAATATAAACATTATCTTGAAACAATATCCCTAGAAGGAGTAGAGAGTACAGAGATGAATATTTTTATTTTGACATCTTTAATGGACTGAATATAAATAACTTTTGTGTTTAAATCAATTTATTTCATATATATTCTTGTAATTCATTAATACTTTGCATTATTCAACACACAACACAAAGCATAATAACCCATATTGCATGTCATGATTTATGACTGATTGATTCAGATCACAAAAGTTCACTATAAAAAAGAGTTACGCGCCCTTGAACTTTGCGCCTTAGAAAAATCCTGGGGAGAACACTGTGCCCACTAGCTTTTCTTGGCCAAATGGACTATCTAGAAGTTTTGACAAATCCAAGCTCTGTCCAACATTCATAAGGTGTTCTAGAATAAATGCATTTACGTTTTTTTTTTTATTGGAACATTAAAACAGCCTGCTAAACTTTTAGACTTGAGGAAGCATGAATTCTCTATCAAAAACTTCAAAAGACTTTTAAGTGGAATGGTGACCATTGGCAGTTAGAATATATTTGAACCTGAATATCTTTGATGGAATATTTACTGTTGCCTTTTATGTATAGTTTGGACATGTGCATTTGAGATAGTTTATGTATATTTTCTGCATACATCTTGTGTAAAAAAAAAATATTTGCAGTATGAGTGTATATTTATTAAAGCATATTTACCTCAGTTGGAATGGTTCCTTTTGGCAGTTTGAATATATTTTCAGCACTGTGTTTGGCACTTTTTCTGCAGAGTGTATATTCCACTTCATCACCAAGATCAAGGTCGTTTGGATCACCCTCATAGGAGCTGTAAAAGAAAGCTGTTTTTTTTAATCAAACTCATTTTTAATTTGATAAAAAAAATAATTCTATTGAATCAAAATTTCTATGCATTTCGCGTTCAAAACAGTTATAAATTTCTATCCAAGTCAGGACCCTCATCAATGGTGGTCTATAGGCATTGAATATTTTTGTTATTTGGAAAATTTGTTGTTGATGAAATACTTTGATAGTTTCAGTTGATTTATGTTATTTTTGGATCAATTTAGAGCTTGATTAAAGGTATGAACACACATCCGTCATTGAAAACAGTTTGTTGACCTATAAATGTCTTTTGGTTGTGTTGACATGTTGCTGTCTCAATGTCTTATACCCCACATCTCCATGTATTTCTGTGACATGCTGACGTACTTTAAGTGAAAGAAGGTTTCTTTTTCATGATCAGAGTTTTCAATAAATTCATAATTATCTTTCAACGCTGACTTACCTAAAGTGAAAGAAGACTTCTTTTTCATGATCAGAGTTTTCAATAAATCCATAATTACCTTTCAACGCTGACTTACCTAAAGTGAAAGAAGACTTCTTTTTCATGATCAGAGTTTTCAATAAATCCATAATTATCTTTCAACGTGGCAATGAATCCCTGGCACTTGTTGTTAAGGTTACGTAAAACCACTCTCACGTTTACACCTGTTCTTGTTTTAGTTGATTTGACTTCACCGAGATTGAATTCCACCTGAAATTTTAAATATTTTTGATTGGTTAAGACATAAGATATAACATGGTTGAGATATGAGATATAACATGATATATGAGATATAATGGTTTAGATATGAGAAATAACATGGTTTAGATATGAGAAATAACATGGTTGAGATACGAGAAGTAACATGAAAGAGATATGAAAAATAACAAGGTTGAAATACGAAAAAAATAACATGGTTTAGATATGAGAATTTGTATGGTAAAGATATGAGCCAGCAAGAATGACAAAGAAATAAAAGACTTATGAAGGTAAATTTTCAAGGCATGCCTCAAAGAATTGAAAATCTTACCAGAGAGTGTCTTAAACATTTTTTCATTGTTTGATTCTTTGTCTTACCATTTCAAAGTTCATGCTGGAGCAAAAATAGAATCATCATATTTTGAGGTTAATTCTGTTCACAGATGTTCTAATGACTTAATTATTTTGAGCTTGTCCGACTTAGTAGCTTGATTTTTTTGGGGCTGAATATCCACAATTTTACTTTACCTAAATTTATTAAATCCATCTTAAACTAAATTACTACAAATATCTAGTTAAATCATTGCTGTTTAAATCTTCAAACTCAAAGATTTTACATAGGAAACTTCTCTTTAAACACATTTTTAATACTTATATCTTGTAACAAACAGATATGGTCTTGCTTGTGTGGATTATTATTACTTATTTGACAAATTCTTTTTTTAATTTTTCAAATATTTTGTGACAATTGATTTAACCAATATTTGTCTACTCACAAATATCATGAAAAAATGAATCCCTCAAGAAAATCAGTTGGTTAACAGTATTTAGAATTTTCATTTCTTGAAACTTGTAAATCACATAATTCCTTACCTTATCTCCATATCTAGGAGCATTTTTCATTTCTAAAACATCTTTGATTGTGTAAGAAATTTTCTGAATTTTTTCATCAAAATCAAATACTATAATTCCAGTTTCAGCTTCCTTTATTTTACCTGAAATAATTCATAGGTATAGTAAACAAAATAACAGAAAAACATTATAGAAAAGTATTTCAATATAATCCATGTTAATGCATTTGTGGTGATGTGTTTGCTTATTGTGTCCATACTTGGTTGCTATTTAACTTTTTGATTATTTCCATATTACATATTCATGATATTTTTCTATCAACTAAAGTCGTTTAAAATTTAAATGCTTACAATATAAGTTTGTTAAAAGTATCCCATTTGCTGAATTGGATTTTTTATGGTAGCTAATGTCAAAATAAAAATAGCTTCACCATGAGCGCATAATACGCTGGTCAGTTTTCCAATGAATAAAACCCCATATATGTATATATAATTGATCTAAATAACAGCACAACAATGTTAGATCCGTAAATTTGCAGCAACAAATTTTTGTTCATCCATGGTCAGGATTCAAACTCATGCTATTATGCATATATATGTTATCACATCTAATATTTTGTATCATGCTTTTAATTTCTCTGTAACCTATGAACTTGCATGGTTTTAGGAGAATAAACTTAACTACTGTGGATTCATTTATTTTCGTGGGTACCAATTTTCGTGGATTGATAAAAACTTGCATATTCGTAGATATATAAATTCTTTGTTTTGGCAAATTCTGCATACATTCCTTTAGAAAATATGTATTTCGTTGAACATTTAATTCGTGGTTCCCCTGTACCCACGAAATCCAAGAAAATTGGTATCCAACAAATATTAATGAATCCACAGTTTCTAACAGTCAGCATGTTGAATTTGATGATAAGTATTTACCTGGACTTTTATGGGCATTAGGTTCTTTATCAACAGTTCCAATGTATTTTTCTGGATGGATGACTAGAAATGATACACTTCCTTTAGATAAATATTTGATTCGAATAGCCATAAGTTTGTTACCATTTGATGCTGAAGGATCCTGAAAGAAAAGATCAATTTTTAGTTTACTACATTAATCATTGATGTGTTAAATGATTTTTTTTAAAAAGGTAACTTTTACTTCATTGTAATCTAATTATGGATGTAAGGCCAAAAAAAAAAGATATGTCTGTTTCCTGCTGCCAAGGCAAATAAATCAGGGTTGGTAGGTCAGGATTTTTTTTTTTTGCACTCCCTGTCAGATTTGCAGTTGGTTAAATGTCATGTTTGGTTAGGGTTCTGTACCTGAAAATGATTTAATCTCTTTAAGGAAGCTTTAATTGAATTATCCTCCTAGTGCCGACATTTTTTAAACCTTAATTGCATTTGTGCTGGGCGCAGCCATTTTGATTGTTTGGGCATAGTAAGATACGGATCTGGATCGGAAACGATTTTTTAATTGAATAAAAAGATCTAGGGTCAGGGGTTTTGAGTCAGGGTTTTGGCCTAACACGTCTTCTGATTGGCTGACAGTGTTTTGTATATCAGCTCATAGACGTAATGTTGTCATGTGACTGGGACGTCATCAACAATTTTTCATGATTTACTCGGTTTTAATTGAATGGAATTTAATAAATTGATTAGGATAATTTCCATAAGAATCACCAGCATTCTGACAGAGAAACTTATGTTTACTAGAATCTCTAGTCTAGAGATCTATTTTCTGTGAAGTCCTTCTAACAACTAAGTAACGAGAAACAAAAAAACAAGTAGTAAGTTAGTTTGGATCATTCTGGATATCCCTTTTACAAAAAAATTGTCATTTTGGCTTCAATAACTTTATGTCTTCAATATAGTTATGATAAGGATACAGTACGTACCTAGACTAACTAATCCTTATCATAACTATATTGAAATGACACCATAAGTGAAGAAATTTTATTGTGAAAGATTTCTACAGGTACGTCTTGAACAATGCAGTAGCTAGCAGGCCTGGGGCCATTACATTGCAATGTAATGCATTACATTACAATTACTTTGTGATTCTTCCATTACAATTACAATTACATTTTTTCTCACATGTAATGCATTACATTACAATTACTTTGCCTGTGTAATGCATTACATTACACATTACTTTTTTAATATAAAAACAAAAAGCATTTCAAAAACAGAGGTATATGTACATATGTATACAGTGTTAGGTACATAGACTTCAAATACTGGTTAATTAATATGTCCATTGCACTTTATCATCATAAGTGGTTTAAATGTGATGCCATTAAGAGAACAGCGATCAGTTCTGTACACCTTTCCGGCAATACTTAAAAGCCTTTCTACAGGAGCTTATGTGTGGGAAATGGCTAAATACTTGATAGCTGTATTAGCCAAAGAAGAAAGGCACACTGAATTTGACTTCCATTATTCCAGTGAATTGATTGAAATTTCTTCACATGGCTCAGACAAGTAGATGTCAACATCATGTACTGCACCGTACCTGTGTCTATACCCTTTGATTGAGTAGTAGGAGGCATGAAACTGAAAAAGTCACTTTCAGCTAGTTTCTTAGGTGGTGGTAAAAAATAAATAAATTATCATATAATTTTGTTTCTAACATTGATCACTTAATCATTAAGACATCATTAAGGATTTCAAAGGGATATAATAAATTAAAGGGTTATCTTGTGAAATGCCTAAGGGTTCTGTGAGGACAAACATAAGGGTGTCTTCCTCCTATTCCCACTTTTTAAACATACTATTCCTTCTATTCCCACTTGCAAATAACAATGGATGTTTTGATAAATAATTTGTTTTTATAACAATCAAGGTTAATTAGAATTTCACCTAAGATTTGCATGTATTTTTTTAAAGCATAACATATTTGATATACACTGTTTATGTATAACACCTTGTTTATTTGTAAAAAAAAAAATCATCAAAGAAATACTTAAAATTAAAAAAAAAATATATGATAAATAGATTGGGGTTAGATTTATTTTTAATTTTTTGAATTTGTAACCTAAAATGTCTGCTGTACTAATAAATCATAATATAAATAATATTATAACCAAGTATAATCTTAAGATATGGAATAAAAGTATACTCTAAAAATATAAATACTTGGAGCAATAATCAAAGATTTAAAATAATGGCATGGGTGAAAACTGTAAACTTTTCTTCAAAGCATGAGCAATCAGGAAGAACTAGATAAACTCAGAACCGACGACTGGAAAGCATGAGCAATCAGGAAGAACTAGATAAACTCAGAACCGACGAATGAACCAACATAAGTTGAGAAGATCTGATTGCAATAAAAACATTGTGATATTAAATTAGGTGAAATAACAACACAGACAGGACCCAAACCACAGTTTGGTTTAAAAATGTTATTTGATATACTCAATATTTCATTGAAATACATGTAAGGTGTGTATAGAATTATGAAATTTTCATCTTCATATTTTTTTCATTGATCTATATAGTTTTGTTTGATAATTTTTTTTATAAGATTTTTCATAGACCACCAAACACCAAAATATTCCCATATCATATTAAACAAATATCAGAAACCAAGATCAAAGACTTGATATTTTTTACCATTGTATATTTCTTACTTTAATGTGTGTTTTAAAGATTGATGTAATTTATTTAATACAGTAATTAACTGTGACAAAAAATTTATTCCATACTTTCTTTTGTTTTTGTTAATATTTTATTTTTATTATACAATATTCTTCAATTTTATGTATTTTACCAATTTGTAATGAAAAGTAATGTACTGTAATGGAGGCATTACATCAATTTTTAACTAAAGTAATCATTACATTATACATGTAATTAATTGTAATGCAGAAAATGTGCATTACAAATTACTTTGCATTACATAAAAAAAATGTAATATTACAATGCATTACAATTACAAATTACCATTACCCCAGGCCTGGTAGCTAGACTAACTGGTAAATGATATCATGAAGATATACCTATGTGAAGAAATTCCTGGTGAAGATTTATACAAGTAAGTCTAAAACAATGCTATAACTTGTACCTGTGTTACTGTAAATTCTACTTCTTCGTTAGTTTTGACTTCTTTTTTTGGATCCAGTAATTCACTGAAGTGGAAAAACATCCTTGCTTCTCGCTCAGTACATTGTATAAATCCATATCCATCTTTTAAATTTGTAATCACACCCTGAAAAAGACATTCAATTGTATTAATTATAGTCTGTTTTTACATATCAAACAAATTTTACATTTTCTGCACTAACAAAAAGCAATGGTCAAAATCAGCACTTGCCACTGTGTCTTTATAAAAGGATCACACAGCATTTTTTTATAAACAGATGCCATCTGAACTTTCTGAATCCTAAAGGTGCATGGATTGTATGATAGCATGGACTATTTCTAAATATAACTATATTACACATCATAAAATATAGATCCTGCTCAATGCTGAAAGACTAAATAGGGAAAACTTACTTCTTTTATGGTATATGTCAATATTAATAATATAACACCAATTGCAAACTCTTCACAATAAAATATGATCGGATACTTATAGATTCATGAGAATATCGTATCAATGAGAAAGATTTTCTTGCTTGAGCTTGTAATGCGAAAGTGCCAAAAGCAAACAAGTTCAGATGAGCAATTATAATCTGTTTTACGCTATTTTATTTGTAATGACGTTGTTAATTTCATTGTTAATTTCACTAACTACTGCACCTGTTCCCTTAGTTTCTAGCGATAATTTTTCATATCACTCAATTCTGTTGAGAAAGTAAATTATCTGTTAGCAAGATCAAAAGGAAAATTTCATAAAATAGCATTCAAATATTTTATTCTCTAAAAACAAATACAATCAAAGGTACAGAGAATGACACACAAAACAAACAACAAATTCAAACTTACTGTTTCCCTGTTCTCTTTATTGGCAGTAAATGATTCCTCCATTAGTTTGATGTTTGTTGCTCGCTGAAGTTTATCTCGACGGTCCGTTGCTATGTTACATTCTACGATATCACCTGGCAACAAGGTGTAATCCCCACCCTGATCCTTGTCACCAAATGGAATTTCTACAGGTCTGTTAAAAAACAATTTCATATCATTATCTTATGTATTTCAGTATATTTATATTTTATATAATAGAAATGACTTAAATAACTTATTTTTCTTTCTCTTTCTATTCATATCTATATAACGTCATCATAAAAACCTTTAGTGTACATTAATTCCAGCTAACCGCACAACCACCAAATTTGTACTTCACTGTTTGTAATATGGTCCTGAAGACGCCATGGCAAAACATGTCGACCAGAATAAATACTTACCATGCGGTAATTGATGAGTATTGTTGTATTTATTAAAGTCTCAATAGAAATGAAAATAAAAACAAGATTTTTTAAAAGGTACGGACGGGTCTGCACATCTAAACATCTATTTTTTTTTTTAAAAGAGCATTATTTTACAATAAAAAAAAAATCCTCAATGACTACTCACAGAATTTTGTAACCAACTAATGGCAGATATTATTGGTATAATGCAAGAAAAAGTATAAAATATTTTACCCCTTGGCAGATTCATAAGAGATTCTTCCCCCTAGAGGATCACTTTGTCGACGACTATTTTTAAGAGTTCTCTGGACTGAGCCTTGTATTTTGTTGACACTTATATCCTCAAAAATAACAGTTCCAATGGGTACACTTTGAATATTTACTGCGACTTCCTTTGTCTGAAAAATAAATATAACAGTTTCAATGGGTAAACTTTAAATATTTACTAGTTCCTAAATGTAAACTTTGAATATTTACCATAACTTCCAGTGTCATTTAAGACAATGTAACCAAAATGTTTAAACTTCAACAAGTTTTTTTAAACCTTTTCAGGACTTCCAAAAGGCATCTTTATTGCTATGCTTGGCCTGAAGCATGTGAAGATGAATTGATGTTCAAAAATTCAAATTTTATACATCAAAATCTTTTTGAATGTGCTCCTCGCTAGCAGGAGGAAGTTACAGAAAAGAAGAAGCTAAGGGCTATTCCAGAAAAAAATGTATAGGGGGGTTGGAAGGCAGTTTTTGTCAGCACCCATTACCCAGACAATTGTAATTGAGAATTATAGTGCATTGTAGTGTGAAAAGTTGCTCTGATACCCATCACCTATGTATTATTAATACAATATGCCTTCCAACCCCACCATACATTTTTTCTGGAATAGCCCTAATCATAATTCAAATTGAACTTACATTTCTATTTTGAACATCAAAATCAACATCATCCCCTAGATTTAGCTTGTTGATATCTCCTTTATATTCACTGTAGTGGAAAAAGATCTCCTTCACCACATCAGCTCGTTCGATAAAACCAAAAGAATCTTTCAAAGAGCAGACAACTCCTTGTACTTTACAACTGACTGGTTCAATCTGTCTTGCATGTAAGTTACCATTCCTGGAGAAAAAATGTGAATGATAGCTTTTGGTGTGATATTCTTCTATGAGTAGTCCCTGTTTATGACTTATGAATCATGTTTGACAAGAAAAACATTAAATATGGATATTTTTTTCACAACTATGAAATTCTTTTCAATATTTTTATTAAATATTTAAATATAATTATAAAATCAGATTTTTCTTCTGAACTGTTGTTGGAAAGAAATAGTAACACCAAATTAATGATGCATGATAAAACAAGCAATTGTTATTTAACAGCCGCTTGAAGCTAACACTAATGAAAATTCAGATTTTGTTTTGTAATGCAAATAATGCGACTTGGTGTGTTTCCCAAATAATAAGAACTATCTTTCTGATATTTCTGTATTGAGCATTTCCTGAAATTCCAAAAATAAATCTAACATTTATGCCCATCCTTCAAAAATCGCAATAATAAATAAATGCCAAAATTTCAGAATTTACAATATTATGCAGTATGGTTTTAGTAAATTGTTCAGAGCAATTGGAATGACAGTGGTCTCATACTACAAACTAAAGTGTTCCTACTTGATCCTGAATTCTAATTTGAACTCATCTATTTTATTCTACTATATTTACCTTTTATCAGTTGCTATATAAAACTGGACTTGATCTTGGGCTATTGGTTTAAAAGTCTTATCAATAACATCATCAGATCCATACGGTAAAAAGAAAACTTCTCCATTATGTTGGTAAGTTACCCTCCCAAGGCTGTCTTCTGATAAAGCATAACCCTGTAATTAGAAAAACAAGAATGTGTCCACAGTACACGGATGCCCCACTCACACTATCATTTTCTATGTTTAAAGGACTGTGAAATTGGAATAAATTCTCTAATTTGGCATTAAAATTAGAATGATCTTATCAAAGGGAACATGTATACTAAGTTTCAAGTTGATTGGACTTCTACTTTATCAAAAACTACCTTGACCAAAAACTTTAACCTGAAATTTGCACTATCATTTTCTATGTTCAGTGAACCGTAAAATTGGGGTCAAAACTCTAATTTGGCATTTAAATTAGAAAGATCATATCATAGGGCACATGTATACTAAGTTTCAAGTTGATTGGACTTCAACTTCATCAAAAACTACCTTGACCAAAAACTTTAACCTGAAATTTGCACTATCATTTTCTATGTTCAGTGAACCGTAAAATTGGGGTCAAGACTCTAATTTGGCATTTAAATTAGAAAGATCATATCATAGGGCACATGTATACTAAGTTTCAAGTTGATTGGACTTCAACTTCATCAAAAACTACCTTGACCAAAAACTTTAACCTGAAGCCAAAAACTTTAACCTGAAATTTGCACTATCATTTTCTATGTTCAGTGAACCGTAAAATTGGGGTCAAAACTCTAATTTGGCATTTAAATTAGAAAGATCATATCATAGGGCACATGTATACTAAGTTTCAAGTTGATTGGACTTCAACTTCATCAAAAACTACCTTGACCAAAAACTTTAACCTGAAGCCAAAAACTTTAACCTGAAATTTGCACTATCATTTTCTATCAGTGAACCGTAAAATTGGGGTCAAAACTCTAATTTGGCATTTAAATTAGAAAGATCATATCATAGGGCACATGTATACTAAGTTTCAAGTTGATTGGACTTCAACTTCATCAAAAACTACCTCGACCAAAAACTTTAACCTGGCAAAGAGCTGTTTCACACAATCTCATTTTCATGTTCAATGAACCATGAAATGAGGACCAAAACCTAAATTTGAGGTACTTTTTAGAAATTCCCTATTATAATGACTATGTATGTAAAGTTACAAATGGATGCAACTATAACTTCATCATAAACTACCTCGACCAAAAACTTTAACCTGACATGGGACAGACGGACGAACGGACGAACGAACAGACGAACGAACAGACGGACGAACGGACGCACAGACCAGAAAACATAATGCCCCTACTACTATCGTAGACGGGGCATAAAAAAATACTGTAAACCAATTTATTTTCACAGATACTTTATTTCGCGTTTAACCCTTTCTAGTCCACTTTAAGACTATTTAATTTCACAAATACTAATTTTACTTGATGTAGTTTAATAAGGAAAGATCTTAGTTTTTTCATATTTGCAACAATTCAAATACACTTTTTTTTTCCTTGCAAAAGTCATGAAAATAAATCGCTCGTGAATATTAGTTGGTTTACAGTAAACAAAATTTTTTTTTTATTATTATAAACTGTCGATACAGAGATGTGTCTCACTTTTTGTAATTTTTATAGTGAAATGCAAATGCTGAAATTTAAATGGTAATATTCAAACATGTAAAACTATGCAAAAAATTCAAAGTTAGTTAACCAGGACTGAAGGTGCAGTTCCAAATATCCTCCATGGAAATGAGAATAGCAAATGATAATACATCTGCATACCAAATATCATTGACCTACCACTAATGGTGCCTATCCCTTAAACTAACCCAATCATGAAGTAATATACATGTACATGTATGTATATATGTAAGGAATAGACCAAATAGTCTCCATGGAAATGAGTTGCTAATAAAACTGCATATCAAGTATCATGGACCTACCACTAGTGTTTCCCCATAAACTGATCTAATCACAAACTATAAATACATTGTTTGGTATTTCTCTACTTTTCGCTGAAAATTCAAGTCTTACGTTTTTGTTCTTCGTTGGCTTGGCTTCCTGTGCAATAGATCCTGTAAACTTCTCCTCACTCAAAACTTCATAAGATTGACTTCCAGAGTTTAACAATACAATATGGCTTGCTACCGGTTTACCAGTCCTACGATCATAGGTCATCTGGAACTCTACTGGATCTGTTATATAAGAAAAGTTATTATATCATTAATATATGTTTGTACTATCAAATTGATTTCAAAGAGATTTTAGAAATCAAAAGGAAAAAAAAAAAAATTCTGTATGTGCCTGTTTCGAAGTCAGGAGAATGTTATCCAGATTTTCAGTGGATACTCTTTACCCCTTTTTTTATGTACTGTTATCATAAATCACATTTGAATTGTTTCACATTTTATTCAAGTCATGGCCTTTTATTAACTCATCGTTGAAGTCTGTACAGTGACTAAAATCCCTGTCATGTGGTTCCGGGTAGAAAAGTTCTCACTGGCAATCATACAAAATTACCTTTAAAAGTATTTTTAGTTCATAAAAGGCAAATACTTTGCAGATGGAAAACTGAACCTTCAAATGTACATGTATAACCTCATCTTTTATCATTCAATTGTTGGTTTTTTAAATCTGGTCATTATTAAATACTTAAACTCAAAAGAAAGTTGTATGATAACTATCAGATATCAGAATGAGAGTTTATATCATTGCCATAATAATCCATTTGCATTAACAAAATCCTCTCAATAAACAGTTCTTAAAAAAAAGATGTATAATAATTAACTGCCAGCCAGCAGTGGGATGAATTATAATTAAGTATAAAACAAGTGCAAACCTCCAATTTTAACCAAGTTTATATCATCTCCATATTCACTAAAATGAAAGAAAAGTCGTGAATCCCTTTCACAACACTGAATAAATCCATAGGAATGCTGAAAATAAAAACAGAACATAAGTTTTTTAAAGCTATTTATAAAACCTCATCTGAAAATTTCTTCTAGCAAGAATGTGTCCATAGTACACGGATGCCCCACTCGCACCATAATTTTCCATGTTCAGTGGACCGTGAAATTGGGGTCAAAACTTTAATATGAAATTAAAATTAGAAAGATCATATCATAGGGAACATGTGTGCTAAGTTTCAAATTGATGTGACTTCAAATTCATCAAAAACCACCTTGACCAAAAACTTTAACCTGAACGGACGCACGAACAGAGGCACAGACCAGAAAACATAATGCCCCTCTACTGACGTAGGTGGGGCATAAAAATTTAAACAACTTTTTTTATAATAATATGAATAAGAGACATAAATGTATCAATCATGCCAATCCATTATTAAAATTAATTTAAATATTTACCAAAAGTTTCTCAATAAATCCTGTTTCCCTCCCTCCTCCATTACTGTTGATGTGTGAATTGATCACAGGTGCTGTGGCTCTTTGAAATGACACGATTGCAGGATCTTGTGTGGACGGCTGGAAATTCTTATAAAACAAAAACATATTTTATCAAATTTCTTGTACAGGTTATAGATTTGACATGTTTTGTGTTTAGTTAATTAAATTCTTTTTACAGTACAGTGTAATACTTTTCAGACAAATTATTTCAAAACTATAAAATTTATATTGTGTACCACTCAGACTCAAAATATGGACAATTATATGTTAATTCAAATTAAATTCAAATTCAGTTTGATAGTTTCAGACATAAATTTATTATCTTCTTGGACTGAACAAAATCATCACTTTACTTTAAAACTCCAAACCAAAATTTAAATTTAATTTCACCCAACCATAGATCTACTACTCTACTTATTATTTTATGCATTACATATGAAGTTTTACATTTGAAATGTGTATGAAAAAATGTACAAGCAATACATTTTCAATAATAGGAACTAAATTTGTTTTCATCCAAAAAATTAAAAAAAATATCATCATGATCATAGATATCAGGATTGAAATTTTGTATTTGTGCCAGACAAGCATTTCATCTACAAGAGACTCACCAGTGATGGTCAAATCAAAATAAGTTCAAAAGAACAAATTAAGTACGAAGTTGGAGAGCAAAGAGAACCAAAAAATTCCATAAAGTTTTGCCAAATACAGCAAATGGTAATCTTTTCCTGAATTTCGAAAGGCCTTAGTATTTAAAAAATTCAAAGTTTTGTAAACAGTTGTTTTATAATTATGACCATCAATGATATCAACAATAATTCATGTCAACACAGGGCTGGTGATCCCATTGGGGGATAAAAACTCCACCAGCAGTGGCATCAACCATGTGGATGATAACTGTGTTCTTGGACCAAAATGAATCATTTTCTACATGCCTTCCACTGAGGACTGTTCAACTTCTTTACAGCTGACATAGTTGTTTTGTTTCCTTGGGAGTTTCCTAGTCCTCAGAAGTGCAGTCTGTGCAGTTAAGTTCTTTTTTGGGCTTTTGTTGTTTACTTCTTCCTTTGTTTTGGGTTTTTCTCAGTTTCTGATGCTGGGTGGTACTACATCTATGGGCTAAAGTATGAAAAAAAAGAATGAGATTTGATTCAATTTTATTGGTTTGGTAATTAAACAAAGTATTACCAGTATTTATTTTCTAGCTGAACTCACCACTTTACCAAAGAATATTTACATTGTTTAATGTGCAAAACATGGTCTTTTAACCATACGACATAAAAACCTGATTCCTACCTCCTAACTAAAAAATAGGGTACCTGAAAGATAGGTTATTTTTTTTTTCTTCCATTATATTTATTTGATAATGTTCTTGTCATCTTGTATATATATTATCAATATTTGTGTGTTGACTTTGACAGACCTGAACTTCCAGAAAATATGCAACGAACGTTCTGGAAATTCAAGTCTGTCAAATTTGAATCAGTTCTGTGTAAATCGGAAATCGTTCATTGATATTCCATTCACAAACAATAAAATGACGACATCAAAGAAAGACATCACAGCAAATATTAAAATTGCCTTTTCACATCATAATTATTTGGAATAAGTGTCTCCATGAAAGATGATGGAAATACACCTTATAGCTATTTCTCTTCCATTCCTGGACATCTCAAAGGTTCCCAAAAAATAATGACCTCATAATGAGAAAATATCTGAAGCCCCAAAGGAAAAGCAATTGGTGTACAGGTACAGATTTCTAAAAAGCGATACGGTGTAAGATCCATGGAATAGAGAATGTGTCCCTTCTATTAATCTATTGATGTATACTTAATCTTAAAGACAGTTCATAAAACAGAAGTATTTTTAATTTTACAGTCTATTGATTTATTTAATTTGAAAAGAAGCCAAATAAAATGCCAATCCCCATTCCATAAGGATTTTATTCTATAAAACACTGTTCGTATAAATTATTCAAATAAAGTAAGATATACGATTTTCGCCTCATAATAAAAATATATTCCGTAATTTTAAGGTTATGAATTTGTTCAAACCAGGTGCATGAATTTATATACCAGGTGCATAACCATTTATTGTCAATGTGTTAGTGCTAATAAAGTTATCTTATCTTATCTTTATTGCACTAAGTACGTATTGCGCAAATCCATCAGCTGACGTTGAAGGTTTGAAAATACAGGATTGTGAACCACAAAGGACAACTAAAATACTAAATATATAAACTTTAAATGTTTTTCTATTATTTCGTTTTTGTTATTTATGAAACTTTCACCATATGTCACCATAATTAGTGAAATTTTACCCCAAATTTTGCACAGCACTGCAGCATAGCCGCCATCAAACTCTCGAACTCATTAATTCATTGAAATTTTAGAACTGAAAGATTATTTGTTCAGTTTCACAGAAATATTTACAGAATATTTTTAATGACAGATTTTGTATTAAAGAGAAATTAATAAACAAAAATGAAAAACATAAACACAACTTTTATTTTGTTTTAGAGACTAAACACATTTTCCGTGACGTCATTGTCAAAATACACATTGAAGCATATTTCCTGACTCAGAGTCACTCATTTCTTACAACTCAGTTACATTGTATTTTATTGTTGAAGAAGCTTAATTTGCATATAGAAGGTAAATTAATGTTGCTCAAATGGTTAAGAAGTAAAAGATAAACACACCAAAATGTTCATCGATTCATACTCCTAGTCATATCATACATGTAGACATCAAACAATAATTGAACTGTCAGTGTCCTATTCTTCATTTCTTGACTTGGTATTGGTACAGGCATTTTTCTGAAGATATACATATATGGTGGGTTAAACTTAAAAACAGCCTTTTTTTTTTATCATCAAACAGATTATTATTAAAAAAAACTGACGATAGGGATGAGAAACATAGAAAAGACAAGTTCAAGATGCAACCGCCATATTTCCATGGCGTCCCTAAATCGTCTTGATGTGTTGGCCATACCGTAACATTGTCAATGACACACATCGTCCATACCCAGTGAAGAAGCATTGTCCCACTCCATACTTAAATTTTAATTGAGCATTGAGCATGTTGATGTTATAACATAAATTCTATCATGAAGTCCTTCAAACGCTTTGAGTACACTCCCGTGGTAAAATATGAATATATTGCCTGTGCTGTTGGTGATCGTACTCGCACGTCATATGTTTTTTAATGAATGAGCTTCCTGACGTCATAAACGATGATATAAGAATATATTTTATGCTTTACTCTGGCATAAGTAATTAAACTAAAGTTCAAGTTAATAATGTTCTATTCTTCAAAAACACATCTACATGGTATCGTAACAATAAATCAAGAGAACAAGATAAACTGACATATCATACAAATACGGAATGCAATCCGCATATCAATACACCAAAGACTGGTTAAGGAAAGATAACTCTCATAAAAGTATGTTAACTTTACCAAACGACTTGACATACCAAACTGACATATAACATATAAGCGTTTTACAGGTAAATACATGCTTGTGAAACCGATGTTCAACACAACAAGGAAAATTAACAATTGATACTAAAATGTGTTAAAAGCCATATTTTTTTTTTACATTTTAAACATAAAACGAGGCAGGCATTATCTGTGAAAGGGAACGAAGTCTGTATGAATTATTTTTTTTGTACAGTAACTTCAAAATCTGTTAAAATAGAATCGGAAATACCGTAACATTAAGGAAGTAGATTTCTGCACAAGTACGTGAATTAAAAAAAAGTGACAAACTTGATGTGTCAAAGGGACACGAATGGCTCCGTCTCAAAAAGTTGAAAAATCTGCAATTTCAATAACACATGTAGACACAAACATGATGGTAGTCTCACACATGAAAACATGGAGAAGTCAGCTCAAAATCTGGAGGCGTATAGAGAAATAGTCTGTATAACTGGGATTTTCAACAATTTTCAAAGTTGTAAACCCTTAATTTTGGAGCGGATCTGAACGAAACTTAAACTTGATCTGCAGGGTTCTCACTAAGGCGAGTCCATGAGTCCTGGACTCATCAAAATCTGTCTGGACTCACCATTTTCAAAACTGGTGAGTCCACAGATGCATCAAGATTGAAATATTTTGTATAAACTGAACACAGTTAAACACAAATATCATCATTTTATAGCAAAAGTTTAAAAGTGATCTGAATTTGATTTGATTTCATTGCTCTGTTAGGAAATGGAGACTAAAAGATTACTTTATATTGCGATAAAATATTTTCTTCTTGCTGGTGGACTCATCATACCTGAAAATTGTAATAGGTATAAATAAATTATCATTTAAATTCATCCCAAACTATCTAAATACATTATTGTAAATAGTTTAAGCATGTCACTAATTCATTCAAGCCCCCATGAATCATTTCTTAAATATAATATTACAACACTACGAATGTATGAATGTATGTTTTTCAGTTTGTTTTACAAACTTATGCTTCAGGTTGATCCACTTTGTTTTACTTTTTCAGTTTGTTTACACAAGATATACACATCCATTTATATATGATATATATATAGCTTATTACAAGTCCATAACAAATATTTAACATGACAAATAATGTAAAAATTGTACAATACATTTACAAGTTATAATAACCATCTACATGTAATATCTAGTAAAATGCTTAATAAGTATTTTTGAGAAAAAAAACATGGACGGTGCGTCTTCACAAAGTATGGATGATGTTGTTCTATGGTCGTTACATCTTTTCAAGGTATAGCCAGTAATCGTATGGACGTCATGGCAGTATGGCCATCACATCCTGCTTAGAAATTTAAACCATGAATGTTCAACAAGTTAGTTTTCCTTTATTTTCATCTTTATTTAATGTTGGGTTTTCTTATATACATACATTAAACATAGAACTGAAGCTCTTAAACTGACCTGTAACTGTTACTCTAAAATATCCTATTTGTCATGTGCATTTACTTTCATTTCTAAGCCTTACCTGCAAGGTATAAATTTTTTCTTGTTTTTATCTGCTCTTTTTTCGGGTTGTTGTCTCTTTGACAAATATTCCCAATTTCTATTCTTCATTTTATTTCCAGTGTGTCAAAATGCCTTTAGAATGGCTCTTTGGAAAGAAAAAGACTCCGGAGGAAATGTTACGACAGAACCAAAGGGCATTAACCAAAGCAATGAGAGATCTGGACAGAGAAAAAGCCAAGATGGAACAACAAGAGAAGAAAGTTATTGCTGATATCAAGAAAATGGCAAAGCAAGGCCAGATGGTTTGTTCAAATTATTATTATAATTTCTTTTTTTAATGTTGATGTACACATTCTACAATGGTTTAACTGTTTTTCAAGTGTAATTGTGAAATAATTGTTGGAAGAGAATTTTCAGACACTTTACAAGTAATCAAAATAGTGCTTGCTCAATTGGTAGAAGATGATGTTCTGTTTATGCATATTAATTTTATTTTACGTAATACCTAAAATAAAATTAATATGCATTATTGTTTTTTTCTGCTTATATAAAAAAGAAGATGTGGTATGATTGCCAATGAGACAACTATCCACAAAAGACACAGACATTAACAACTATAGGTCACTGTACGGCCTTCAACAATGAGCAAAGCCCATACCGCAAGGTCAGCTATAAAAGGCCCCGATAAGACAATGTAAAACAATTCAAACGAGAAAACTAACGGCCTTATTTATGTAAAAAAAAATGAACGAAAAACAAATATGTAAACAAAGCAATGTATACACATTTCTTATTGTAACCGGAGGGGGTCTTAATCAAAATTCATAGATTTTTTTAATAATTTGTCAAAATGAAGCTTTTAGCATGCGTTTGTCAAAAATATAATAAAAAGTATTGGTCACCGGACCCCTCAATGCTAATGATTTTGTGTAGAGTATGGCATGGGAAATAAAAAAGATAACTCCTTGATAGAATTTTTAGATAAAATGGGAGAATATATCTCTTATATATAAAAAAGAAGATGTGGTATGATTGCCAATGAGACAACTATCCACAAAAGACCAAAATGACACAGACATTAACAACTATAGGTCACCGTACGGCCTTCAACAATGAGCAAAGCCCATACCGCATAGTCAGCTATAAAAGGCCCCGATAAGACAATGTAAAACAATTCAAACGAGAAAACTAACGGCCTTATTTATGTAAAAAAAAAATGAACGAAAAACAAATATGTAACACATAAACAAACGACAACCACTGAATTACAGGCTCCTGACTTGGGACAGGCACATAAATAAGTAATGTGGCGGGTTTAAACATGTATTTGTGTCATCATATATTTCCAGTTCTGTGTGAACTGAGGACAAGGATTGTATACATACTCAATCAAGATAAAAAAAAATCAAGAAAAATGGTAGAATTTCCCAAAAGACTTAACGAAAAATCAACATAGTCAGCGCATGTGAAAAACAAATAAACCCTGTAATACAGGTGGATCACACTTTAAAATAGCTCTTACAAAACTAAGTCATATAATACTGGTTTAATTAGGTGAAGTACAAATATTTAAGGGTATTCCAGTTCAAAAGAACATTTCAATTTTGTAAATAGATATAAGGTCTATTTCCTACTCATGTGCTATGCATTTTTGTTTTAATATGTATGAATAACCAATTGAGCTTTCATGCAATAAATGTTTATATGATTCTTTCTTTTAGGATGCTGTGAAGATTATGGCCAAAGATTTAGTTCGAACAAGACGTTATGTGAAGAAGTTTATTTTGATGAGAGCTAACATACAGGCTGTGTCACTAAAAATACAGACATTAAAATCAAATAATGCTATGGCCAATGCAATGAAAGGGGTTACAAGAGCCATGCAAACAATGAACAAACAGGTGGTTGTCTAATGTCACTCAATAGTGATTGGGTTGCTGTCTCATTGACATATAATCCCAGATCTCCTTTTATTCAAAATATTTATTATATTTAAATACTTAGCTACAATGAATGAAAAGGCAAAGTCAAAGTAAAAACCTACATCCATAAAATTATTCAATATAAAAAAAGAGGATGCCAATGAAACAACTCTCCACAAGAGACCAAATGACACAGAAATTAACAACTATAGGTCAAGTTTTGTTTTTGTTTGAATTTCAAAAAACAATAACTTAATTACAAAAGTACTTTCCCAACATAATCAGAAGGCTTCCTGGTAAATGTTCACCTGTCTGTAAATTACTCTGCTTTTAAATAGTTAGGTTTAATTTAGTCTACTTTTTGTTTAACAAATGGAAATAAAGATGATACCAAGGTTTTTATAATAGATCCTTATAATTTGAAATGAATTATTAAATCATGCATGGACATAGCTGTTCGAGAGTTAAATTGCATCCAAAGTAATTAAGACGTTGTGTTATTTCTGTAGTTGAAGCTTCCACAAATTCAGAAGATAATGATGGAGTTCGAAAAACAATCAGAGATAATGGAAATGAAAGAAGAAATGATGAATGATGCTATAGACGATGCTATGGGCGATGAAGACGATGAAGATGAAAGGTATGGTGACATTAAAAAGATATAGGAAGATGTGGTATGAGTGCCAATGAGACAACTCTCCATCCAAGTCACAATTTATAAAAGTAAACCATTATAGGTCAAGGTAAGGTCTTCAACATGGTGCCTAGGCTCACACCGAACAGCAAGCTATAAAGGGCCCCAAGAATTACTAGTGTTAAACCATTCAAATGGGAATTAAAAGTTAAAAGTACATTATTCATTGATGGCACATATTGATGAAAAAGTTGTTTATTTTTAAGTAATACCTTGAAATTTTTTCTAGAAATTTAAACATTGATAAAATTGAGAATGGAAAAGGGGAATGTGCCAAAGAGACAACAACCTTACCATAGAGCAGATTTATTTGCCTGAAGCCATTTGAAATTTTTCAGGCTTTAAATCTAAAAATTATATTAAACCAATGTTAGCCTTACCAATAATGAAAGGCAAGGTACAGCAGAATTATGTAAAAGCCTCTCTAGTTTAAGTGTGAAGAAATGAAATGTAACCATGTTTGTTATGCTTTTCTTTCACGTCTTACATGTATTATGAAGTGTTGACATTTACACCCAAAACAGGAAAAAAAAGCTACTATTTTATGGGGCTGACTGTTTATTATTTTTCAACCCTTGATGAAATCATCTGAATTCCAACACCTTTGGTCAAATAAAATATGGAGCACAGGATTGAACAAACAAAATATTCAAGTTAGATTTTGGCCTGCTTGTAAAATAAAGTTATTTCCATTTCTTTCTCTTTTTATACGACCGCAAAAATTGAAAATTTTTTGGTCGTATATTGGTATGACGTTGGCGTCGTCGTCTGCGTCGTCATCGTCCGAATACTTTTAGTTTTCGCACTCTAACTTTAGTAAAAGTGAATAGAAATCTATGAAATTTTAACACAAGGTTTATGACCACAAAAGGAAGGTTGGGATTGATTTTGGGAGTTTTGGTCCCAACACTTTAGGAATAAGGGGCCAAAAAGGGTCCAAATAAGCATTTTCTTGGTTTTCGCACTATAACTTTAGTGTAAGTTAATAGAAATCTATGAAATTTTGACACAAGGTTTATGACCACAAAAGGAAGGTTGGGATTGATTTTGGGAGTTGAGGTCCCAACAGTTTAGGAATTAGGGGCCAAAAAGGGGCCCAAATAAGCATTCTTGGTTTTCGCACTATAACTTTAGTATAAGTAAATAGAAATCAATGAAATTTAAACACAAGGTTTATGACCACAAAAGGAAGGTTGGGATTGATTTTGGGAGTTTTGGTCCCAACAGTTTAGGAATAAGGGGCCCAAAGGGTCCAAAATTGAACTTTGTTTGATTTCATCAAAAATTGAATAATTGGGGTTCTTTGATATGCCGAATCTAACTGTGTATGTAGATTCTTAATTTTTGGTCCCGTTTTCAAATTGGTCTACATTAAGGTCCAAAGGGTCCAAAATTAAACTTAGTTTGATTTTAACAAAAAATGAATCCTTGGGGTTCTTTGATATGCTGAATCTAAACATGTACTTTTTGATTAGGGGCCCAGTTTTCAAGTTGGTTCAAATCAGGATCCAAAATTATTATATTAAGTATTGTGCAATAGCAAGAAATTTTCAATTGCACAGTATTGTGCAATAGCAAGAAATTTTCAATTGCACAGTATTGTGCAATAGCAAGAAATCTTCAATTGCACAGTGTTGTGCAATAGCAAATATTTTCAAATGCACAGTATTGCACAATACCAAGAAATATCTAATTGCACAATATTGTGCAATAGCAAGAAATTTTCAATTGGAGTTATCTTTCTTTGTCCAGAATAGTAGTTGAATCAACTTAAATCATTGTTTTATACAATATACAATGTATATTCACTTTTACTACCAACTGATAAATTAAAACAATCTTTACCATTCAGTGATAACAAGCACTTTATTTTACATTTTAATATTTTATGATGTATTTAAATGAGTAGTTATTGTTGTAAACTTCATTAGAAATTTGAATTGAGATCAGTTTTGGAAAAAAGGGAAAGGGGGATTTGAAAAAAAATGGGGGTGGGGGGGGGGGTTCAATTTTTCTCATTTCAGATTTCATAAATAAAAAGAAATTTTTTTTGAGAGTATTAATATTCAACAGCATAGTGAATTGCTCAAAGGCAAAAAAAATATTTTAAGTTCATTAGACCACATTCATTCTGTGTCAGAAACCTATGCTGTGTCATCTATTTAATCACAATCCAAATTTAGAGCTGAATCCAGCTTGAATGTTGTGTCCATACTTGGCCCAACGGTTCAGGGTTCAAACTCTGCAGTCGTATAAAGCTGCACCCTGCGGAGCATCTGGTTTAATTTATATATACATGCCTCATACATTCTTTTGGTATTTTGTTCACCAAAAAATTATGCTGATCCAATTTGGACACACTACTTAAAATTATTGTTCTAAACTATCAATTTCTTAATGTTTTCTCTTTCAGTGATGCTATAGTTTCTCAAGTTTTAGATGAATTAGGTTTACAACTGACAGATGAATTATCAGGTATGTCCTATTATTTGAAATTAGGTTTACAACTGATATATCAATTGTCTACTGTTGATTCAAATTTTTCATTGGATACTGAGGGGGTCTCATTGGGGGGGTTCCGATCCCGGATCCCGCTTACTGTTTTGTCAGATTCCCTTATCCCGCTTACACTATGTACATAAGCAATTCTCATTTTTTTGTCATTTCCCGGGTCCCGCTAGACCACATTTCCCGTTTTCACGACACAATAATTTGACTTTCCCGTGTCACGCTTACCAAATATCGGCAATCCGGCATCACGCTTAGACCCCAATGAGACCCACTACTGATTTTCGAATTTGTGGGTAAGGTGAACTGCGAATTTAAATGTTCAACTTATTACAAATTTTCCATAGTCTTGTATGCAGATTTAAGCAAAACCACAAAATTAGATATCCACGGAAGTGTAAGTTTTCCTCAATCCACGAAAATTGGTACCCACGAAAATAAGTGAATTCACAATAAGTTCTATTGTTAAGAATATGGTCTTAACCTGATCAAGATGAAATGCAGGTAAGTAATACACAATAAGGTTTTACAATTGACAGATTTTAAATTGTTGAGTAAAAAATAAGAGGGTCGGAAACTATCTCCATGTCTTACTATGGGATCCACTCTACACCACAAAATGTAATTTTTAACAAAATAATCCTGAATGGATGTCCTTTATGAATCTTTCTTCTGTCCCTTTTAGTTTAGTTTGAATTGTTTCTTTTAAACTTACTTTCAGGTATTTATCATCTTTTAATATTTAAAATATACATTTTAAAGAAATAATTATAATGTTTAGAAAACAACAAAATATATATTATATAATAATATAATGTGGAATTTGAAATATTTTACCATGTCATATTTCTACCTGAAATGACCAGTTTAATAAACAGCAGTAAATAGGAACATACATGTGATATAAAGATAGTTGAAGATTAACAAACCTAAGATTATGATTTAAAACCTTTTATGGTTCAAACATTATTTATTTTTAAAAAAATATCTTTTTTACAGGTTTACCATCAACAGGGGGGACATTAGCAGCTGGAGCAACAAAACAACCACAAGCACAGGCTGCAGGAGGAGGAGGACCTAGTGATGCTGATGCTGATTTAGAGGCACGATTAGAAAACTTACGACGACAGTGAAACTGTGATAATATATACATGAAATAGGCTGTGGTGTACTTGGGCATGACATTTGTGTAGAATGAGAGAGTTGTTCGTGTGCAATAGGGGACCTTCTTTCATTCATTAATCTTCACATATGTATTCTTGGCATAAAAGGAAGGAGCTCTGGGAATACATTATCTGTACCTGTCAGTTATTTCTGTAGAATATTTACAGTGTTCTTCCAGTATTGAATTTTCAATTAGCGCCAAATGATTTGAAATACCATTGGCCTTATCCGTTAACTATCGCACCAGACTTTTAGTTTAAAACAATCTATTATAAAATCTATTTTAGATAGCCCCATGGTCTAAAAGGCCCTGAGGAACCCATGGTATAAATCAAAATAGGGATTTTTTTTTTTTGGGGGGGGGACTTGAATATTCCTCTTTTATTTTTAAACTGCATTTTCCCCTGTTATTTGGTGATGCAAAACGTTTGAGCCATAATATATATAAATTTTATTCATTGCATTCTGTAATTTTCACTTGGTGTTCTGATAAACCAAGACATTGTACTTTAACTGACATATCAATTATTCCATTTTCTGGTTGTAGTCATATTCTGGTTCTATGACTTAAGTCTGCATTAATCTACAGAAAGAAAATTACATTGTTCCCAAGCATTTCTAACATTAGACATGATGGCATGATGAATTTGATACATTTACAGTAAGGTAGCAACAACATTCAAAATGTAACTGTGCCAAATTTTTATACATATAGAAACCTAGATGTTTTTAAGGCTGCATTTCTGTTGTATAAGTTCAAACATATATCCTTACTGTCAGATTACTGCAAATCACATCCAAAATGACCTTTTCTCTTCCAGTTATTTATTTTTTATCTATACAATTTTTTTATACTGTGTACTTACTAAACTATATTTCTCTAATTTTTCATCAATTTATCCCTTTCTGCACCCATTGTATAAAGAAAATTTACATCAACGTGTGGTTCGTTTGATCTCAGTCCTTCATTGGTTAAAATCCGATTATGACGTCAAAATTTCTTGCTTTCCTCTGAATTTCCTATTGTGACGGCATGAAAAAAGGCGACCATGCCTGATGACGTCACCTAGAAAAAACACATCTTTTTGCAGATCATTCGGAAAAGAAGGAATAAGTTTGCCTGCATAACGTTAGAAAATCATTAGAGAAACAGATTCCACCACCAAATCTCGTGTAATACGATATTTATCCACTCTTGACAGTTGAATTTTAAATATTTAAAACACTCGTGCAAGCCTCGCATTTTAAATTTGAAAATTTAACTGTCTCGAGTGGATAAATATTGTATTACACTCGATGCAGTGGTAGAATCTATATGTATCAGTACAAACAAGGTTATTTAGTTCAAAAGTACTCTTGGTGGTAAATCACTGTGACAATAGGGGGCAGTTATTCATTTACAACCTCTGTGTGTATATGTGTATGGAAAATGCAGAAACTAACCCCTTATTTATTAACAATATCTGTTAAAAATTCACTAGTAGGGAGGATTATTAATCTATAATCTTGAGTGTATTTTTGTTTTGCAGAGTGACAAGATGATCCTCAGATTTTAATTTAGAAAATATTAAAAAGAATGTTTGAATTGAATATTTTAAAAAGTGAGAAAAAAATTGTTTTATGTGCGACATAAAAGAAAAATCTACAAATATAAGAGCTTTTTCATTAAACTGGATGTGGGATGGTTCTGACGGGACTTTAAAACCCTCAAAGAACAAACATGCTTTCTTCTATAAATTATGCATACTTTGAATCAACATAACTATGTCCAAGAAATAGTTTCTCTTCCTTCTCTCTCGAGCCTTGGTAGCCAAGTGTTCTAAGTAATTCATTTAGTGTATCGCTAGCCTGTCAACAAAGAATTAGGTAGTTTTAACTCCGCACAAGGTAAGAGCTGTATTTTGACTCCAATCTTACTTGATTAGGATTGACAGTATCCTATACTGAGATGAGTGTTCTATCCAGACACTCCAAATTCCTCCACCATTAAAAACTGATCACCGTGATATAGCCAATATTGTTGAAAGAGATGTAAACCCAAATGATCAATCTTTTAAAAATACACTCATATTTTCTTCAATTTGAAAATAGTACTATGAGGATTCCTTCTTATCCAAAGTAATAACTCTTGTTATATGTTGTTATTGAAATCCTATCTTGTATTGATTCTCAAATACAATTTTGCAAGATGTGAATATATATAATCCTAGTTATCAACTTACAAAAAAAGTATACTGATACAATTCTGTAATTAATACAGAGAAATGTAAAACATTAATTCCTTACTTCATTTATTTTAAAATAAATTATTGTATTTGTTTTGATAGTTATATAGCATCATAGTGTAAAGTTATGTAAATAATTTTATATTGTGATTATTAAAGAGTCATTTTATAGATAACACTTTTTTTGTTATATTTAAACTATTGACTTGTTAGTTGCCAATCTTTGTCTTTTTGAAATCAAACAGATGTCTTGACCATTTTTCTTGTTTTGTAAGTAGCCATAAAGCTGGTATCTAAGTTTTTACAACCACTGGATCATTGCCACAGCTGGATCATTGCCACAGCTGGATGCCAGAAAGTCCAAGATTGATGAAATAACATTGATCTATTATATAGTCATTTTTATAAATTTACTGTTTGCAAAAGTATGAATTATTCTAAATACTAAGGATGTTCTTATCCCAGACAGAAAACCTTAGCCGTATTAGGCATAAGTTTTGGAACTTTTGGTCCTCAATGCTCTTCAACTTTGTATTTGTTTTGGCTTACAATTTTTATTTTATCTGAGCGTCACTGGTTAGTCTTGTGAAGACGAAATCTGCATCGGGCGTATTAAAATATAAACCTCGTACCTTTTGAAATCTATTATTTATGTGTTTCTCTGTCCTATATGTTCTCCCATTTATTTGTATTGTAGTCCTGTCATGTAATGTTGTCATTTTAATGATATATTTAACATTGCCATAAAAGCGGGAGGTTTGGCTATCCACAAAACCATGTTCAACCCATCGCTTTTCCTCAAAATGTTATATACCAAGTCAAGAAAATGGCCATTGCTATATTATAGTTCGTTTCTGAGTGTCTTACATTTAAGTGTTGTGTTTCTGTTGTGTCGTAGTTCTCTCATATTTGATGTGTTTCCCTCAGTTTTAGTTTGTAACCAGGATTTGTTTTTTTCTCAATTGATTTATGAATTTCGAACAGCGGTATACTACTGTTGCCTAAATTTATTGAAATAGATATAAGAAGATATGGTATGAGTGCCAATGAGACAACTCACAATTTGTAAAAAGTAAACCATTATACGTCAAAGTACTAGCCTTTTGTCATTTTGTCATTTTCTGTAAATTCTGTATTTAAATTGAATTAACCCGGTATTCTAAACACTGAGGTTTTTCTAACCCCAGTCAAAAGATGGCCTTAGTCGTATTTGGTGGATTTTTTCTCGAAATTTTATGCTAACAAGGGCTAAGGGGCATTATGCTTTTTTGTTCTGTGCTTCCGTCCATCCATCTGTCGCTCTTCAGGTTAAAGTTTTAGGTCAGGGTTATTTTTGATGAAGTTGAAGTCCAATCAACTTGAAACGTAATACACTTGTTTCTTATGATATGATCTTCAAAATATTTAGGTCAAATTAGAGTTTTTACCCCAAGTTCACGGTCCACTGAACATCGAAAATGATAATGCGAATAGAGTATCCGTGTACTACTAGTAATACTACTATGAGCACATTCTTGATTCTTCATGCTTGAAGATATTGATTTTATAATTTGTATATAGTTGGTCATGACAAGTTACAGGCCAATTGCGAATTTTGATCTGGTATGATTATTTTATGCAGTTATGGTCCTTGGTCACTCAAGTAATCTTTTTCCACACTTATTTTCGTCATGCTTGAAGACTTTAATTTGATATAAAGTTTACACCATGATGAGTTATAGATCAATTTAGCATTTTGTTTCAGTGCAACGAATTCTTAACCGGCGGTTGTCTGTATTGCCAGTCAATACTCACAGAATGCTTGTTCACTTAGAGAAAAGTCAACAGTTAAGATTAAAATCTGCCCTTTTCCCCCTTTTTGTCGAGCCTGTGACTTTTGTCGCAGAAAGCTCGACATAGTTTTCCGGCGGCGGCAGCGACGTTAGCTTACTTCCTAAAAGCTTTATGTTTTAGAAGGAGGAAGACTTGGATGCTTCATACTTTGTATATGGATGCCTCATGTTACGAAGTTTCCGTCAGTCACATGTCTAATGTCCTTGACCTCATTTTCATAGTTCGGTAACTACTTACAAAAAAGTTAAGATTTTTTGTAATGTTAAATTCTCTCTTATTATAAGTAATAGGATAATTGCACATGTTATGTGCATACCTTGCAAGGTCCTCATGCCTGTCAAACAGTTTTTACTTGACCTCGACCTCATTTCATGGATCAGTGAACAAGGTTTTAAGTTTTGGTGGTCAAGTCCATATCTCAGATACTATAAGCAATAGTTCTAGTACATTGGGTGTATGGAAGGACTGTAAGGTGTACATGTCCAACTGGCAGATGTCTTCTGACCTTGACCTCATCTTCATGGTTCAGTGGTTATAGTTGAATATTTGTGTTTTGGTCTGTTTTTCTTATACTGTATGCAATAAGTCTACTCTATTTGGTGTATGGAATGATTGTAAGGTGTACATGTCTAGCTGGCAGGTGTCATCTGACCTTGACCTCATTTTCATGGTTCAGTGGTCAAAGTTAAGTTTTTGAGTTTTCGTCTTTTTTTTTTCTTATACTATATATGCATAGGTCAACTATATTTGGTGTATGGAAATATTTTATGACCTACATGTCAGTCGCGCAGGTTTTATTTGACCTTGTCCTCATTTTCACAGTTCTTTGCTCAGTGTTAAGTTTTTTTTTGTGTTTTGGTCTGTTTTTCTCACTTATAAGTAATATGTCAACTATATTTGTTGTAAGGAAGAATTGTTAGCTGAACATGCCTGTCTGGCATGGTGCATCTGACCTTGACCACATTTTCATTGGTTAATGTTTAGTTTTCTTGGTTAATGTTAAGTTTATGTGACAGTTGTATTAAAGCTTTATATTGAGGACTATCAACATAATTTCAATGATTAGTAAAGACGGCGTGACATTTCAGCGTGTGCAGATATGTGTTTAGATACTTAATTACACAATTTCCTTACAAATGTGGTTAAATTGCTGAACATAGATGCTTTTCCACGAGTTTTTTTTTATTATTAAAGCTATTATATCATTAAACACAATCTTCGTGAATCGTCCTGAACATGCATTTTAATGTGCGTATTGTTATGCGTTTACTTTTCTATATTGGCTAGAGGTATAGGGGGAGGGTTGAGATCTCACAAACATGTTTAACCCCACCGCATTTTTGCGCCTGTCCCAAGTCAGGAGCCTCTGGCCTTCGTTAGTCTTGTATTATTTTTAATTTTAGTTTCTTGTGTACAATTTGGAAATTAGTATGGCGTTCATTATCACTGAACTAGCATATATTTGTTTAGGGGCCAGCTGCAGGACACCTCCGGGTGCGGGAATTTCTCGCTACATTGAAGACCTGTTGGTGACCTTCTGCTGTTGTTTCTTTTTTCTATGGTCGGGTTGTTGTCTCTTTGGCATATTCCCCATTTCCATTCTCAATTTTATGAAAGATTTGCCTCTGGACGTTTAACAACAACCAATCAATCTGTGTGTATATGATATGAATATATATTTTTGTCATTTTGAAATTTCTGTGATATGTTTGAATACAACAAATACCTACTCTACGTGTAATAGTATAAACTATTTGGCGTCTTTTCTCTTCTCTTAACAAAAAATATCCTCGTTTTAAGCTAACAATACAGGTTGAAAGAACTAGTTCAACTTTGTTTCATAAAAAGAGCAAACGTAGATTTATATATCCTGCTTTTGGAGAGGATAATGTATACTTCATCAAGAACACATAAATCTTAAGTTTGATGGACATGTTTTTTTTCACCTGAAAGTCAGCATGTCTATGTAATTCAATTTCATTTCTCTTTTCTGTGTGTATACGGTGCGCTTCGATCATACAAAAGCTTCTCAATAAAAAATAAATTGAATCAAATAAGTCTTTTCGTTTAGCGATACGTTTCCATTATACTATTGTAATTTTTAACAGCATAAATGAAAAATTGACGAATAAAAAGGTCTGATTCATTCATTGCAATGAACATCGAAGTTCGGTCGATAACTAACGTTTGCAAAACAGGCGTGATTTAAATCTTCCTATGGTTAATGTTTCATTCCTATATTCCGTCATACCAGTATTTGCACATGAAGGATATATCTCTATATATAAACTGATACTATATTCTAGGGCAATGCACTATTCCAGGACTTGGGAGATCTGTCATCGTTGAATTGATAGGGGTTGCTGCTATGATATGTTAATTTACAACATTTAGTTTGATGCTACTGCTGTTGTGTGATTCATCCACTAGGGTATCACCAGTCCAGTAGTCAGCCTTTCTATGTTGACATGAATTAACTGTTTACAAAACATGAACTTTTTCGAAACTCTAAGGAGTGTTTATTACCACAGGGAATAGATTACCTCAGCAGTATTTGACAAAACTTTCCAAATTTTGGGTCTTTAATTCTTGTCAACATCTTACTGTATTTGATGTTTTAATTTTTTTAATCGATCGGTAGTAAAACTTGTGCCGTTAATGTGATCAAGTATTACTTTTTTGTAGATGAAACCTGATACTACTATAACATATATGGTATTTATAGTAGTCTCAGGTGAAACGTGCTTCTGGCGTACACAATTTTGAGCCTAGTATCCATAATGAGTTTATTTACAAGAACAAATTGACACAAGTATTCTTTGTGTAAGAAGAAGAAAAAGAGGCGAGGGATATACAAAAGGGACATTAATTCAAACTCATAGATAAAGGCAACAGTAGTATACCGGTGTTCAATAGACATGAATCGATTGGTGTCTTCTGGCTATTCCTACATTTTGTATTTTACTATTCTGGCTAATCCTACATGGGGGATTAGTGGAAGAACAATATAGATGTTGTTATTGTAAGATATGTTGTTTTAGTCATTAATGTCTAATTTGTTCAAAGGTAAATTTACCTGTGGAAATTAAATAAAAATTATTATTTTTATGTAAAAAATGAGACTTTTTTGTTTGAAAACGTGCATAAAGTAATAATTTTAAGTATTTTAATACCATGGAATTTCTAAAAAATAAAAATAATTGAAAAAATGGAAGTAAAAGCATTGGAAAAAGAAAAAGAAAGAAAAAGTAGTAAAAGCATTTAAAAGTCTGGAAAGTCTGAAAAAAAACTTATTTTAAGAGAATGTGATTAATAGTTACCAACACTTTCAACTTCAGTCTCAAAGAATTTATTCATTTCATTATTTTAACAAATTATGATTTTTGAAAATAAATATAATATCAAAAGTACTTAATTATCATAGATAAGTGTATACATTGGCCTAATAGATTAAGCAAAGCCAAATGACTTTGAACTTTCATTAGCTTTGAACATTATTAACTTGTGCTCAGTGTCTTAACTGAACACCACATCGATGATTCAGATACTTCTACACCAACACTGAACTTTACTGACTATGTAACCAGCTACTGGGTAGAGAGCAACCAACGTCTGTGGAATCACTATGCAACAGAAGGTCCAAGAACAACAAACCATTTCGAAGGTTTACATAGTAAGGTAAAGAAGTTAGTAAAGGCAGCTCACCCAAACATCTTCAATATGATTAGTTTGTTAAGACAAGAAGAAGCCGTCCATGCTCTCACGTTGCTCCAGTACAGAGCTGGCGGGAAACGTATCCCAAGAAAGAGGAAGTACAGGGAAATAGATAACAGACTCCAAACACTGAAAATAAGGTTACAGAATGATGAACTTACTCCAGTCGAGTATGGAGATGCTGCCTCTCATCTCCTGCACATTGATTAAGACTTTTTCTTTTATATGTTCAATCATGCTCAATATATTACTATGTGAGTACTATGAATAATGTCAATTTAGTATACTTTTGGTGCTTTGTTTAGTGTAACTCAAAACTTAGTGCTTTGATTTAAAGAATGATTTAACATTGATATTTCAAATGATACTATTTACTTGTATATTATTGTAAATAATTGGAATTAATTGTGCATGCCATTATAGTTATAAATTCATATTGTGCTTTTGAATATTATTTACATAAACTGTGCTATGAAATTATTAAATGAAATAAAAGATTGCATGTGATATAAATTATTCTTTTTCTTTATTTTCTAAAAGAATTACCTGGATGTATCTTGATTCATTAGATCTCATTAGTTTAGTGTTGTTACAACATAATCCTACATAATCCCATTGTTTACACAAAAATTCTGCGAACTCCTACATAAAATTTTACTATATTACCTATAAAATTCAAAATGTAGGAATAGCCAGAATGAACCGAATCGATTAAGTGAAAACAAATCCGGGCTACTAAGTAAACCATAAGTCGGAAATAAACTGACAACGCCATGGCTAAAAAAGACAAACAACAGTACACAGCATAGAAAACTAAAGACATAGCATCACGAACCCCACCACAAACTTGGGGTGATCTCAGGTGCATGTTCTAGAAGAAAGGGTAAGCAGATCCTGCTCCACATATGACACCCGTCGTGTTGCACATGTTAGTATAGACCAGGAAAAGACTAATTCGGTAGGTCACAATCGGGGGAAGGGAATTGTATGATACGACATATGGAACACATCCGTTGTCATCTGTGAAACAGATACCGGTATTCAATAACTTTCGGTGAACCAATTCGTAATTAGCAAAGGAACAATTTCAACTACACCACTTGGATCTCTAGGTTTTGTAAGAAGCAACTCTACTAAGAAAATCATGATAGGTAATACAAGCCTGAAAGATACATGCCCCCTATACAGGTGATGCTTGAATGTTGCTATATAGAAAAGTGGAAGTTCATAATTGGCGAGGTTAAATCATTCTGTCGTCAAGTTTTTTTTCAACCGACTATCATTGTCAATGTCTACACGAAAGCCAAGCTATAGATAAGGTAGATTTAACGGTCTCTGTTGTATCCTGTGAGTCTTCTTTGGACAACATCATTGATTTGGATATGTGGAATACATTGTATATACTATATGTGTTACCAGATGCCAATTGCTATATAATGGACTTCTGATGTTACATAAGAGGCAATATAAGATTACCCGTCCGATGTTCGGATATCATAAAACCATTAATTAAACTATTATGAATTATAATCCTTGTACCTTTGATAACTATTTAAACCGCTGGATCGATGCCACTGCTGGTGGGCGTTTCGTCCCCGAGGATATAACCAGCCCAGTAGTCAGCACTTCAGTGTTGACATGAATATCAATTATGTGGTCATTTTTATAAATTTCCTGTCAACAAAACTTTTAATTTTTCGAAAAAAACTAGGATTTCTTTACCCCAGGTATAGATTACCTTGGCCGTATTTGACACAATGTTTTGGAATTTTGGATCCTCAATGCTCTTCAACTTTGTATTTGTTTTGCTTTTATAACTTTTTTGATATGAGCGTCACTGATGAGTCTTATGTAGACGAAACGCGCGTCTGATGTATTTCATTGTAATCCTGGTACCTTTGATAACTATTATCTAAGAAATAAAACATCATGATTGTTAAACCATATATAATTAGGAGTTTATGCCTGTCTGACATTATACATTTCATATGACACTGAACTCATTCGTATATTTCAGTGGACAGGATAGTCGTTCATTTAACCCTGATATCAGTTTTAGAGTACAATGCATAAAAAAAGTGTTGCCGATTACTCGGATTATATTTCGACTGATTAACCGGTTAATCGGTATCCCATGTTAGGTGTAAAACATTTAAATCCGTGTAATGACGAACGTCATTTTTTGAATAGATTACCTTAGCCGTATTTGGCACAACTTTTTGGAATTTTGGACCCTCAAGGCTCTTCAACTTCGTACTTATTTGGCTTTATAAATATTTTGATGTGAGCGTCACTGATGAATCTTATGTAGACGAAACGCGCGTCTGGCGTACTAAATTATAATCCTGGTACTTTTGATAACTACTTGCTATAATTTTTTATACTAGTACTTTTTTTGTCTTCAGTTTAAAGCATTATTATTAGAAATAGTTAGTTAAAAAATATTAAGAAAACATATTAACGAAAAAAAGTTCGTCATCACTCCACCTCTCCGATTGTCTTCTCTAATTCGTGTAAATGTTTTTCATCTACTACCTCAAGAAGATCTTCCGTCAAAAACTCTTCCGGATTCCTTATTATGTTGTCAATTTTCTTGAGTAAAGTTGATTGGATTGACTTGTGCCCTTTGATCCATTTTTTGTCATTTTCTGTAAGCTGTTTCTTGTATTGGCCTATTCCTTCCATGACATTTAAGGTCGGAATGAAATAGTGGGGACACACAAAATTTTCAATGCATTTCCTTAAGCTGCTCAGAAATGCTAGAAAGGTCATACCAGGGTACTCGGCAAATTGTTGAGGGTCCCGAGTTTCACACGCCCAAAGATAAATCGTCTTCAAGTGATATGATGTAAGACCGACACGCGCATCTCCGTTTTCCATCACCCCCATATCCAGATATTTTTTCTTTACTAGTTTGAGCAAAATGAAGAGAAACTTCTGATGAAAAGAAAACCTTGTTGTCAGTTGTTGTTCCGCTAGAGCAAATGTAATTTTCCACTGCAAAGGATAAACCAACATTGACGTTTTGTGTGTCAACAAGCAGCCATCTTGAACAATACTGTCGACTACCTTTGTTTCCGGCCATTTTCTCTCGCGGTTCTGGAAGTCTGATAGTTTATTGGGCCATGGACCTTTGAGGGCAGAAACTTTATCAACTAGAATTTTGAATTTGAGTTCTCTTCCACAAACAATTAAAGTCTCCGTGTTAGTTCGACATGTTCTATACAATGGCAACATTCGGATTGTTTCTAACGGTTCAATTTCAATCTCGCCTAAAATACTTGGATCTTCCTGTCGTGGAATTAAGCATATATATCCTAACGATTTCAAATAAGTTTTACCATTCCAAAGTTTTTTGAAAAATTTCCACCTTTGACCTGCGTCTACTTCATCAATATCACTGGTTACCTCTACCAAGCATGCACCCATTGGCAGTTCAATTTGGCTACTCTTGTCATCCATAAAATCCATCTGAACTGTTATAAAAGGCTGTTTTTTCAGTTGGTACAACAAAATTAGGTTCTTCTCTATTATACAGAACACTCGCCTCGTCACGATCAGAATAAATTGGAAGGGCAGCATTTGGCATTTCTCGGTTATACAAAACATTAACTTCAACTAGGTAAGACCCGTCCGGCATGACCTCAGGGAAGTACAGCTCGTTACCTACACTGCCAACCACTGTTACTGTATCATAAGGTCTTTGTTTTCTGTATTCTACAACTTTCTGATGAACATAATCAAGGACAGGCTTTATTTCTTTTACCTTATTTGCTGCTCTTTCCATCAGGAAAAGTAATCTTTTATCTAGATTTTCGGTACTTCTTATTTCTAACCCAATTGAAAATTCCTCTGGTAAGCTCGTCATGTTGACTCTTTCTTCTCGCCCTTCTTCGTATACTCTGAATCAGCGCAACTTTTGATGGTACTGAAAAATATAAATAAATTTACTACTCAGCAGGCTTATATATGTATATGTATATAGATATTTTTTTCTAATATAAATATTAATCATCAAGTTTTCGTAAATATGAAATCGTACTTAAACGCAGGTGGATGTAACCAAGTTGACATTCAAGCTCATAATTCGAAGAACAACTACATGCCAACTAAACGAGTCTAACAAAGTCTACATGAAACGACGTTAAACTGTGACATATCGGGAAAAAATATTTTTTTCGACTGAATTTATTCATTCAAAATGATTTAACTTGACAACGAGTCCATGGGCCCCTCTTTTTTAAAATGACATTAGTTTTGATTACGTGTGAAGATTATATGTACCATTTTTTAATGAAAAAGTCACTGATAAATTGTTTTTTTATATAACCTTAAGCTCGAGCGACTAAACTAATATACTGCATTCAATTTTAACACAAGGATCTTGAAACTATATGAAAACAGTTCTTTCCAGTAGTATATTGCCGTTAACAAACTTTTTTCAAATATACAGCAAAAACTGCCGTTTTCTTTCTAAAAAAATTTCGTGAGACAAAAACTGTACTGTATGCCCATAATTGACATTATCGTTTTTCAAAAAAAATGTACTTACTGTTAAAGATAACAGACTATCAACATCAGCATCAGCTTTTTTATTATTTGTTTACTTTCGTTTTGTTGTTTATATATCCTTAACTTAGGCTACAATACATATACTACACTAAGCATATAAGTAGTTTAAAATCATTCGGTTGAGAAAACACAAATAGATGACTTTATGATGCGTCATAAATCATAAATGTTTTTTGCTTGATATAATATTATGTCTAAGCATTAATAACACAAACGTCGTAAACACGTTAATTTGAGAATATTTTTTCTTCTAAAATACATGATCTTAATAAATCTATTATCCAGTGGAAGTAAAATAAAAAAAATACTGAACTCTGAGAAAAATCCAAACGGAAAGTCTACACGTAACTAGATTTTGACCGTCTTCTTTATCTTATGTTTTAAACCTTTACCTCGAGTTACTATACTAGTTTATTGCATTCAAGTTTGAAGCCAGGATCTCAAAACTATATTAAAACAGTTCTTTCCAGAAGTATAAAGCCGTCAACACACTTTTTTCAAACCCCAAAACGTTCAGTCTGAATATACAATAAAAACCTGAAAGGCACAATGACGAGCCTCAACGGAAATACAAGTTGTAAATAACACATCATCTTTAGTCTGAGTATTAACATTAACTTTACTTTCCGTTATATAGATGATATTCTCTCACTAGATAATTCAAAATATTGTGACTATGTTGAACGCATATATATCTCATCGAACTAGAGGTAAAGGATACAACTAAGTCTGCCTCATATCTTGACTTATATCTAGAAATTTACAATAAGGATCGATTGAAAACAAAACTTTACGACAAAAGAGATGATTTCAGCTTCCCAATTTTGAACTTTTCATTTCTATGTAGCATCTTTTCAACAGCGCCTGCATACGGAGTACATCTCTCACAAATGATACGATATTCTTATATTTCATATCATGATTCCCTTGAAACAGGGTTAATGCTCATAAGGAAGCTATTAAACCAGGAGTTCCAAATGGTAGAGTTGAAATCATCCCTTCGTAAATATTACGGACGCCATCAAGAGTTGATTGACCGTTATGAAATATCCATTTCACAGATGACATCGGATATGTTCCTTATGTCGTAACTACAATCCCATTCCCATTTCACAAATGATACCCACCGAATTATACTTTTTACCGGCTTTGTAGTAACATGAGCAACACGACGGATGCCGCACATGTGGAGCAGGATTTGCTTACCCTTCTGGAGCATCTGAGACCACCCTTAGTTTTTGGTGGGGTTCATGTTGCTAAGTCTTTAGTTTTCTATATTGTGTCTTGTGTACTATTATTTGTCTGTTTTGTTTTGTTTTTTTTTTCTTTTTAGCCGTGGCGTCGTCAGTTTATTTTCGATCTATGAGTTTGACTGTCAATATAGGATTAAACACATTTTTTGTAGAGGTTATTGATGTGTAAACCGGGGAGATTAACTCACAAACTGAATAAAAGTCTTTATGTTGAGTTTGTGAGTAAGAGCCCCGGTTTACACATCAATAACCTCTAGAAAAAATGTGTTTAATCCTTATAATTCTTCAGCCAAACTTTTGTGATATTTAATAAACATTTTTTTTGTTGATGGCTACTATATATATTTACCATCAAAAGCACAATGGCAAGTCGTAACTAAGGAGTACGCCGCCATCTTGAATTTCTTAAAACCATAAATGTCCGATAAATACAACGGAATCTTAAATGAAATAGCACCTACCTCAAAAATTTCATTTTATTAAATGTCATCCGAATTTGAAGCGTACACGTAACGAAATAATCTTTGCCTTGACAATTTCTATTCGTATGACGTCGTGTTTTGCCATGACGTAAATTCGCCAAATCCTTCATGAAATTTCGCGGAATTTTATTAAATTTTATTTTTAAACATTTTTGAAGCTTTAGTTCATTAAATTTATTTCTTTTTTTGTTATATATGCACTAGAATAGTCACAACTGTTATGCAATTGTTTTTAAATCTCAATTTGCTGAAAATCCCGGGATCACTGCAATCTTGTGTATTGCGCATGAATAGATTACAAAAGTAGTTTCGGAAACATGGTTTATCGAAGTGTAAACTTAGAGAAAAATTCTAATTGACCAATCCAATTCAAGTATTTAAAGATATGCAAATCATATAAGAATTATTCTGGTATATTTCGCCTCTCTTATTTATAACCATTCTTGTTTACCAAAAAATAGCTATGAAAGATCCAGAAACAACATGTAAACCATAATAAAAAAAAAAAACGTTATCATTTATATTTTTGTTTGTTTGTCGTGTTTCGATTGTAACTTTATTATAAATCAGGCAATTTATGATAAAACCACACATAGTTCAAACGAGAAAAACAGATGACATAATAATGTTTAGTATAAAACAAAAATGAATAACCGACATCACAGACAGCAACCAACGACAACCACTTAAATGAATAACAACCGTCATATTCCTGATTTCATAAAGGCATTTTCTTATGTGGAAAATGGTGAATTAAGTCATTTTTATATCAATGTTTTTTGTTATAACCAAATTATCAGATTACGTGTATGTTTAATTATTATACTTAATTTTGATTGACAAACAAAGTAACAAAAAGCCAGTAAGTACACAATGATGCATGGATTACTTTGCTAATGTCGCCCTCCAGAACTTCAGTCTAGCATAAAAAATAAGATACTGTTGATGTTATGACCACTTTTTGTCAATCCTTATACTTTATCAGTTTTTTAACAGCAATAACTTTGTCAAATCCTTTTGGAATTTAATGAAGTTGATGTAGAATCATCATTATGACAAATAAACGGTATCCGGTTAACAGTTGACACTACAGAGAATTTCAAAAACTTTGGCGAACCTTCATGGAATATTTACAACAGTTGAATATAGTAACTGATAAAAATATCTCGTGTTTCTAAGTAATTGCAGTTGCTGTAATACAGCTATATGCAATGGTGAAACATTTAGTTTCCCCTATAAACATTTATCAATGGAAAGCTAAAAATGATCGAAACTTTGCACTCACAAGTAATCAAATCTTTCCCCCAGTAATTTCGATTTCTCAATTTACACATATTTTGGTTGCAAAAACTTTAATTGAGGTCTGGAACTGGCATGTCAGTTACTGCTAGTAGTCCTTTGTTAATTTATGTATCATAATCATTTTGCTTAGTTTCTTTTGTTAATATTCTGACATTAGACTCTCAACAAATGGAAGTTTTCAACGACCTTGACTGGCTATCATTGGACTCTGACTACTTTTAATCTGAGTTTCAGCACTTCTATGCTGACATGAATTATCATTGATATTGTCATATTTATAAATTAACTGTTTACAAAACTTTTGAATTTTTGAAAAACTAAGGCTTTTCTTCCTTTTTTGGATTCGAGGGATTCGAGCGTCACTGATGAGTCTTTTGTAGACGAAACGCGCGTCTGACGTAAATATAAGATTTAGTCCTCCTGGTATCTATGATGTGTTTATTTACAACCACTGGGTCGATGCCACTGCTGGTGGAGTTTTAATTCCCCGAGGGTATCACCAGCCCAGTAGTCAGCACTTATGTGCTAACATGAATTATCATTGATATGGTCATGTTTATAAATTAACTGTTTACAAAAAATTTGAATTTTTGAAAAACTAAGACATTTCTACCTCAAGAATAGATTACCTAAGCTGTATTTGGCAAAACTTTTAGGAATTTTGGTCCTCAATGCTCTTCAACTTCGTACTTTATTTGGCATTTTTAATTTTTTTCTATTCGAGCTTCACTGAGGTGTCTTTTTTAGACGAAACGCGCGTCTGACGTAAATATAAAATTTAATCCTGGTATCTATGATGAGTTTATTTACTGTGCATATTGCTGTGTGTTTGTTTTTTCTACAATGGCTAGAGGTATAGGGAGATGATTGAAATTTCACAAAACATGTTTTACCTCGACGCATGTATTCGCCTGTTCCAAGTCAGGAGTCCCAGCTTTGTTAGTCTTGTATGATTTTCAATTTTAGTTCATTTATTTGTTTAGGAGTTTAGTACGACTTCCATTATCACTGAACTAGTGGACATTTTTGTATAGGGACCAGCTTCGGGATTTTCTTGTTGGGTTGAAGACCTAATGTTGGCCTTCAGCTGTTTTCTGCTCTTTAGTTGGGTTGTCTCTTTGGCCAATTCCTCATTTTCATCTTCAATTTTATTCTATAAACATAAAAGTACCAACATGATTTTTCTTCATTTTTTCACAAGTAAAAGATTTTAAACTGCCTCTCCGATTGTCTTCTGTAATTGGTGTATATGTTTTTCATCAATGACATCGAGAAGATCGTCCGTCAAAAACTGACCGGGAGCCTTTATTATTTCATCAATTCGATTGATTAAAATTGTTTGAATGTTGTGCTCTTTTGTCCATTTTTCGTCATTTTCTGTAAGTTGTTTCTTGTAGTGCCCGAGTCCTTCCAAGACATTTAGGGTAGGCATGAAAAAGTGTGGACATACTGTGGATGCAATGCAGTGCTGTAAGCTCTTCAGAAATGACAGAAAGCCTGTACCAGGATAATCAATAAACTGTTGAGGGTCCCGAGTTTCACATATCCATAGATAAATTGTCTTAAGATGGTATGTTGTAAGACCAACACGTGATTCTCCGTTTTCCATTACCCCCATATCCAGATATTTTTTCTTCACCAGTTTGAGCAAAATGAAAAGAAACTTCTGATGAAAAGAAAACCTTGTTGTCAGTTGTTGTTCTGCTAGAGAAAATGTCGTTTTCCATTGCAACGGATAAGCCACATATGATGTTAAGTGTGTCAACAAGCAGCCATCTTGAACAATACTGTCGACTACCTTTTTTTGAGGCCATTTTTTCTCGCGGCTCTGGAAATCTGACAACTTATGTGGCCAAGTTGCTTTCAGAGCAAACACTTTATCAACTAAAATTTTTAATTTAATTGCTTTCCCATCCACTTCCACAGTGTTCATATTCGTTCGACATGTTCTATATAATAGCACCGTTTTTACTTTATCTAACGGTTCAATTTCAACCTCGCCAAAAATACTAGGATCTTCTTGCCGTGGAATTAAGCATATGTATCCTAAAGATTTCAAGTAAGTTTTACCATCCCAAAGTTCTTTGAAAAATTTCCACCTCTGATTTTCGTCTATTTCATTAATATTGCTGGTTAACTCTATTAGACAAGCACCTATTGGAAGTGTCGAGACTACTTTGTGTTCGTCATCCAGGAAATAATCGGGCTTACCGGTAACTAAAGGTGGCGTTTTACGAGTCTCACCTGGTGGCGAATAAACGGGAAGATACACATCTGGAAGTTCTCGGTTAAACAAGACATCAACTTCAACTAGGTATGAACCGTCCGGCATGACCTCAGGGAAGTAAAGCTCGTTACCTACACTACCGACAACTGTTACTGTATCGTAAGGTCTTTGCTTTCTGTAATCTGCAACTTTCTGGTGAACATAATCAATGATAGGCGCTACTTCTTTTACTTTATTTGCTGCTCTTTCCATCAGGAAAAGTAATCTTTGATCGAGATTTTCTGAACTGCTTATATCTAATTTTATTGAGAACTCCTCTGGTAAGCTTGCCATTGTTGTGATATTTCTTCAGTGACACTTTAGGTGATACTAAAAATATAAAAAAAGTTTCTCACATATTTGTAGAATATATTTCTTATTTCTTATACAAATTTACATCAGATGCAAAAATATAATCATTCTTTTAAAAAGGCGAAATATACACATATTGGGGTAGTCTGATTCTTTTTAACACTTACAGTGCGATTGCCTTGAATGCATTTTTTTGTATGCTGCTTAACCCAGCAGAGAACAAAAGAACTTGCATTTCAGTTTCCATTTTTCGTCAAATCAACTAATGACTTCTATGCTTTTTGAGTTGACAAGTTCTGTTTAAATGGGTTTTTATGGGCTGTCTTCAGTTCTGTATACTTAAAATTTTCTCTATCTTTTACATTTTGGTTCAAAAGTCTCTTTTATATTTTAGCACCCTCATCATTATCTAAAGACAATTGGGTCATGTTTCTACACATTAATCTCAAAGGTTTATTGCTTTTTATTTTTTCATTTTTTTTTTTTTCAGTAAATAAAAGGCATACTTAGTATTGGACAAACGAATTTTTGAAAAATCATAATATTATTTGTTTTAGAAGTTGTTATCACTGGTGTTGCATCTTTAAACGAAGTGAAGTGCATAGGTCTTGGATATACCATTAAGTACATTGTCCGATTTAGATACACTAGCTAGCAAACTAACAGTTACACTGAAAGAGTGATAATGTAACAATACCGTCAACTAGCTTTAATCCCAATACTAACTCGTACTGGTCAGATGAAGTAAAACAAGCCCACAAAGCTGAAAACTTAGCTCGCCGGATATGGATTAATCATGGCCGAGGGTAGTCATTTTCTTTCTTTGAATAGAAATCTGCGAGAAAAAAAAATCATTTTTTAATCTTCAACGTTTTCCACATAACGTTCACATGGATGTTACTTAAATTACCGTAAAATTGACGAAGTAGCCGAGTGTGATGTTAGACTGTTTTGTCGCTTGATATCCCGTCAGAAAAGTCGTAAAACCAACCAAACTGCAGAAATACTACGTCATAACCGACAGTGTGAATCTCCTAAAGATATTTCAAATACATTTGCTGACTTTTATGCAGGCGTGTATAAACAAACCGAAAACGCTAAATTTGGTAGTGATTTCAAGGCCTACGCGAGTGGATTCGTAGATCGCACACTCGAGTCATGTGCAAAACAATTATGACCTCCTCCCAGGAGGGAAAATAAACATAGCTGAAATCGAAACAGCGATTAGAAACCTCAAGCTACAAAAGTAACCAAGTTATGATAAGATACAAAACGAACATCTGAGATACAGTTTCTTCTGTTTAAATTAATTTAGCTATACATTTCTATAATTAAAGAACAAATCCAAGAATCCGACAAATATTTAACGAATGGCCAAACTTTATAATTGGTTAACTTTTTGAGATTAGTTTGAACAGTATCAAAAGTCATTCAAAATAAATCTCCTGCTACTTATCATGTCTTTAGATCCACTAGTGTATCATATGAAATAATGTAGCATTTTGACTTTAAATGAAAATGTTGATTGTATAAACATTATACATGTACTTACTATAAGAAATAACAGACTATCAACATCACCATCAACATTTATTTTGTTTATTTACTTTCGTTTTGATGTAAACATGTATGCAGATCCTTAAACATGTTTATCGTTATCTATTATATCATATACTAGTATATATATATATAATTACTGTATAAAGTTTATTCGGTTGACAAATTTTTTTAACAAGAACAGATATGTTTATGATGTGTCATATATCATAAAGAGATAAATTTAAAGATGTAGCACGAACGATTTTTGTCGAGCCTGCTACTTATGTCAGAAAAGCGAGACATAGTGATCCTACATTCCGTCGTCGGCGGAATCCACAAAATATTCACACCGTGGTTAAAGTTTTTAAAATTTGAATAACTTTCTTAAATTAGAGACCGTTGTATGAATCTTTATTTCTTATGCAGCAAAAATACTTCAATCTGATTGGTTGACTACCCCGGTGTAAATAACACCCCACCCTTGTTCACCCGGGGATAAATAAAATTTTGCCAAAATTTAAAAAAAAAATGAAATTTTGCCAAAAAAAGATTAAAAAATAAAATTTTCACAAAATAAAGAAAAAAAAATTAGAAAAAAAATAATAAGAAGAAAATGCTAAAAAAAAAAAAAAAGAAATTTTTAAAAAATATTTTTTTTTTTTTTTTTTTTTTGTAAACTCAAAAGAACACAAAAATTTTCTGAATTTTTCTAAAAAGTGTTTGACAATGTGCAGCAACATGGACATTGAAATAATATTACGCTGGAAATTTTTCATTACCATTTTTACAATTTTACGTCCTGGTTTCAAAATGAGTAAAGGTATTGTTCATAAGAAATAAATTCGTTATCTTGGTGTAATCAGGGGTGTACGGAATTTTACACCGTTGTTGAAAATTCATACACCCATTCGGCTGCGCCTCAGGGTGTATGAATTTTCAACAACGGTGTAAAATTCGGTACACCCCTGATTACACCAAGATAACTAATAATATCGCGTTGACCTATACGTATTAAACAAAAGGTATCAGCTGCGGTATGATAGCAAATGAAACAGCCTAAATATACCAAAAAAAAAACAATGTGAGAAACAAGACAAAGAATTTTATACAGATAATCTTTATCAAGTTTATGAACCTTTATTTCATTGACTATATAATGTGCCTGTTCCAAATCAGGAGCCTGTAATTAAGTGGTTGTCGTTGGTTGCTGTCTGTGATGTCGGTTATTCATTTTTGTTTTATACTAAACATTATTATGTCATCTGTTTTTCTCGCTTGAACTGTGTGTGGTTTTATCATAAATTGCCTGATTTATAATAAAGTTACAATCGAAAGACGACAAACAAACAAAATATAAATGATAACGTTTTTTTTATTATGGTTTACATGTTGTTTCTGGATCTTTCATAGCTATTTTTTGGTAAACACGAATGGTTATAAAATAAGAGAGGCGAAATATACCAGAGGAATAGTCAAACTCATAAATCTAAAATAAACTGACAACGCCATGGCTAAAAATCAAAAGGACAAACAGACAAACAATAGTACACATGACACAACATAGAAAACTAAAGAATAAACAACACGAACCTCACCAAAAAATAGGGGTGATCTCGGATGCTCCGGAAGGGTAAGCAGATCCTGCTACACATGTGGCACCCGTCGTGTTGCTTATGAGATAACAAATCCGGTAAATAATTCAGTATGTCACATTTATGAAAGGGAAGGTAATTGTAGTTACGACGTAAGGAACATATCCGATATCATCTGTGAAACGGTTATTCCATAACGGTCAACCAACTCGTGATAGCGTCCGTAACTATCCTAGATTTCTACCAAAGTTTTAATTTTTTAAATATTTTTTTCCCCATTTTGGTTGAGCCATCGACTTACAATAAAAGTAGGATAGACACTGTGATCCGCGGAACCCTTGCAAATTTTTCATATTTAAAATGCATACTTTAAAATATCTATTATTCAGGTTTTTTATGTAAGCAACTAACTATACGGTCTTCAACAAAGAAACATGCACATATCGAGTCGTAAGTTAAACATGTTATAAAAGCCCTGTAATGACAAATTAATTGTAAATAATTCAAACGAGAAAACCAAGGTCGTTGTTGATTTTTGTCTGGTAAAACAACAAACAATTTACACGAGAAAAGAAATGGCCAGTTTTATGGTAAAATAATGAACGAAAACAAGTATGACAGACTACAACCAACGACAGCCATTCATTTGGTCTTTGGTGTTCTGTGAGATAACCCCAGAATTCAAAACAAGTTCAAAATAATGGACATACACACACGTCTAAACAAGTGACAACTATACGATAGATTCGTCCATTAGACCACCAGTAAAGATGATACAAGGCTTAATTAATTATCAAAGGTACCAGGATTATAATTTAGTACGCGTTTCGTCTACATAAGACTCATCAGTGACGCTCATATCAAAATATTTATAAAGCCAAACAAGTACAAAAGTTGAAGAGCATTGAGGATCCAACATTCCCAAAAAAATTGCGCCAAATACGGCTAAGGTAATCTATGCCTGGTATAATTAAATCCTTAATTTCTTAAAATTATTACAATAATAATAAATCTGCAGATTTGCAGAGGCAAAATTTTGTTCTTTCTTTGCTGGGATTTGAATTCATGCTATTTGGATATCGTGACAACACCGCCTGCACTTTGTCCATCTCTCTAGATCACGCGGTCACCTAGACTTATCTAAAAATTCAGCTTTCGGTGGCCTAGTTTTACCTTTCCTCGTCGGTAGAAACTAGAGTTGCAACATGGTACATGATATAATAGACATATAAAGTTGGAATTGATTGCAGATTAGCCAAATTTTCTATCGTAAAAGATTGTAAGCTGCAGTCACAGAAAAAAAATTTAATAAGTACGTCTTAACAAGTAACATCTTAACGACAGGTCCATTCATTGGATCACCAGATTACGATCATTTACGATTTTGTTGTTTGTAGTTTTAGTGATTGGGATTGAAATATAATGTTGACTGCTGTATTTTGACATTTTTACCTGTAATGTCTGTTTGTTTTGTTCACGCATCGTTATCAATATAATGAAATGGTATGCGACTGTCATACAAGTGAGAGGTTTAGCTAGCTATAATACCAGGTTCAATCCACCATTTTCTACATAAGAAAATGCCTGTACTTAATCAGGAATATGACAGTTGTTATCCATTAGTTTGATGTGTTTGAGCTTTTGATTTTGCCATTTGATTGGGGACTTTTCATTTTGAATTTTCCTCGGAGTTCAGTATTTTTGTGTTTTTACTTTTTGTCGTCAATGGTATTTCTTTAATTTCTTTTCAGTTTTATCTTTATTTTGTATATTCTTTATGGATCTAGTACGGAAATCTATTGTTGGTTCTTAATGATTAACAGGGTGTGTTCCTAACACAAAACATATCCGGGAATGTTATTTTTATGACGATAACGAACGAATAAAATCGATAGTACACAAGTCTTACATTCTCGTTATAAATGTGTTGACCGATAGTAAAGTCGATGTTTCTACTCACAAGAGACATATGTTCAAATCATTAGATTTTTTGCTTCCAAAACTGTCGTTTGATCTATATATTTACTGATTCCGTCCTTATCCCTATTCAGCTAGAGTAACAGTATTGTTGGGTTTATATTCGCATGTTGGACAATGCATTAGTAGAAAGTAAAATCACAAAAATACTGAACTCCGAGGAAAATTAAAAACGGAAAGTCCATAACCAAATGGCAAAATCAAATGATAAAACACATCAAACGAATGGACAACAACTGTCATATTCCTGACTTTGTACAGGCATTTTTAAATGTAGAAACTGATGGATTGAACCTGGTTTTATAGAGCTAAACCACTCACTTGTATGACAGTCGCATCAAATTCAGCAGGAGATCATTACCTTGTCAACGCAACCTGTCTCATTCTATTTGTACTTCATGTGATTCCCTCTATTTTTTGTATCTTAATTTGTATATTCTTTGATGGATTTACGAGATTTGAAGATCAACCAGTGACGTTGTCTCTTATTCATAAAGAGTGTCACGGAATAGAAGTTTCTTCATAATATAAGTTCAAAAAGGAAAATTTATTCTGGAATATAATTTCCACAGGAATAAATAATACATTATATGTTCCTAATGGAATAAATGGTATAGAATATTTGTTCCAACAGGAATAGATATTACGACAATGTTTATAACAAAGTTTCCATTGGAACTTCTGTTAGGCGGAACAAATATACGTTGACAGTCCTAACTCGGAACCTGCCCGAGGAGTGATGATGAACGACTGAGATCCTCTAAAGAAGATTTACGGTAACCAACGTTTACTGGTTAACCGAAACAATGTATCTTTGACTCTATTTGTATTTTTTATGCATAGCATTTTAGCTTATTAATAGACTATGGTTTCCTTGATTAAAAAAAGAATCAAAACCTCTCCAACGATTTAGTATCAATACGTCATAAACAGTGGGGGGGGGGGGGGAGTTTGAGCTGATGCAATGACAAATTAAAAAAAAAACATGCAACTAGTCAATTGACGAATTCGTGATCATTGTAAAAAGTTTGTAGCGACTATTTAATTTGTCTAGAACTCGGTTGGAGCAGTATAAAAAGCAATAACATCCGTGCCAATGAAGTCCGTATAGTGTGAACAAGCACATTTATTATTCGTTATTCTCACTTTTACTGTCATCACAATATGTAAAAAGATAAACAAAGAAAAAAGAACTATCAATTGTGATATTTGAAAATAAAGAAAAATCATTTAGAATAAATAAATTCACGATTCGAAGTAAATGATTTTGTTCATATTTACCACCTTTCAATTTCACACATAGTGAAAACCCTATTGTTCATCTCCAATTGTCCTTTTTAACAGATGAATATGAGTTTCATCTATTTCATCAAGGATATCATCGGTCAAGAAATTTTCAGGCTTCTGCATTAAAATACTAATTTGTCGGAGTGTAATGTTTTGGAGCATTTTCCGCTTATGCGTCCATCCTTCAATTTCTTCCTCTGTAGGCGGTCTCTTATATCGTTGAAGTCCCTCCATGACATTTAATGTTGAAATGAAAAAGTGCGGACAGTCGTAAAATTCAATGCATTTCTTCAACTTCTTCAGAAAAACTAAATAGCATATACCTGGATGCTGAATAAACTGTTGAGGATCCGTGGCTTCACACATCCATAGATAAATTGTCTTCAAGTGGTATGATGTTAAACCCACAATCGGTACTCCATTTTCCATTAAACCCATGTCCAGATACTTCTTCTTCACTTGTTTGATCAATATGAACAAATATTTCTGATGAAATGAAAACGTTTTTGTCAGTTGTTGTTCTGCTAGCGAAAATGTAATTTTCCACTGCAAAGGATAAACCTGCAGTGATGGCTTGTGTGTCAACAAGCAACCATCCTTGACAATACTTTCTACTATCTTTGTTTCTGGCCATTTTCTCGCGCGGCTCTGGAAATCTGACAGCATATTAGGCCAAGGACCTTTTAGAGCAGAAACTTTGTCAACCAAAATTCTAAATGTAAGCTCTCTTCCATCAACAAGCATAGTATCCATCTCAGTTCTACATGTCCTATACAACTGCAAAATTTTTGCCTTTTCCAATGGTTCAATTTCAATCTCCCCTAAAATACTCGGATCTTCCTGTCGTGGAATTAGGCATGTATATCCCAAAGATTTCAAGTAAGTTTTACCATTCCAAAGTTCTTTGAAAAACTTCCACCTCTGACCTTTTTCCACTTCATCAATGTTACCGGTAACCTCTACTAAGCATGCCCCTATTGGCAAAGTCACTATTTTGTTTTCGTCATTCATGAAATCCATCTTAACGGTTATAACAGGCGGCTTTTCAGTAGGCATGACAACACGCGTTTTTTCTCTGGTATACAGAACATCATCAGGAGGCATATACATGGGAAGGATAGCATTTGGCATTTCCCTGTTATACAACACATCTACCTCTATCAAATAAGAACCGTCCGGCATGATCTCGGGAATGTAAAGCTCGTTTCCTACACTACCAACCACTGTTACTGTATCGTAAGGTCTTTGCTTTCTATAATCTGCAACTTTCTGATGAACATAATCTGTGATAGGCGCTACTTCTTTGACTTTCTTTGCTGCTTTGTCCATTAGGAAAAGTAATCGTTTATCGAGACTTTCGGTGCTTCTGACATCAAGGTTAGTTGTGAACTCCTCGGTTAAATTCTCCATGCTCTTGACCTCTCTGATAGAAAACTTAAATCGGTGAAACTTCTGAAGGTACTGAAAATATAAACCAATTACAGAATGTACTATTACTAGGTCCTTTAGCTGGTACTGTGGCATTGGGTTCTGATGTGAATTGTTTGAAGGTGGTCTATAGAATGATGCTAGTTGAAAAATTAATTTTTAGAACCAGCTGTATTGATTTCTACATATACTATTTCACGATTCGTTTTAGTTCTTTTATTTTAGACCTTACAATTTTTTATTTATATTGCTATGAGAACTCCGCCGTGACTTTGTTCGTTTTCATCCGTCATTTCTTTAAGTTGCAGTATGTTCGGAAATTGTCACCAATAGTCAATCATTGAAGTATCGAGTGAAAATAGTATTAGAATAACAATTCAATTTGGTATTGAAAGTCAGTAGTGAGTTTTTAACTTTTAAGTGTGCAAAAAAATGTCAACCCCGCTTTGTGAATGGTATTTATTGTACAGATATTCGTATTCTAAACACACCTATGGGTGTTGTGTGTTACTTTTTATACAACTGTATACTGTGTCCTGGAGACAAGTCATTACGACCCCTTTGTCTTGTTATCTTTTGATGCAATAACCGTTTCAAATCTCATTCAAAATGAATAGTGTGCTCATTGCACTACTCATTCGGAATGCAGAAAAATCTAGTCTCCTATTTCATTTGTCGTTTAACATGTTAAAGTATTCTAACATTTAATCTGTTTTAATTTTTTTTACAATCCTTGATAGTAAAATGATAACTTACTGTTATGAATGGCAGATGATCTCCATCACCATCTTAATTTATTGTTTCCGGTTTTCCATGTTTAAGTACTTTCGTTTGTGATGTAAACATGAACTGCAGATCGTTGAACTCTTCAAATGTTAAACAAAACATATACCTAAATACATAATTAGTTACACTTTATTCGGATCACAACACATATATACACTTTATAAATGTATTCGGTCCACAACACATATATCAGATGCATGTAAAATTAGATCCTGCATTGAGAATTAATTGCACCTTTATTGCATCATTGTATTGTTCTCTGCTATCTGTTGTTTTGTCAATTGTATATACTTATCAACTATGGGCAAAATTTCTTTAATGATTCGTGTTTTTGATGTAATTTAACAGAATATATTTCCACAGGCGACAGTTGTGCTATTTAGACTATATATCTGAACCCTGATTGTCTTATTGAGATTAACAATTTGAATTTTTTAAGCTGAAGTGCTAAGTGCGGCATGATGACGAAATGATCACAATAATAGAAGCTGAACTAATGGTATATATGAACTATTGGCCAGTATTTCTTTCCCAAAAAATTGGTAGTCAACAGATTTTAAATCCAAGCTTCTTTGAGCATGTTGAGGGTCCCCTCTTCTTTAAGTTAGAATATAGAAAAAAAATCTGGTAGGATCAATTAATCCTCACAACCTAAAGTAAAACTTTGACAACATGCATACTTTTCGTCCGAGTTTTGATTGGGAGAAATGTTCACTGCTTGTATAAATATCCACTTACAGCGGATTCCATTGAGTGTGTTGCCAAAGGTAATATCGTTAGTTAGCTTGCTTGTTAGCTGAACCGTGAAGTCGTTGTTAGGTTTGGTAAAATACCTTACTTAAGAATAGTCTAGTCCGACAGAAAACCAATCGATCGGTCTTTTGGACTGTGCTACTTCGAAGGGAGGTTAGTATACCTCACCTAATAATTACTTCACGGTCGAGCTAACAAGCAAGCTTAATAAAGATATTAACTTTCGCTACACACTCAATGTAATCCGCTGTAACAATAGTTACTAGCTATATGTAGTTTATTGAAACTCATTAACTTATGTGATGAACTTATTAAAAAAATCATGCCTTTTTCAGGACTTCTGATCCAACCATGTAGTATGGCATGTTATTGAGATATGGTTCTGGTTGATGGATGTCGATCATGAAGGACCTGTAGACTTACAAAGTATATCACTGGATTGAGCTCTCTGTCTAAGTGTATTATTAAAGTGCTTTGCTTTGAGCTCGGTTCATTGTTATGCAATTCATTCTTTGTAAAATATATAAAATTGAGAATGGAAATGGGGAATGTGTCAAAGAGACAACAACCCGACCAAATAAAAAACAACAGCAGAAGGTCACCAACAGGTCTTCAATGTAGCGAGAAATTCCCGCACCCGGAGGCGTCCTTCAGCTGGCCCCTAAACAAATATATACTAGTCCAGTGATAATGAACGCCATACTAATTTCCAAATTGTACACAAGAAACCAAAATTAAAATAACACAAGACTAACAAAGGCCAGAGGCTCCTGACTTGGGACAGGCGCAAAAATGCGGCGGGGTTAAACATGTTTGTGAGATCTCAACCCTCCCCCTATACCTCTAACCAATGTAGAAAAGTAAACGCATAACAATACGCACATTAAAATTCAGTTCAAGAGAAGTCCGAGTCTGATGTCAGAAGATGTAACCAAAGAAAATAAACAAAATGACAATAATACATAAATAACAACAGACTACTAGCAGTTAACTGACATGCCAGCTCCAGACTTCAATTAAACTGACTGAAAGATTATGATTTCATCATATGAACATCAGGCACAATCCTTCCCGTTAGGGGTTTAGTATCATACCATCATAACATATATGAGAAGAACATAACCCGTGTCATGCCAACAACTGTTTTTAGAATAAATGTGTTTAGTTCCGATGCAAAGACCTTATCAGTGACTCAATATTAACGCCAAAATATGCAATCTTTAATGACTTGACAACAGTATCGTATTAGATTTTACAGACAACTCTCATGTACAAGGATGTCTCAAAGTATTATCATTTCTATGTACAATGTAAGTAACAGGGAGATAAAAGCATTTTATTTTTTGTTTGAACCAAACATTATTTGTCCATTGACCAAATTTGTTTTGCTTTCACCAGCTTTGAAGGAGATATTATCAAAGAATTGATAGAAAACAGCACAGAAGCTTACTTTCTAGCTCATCAGGCCCAAGCATCATGTTAGGCATTGTCATTACTAAAAACCAATAATGTCTGCTAATCTGAGGATCAATTCAACATTTTAAAGTGTTTTACTAATGATACTGACAAGCCACCACAAAGATTTATAAATAGAACCATGCAAATAGTTAGCAAATACATATAAAAAAAGATGTGATATGATTACCAATGAGACAATTCTCCACAACAGACCAAAATGACATAGAAATTAACATTTACGGGTCACCGCACAACCTTCAACCATGAGTAAAGCTAATACAGCATAGTCAGCTATAAAAGGTCTCGAAATGACAATGTAAAACAATTCAAAGGAGAAAAATAACAACTAGCCGTATGGTAAACTATAGTTGTTATTTATGTACAAAAAATAAAGAAAAAACGAATATGTAACACATAAACAAACGACAACCACTGAATTGCAGGCTCCTTATATCATGTTCTCAGATATCATCTCCCAATTTAAAAAAATCACGAAAAATTGAACCTATTATGTGTTGCGCTCCTAGCTATAAAATGTATCCAAAATCAAAGATGTGGAACATATTCTATCATACTCATTTGGTAACTAATGCAATTAGTGTCTCTTCCATGCCTGTCTTGAACATAAAAACTAAACTAAATATAAAATAAACAACACTCCTAATGCTCAGGTTGGTTGTCATCGTGCAACACAGTTAATAACACATATAGGAAAATCATAGAACTACATTTATCATAAAACACTGTCAAACATCCAAACATACTATCCACACTCATCTGTGTCCACACTTGTGAACTTATTAAAAAAATTCTCGTCATAATAACATAAATCTTGTACTGTTATGACTGGCCAAATACTGAGTTTGCTCAGTAAAAACTCGTCTAAATTGCATTTAATTGATAAATTAAACAACACTTACCGTTATCTTGATGATATTAAATTCGTTAAATGATCATGAATTTTCTAAATATACTGCCGAAATTTACCATAAGAAACTTACTTAAAATAAAGCAAACGTATACGGTAATAACTGTCCGCTCTCCTAGATTCAGATATTTCTGTTTTAAACGGGAAACTGCACACTAAAATGTACGAAAAAATTACGATTTTTCATTCTTTATTGTTATTTTTCCTTTTTTGGTTCACCTGGCGATGTTACTTTGTCACCATCTTACAAATACGGGGTTTATATTTCATAAGTCGTTCGCTATGCTCGTGTCTGTTGTTATGTTTTTTTTTTTTTTATTCTAATGAACGTAATCTATGTATTGCTTGTTAAATATTTAGCTAGGTATTCAGTTACCACAAGTTCCGTAAAACCTTTTCTAAATTCTTCCATAGATATAAAGATTTGGTTTTGAAGTTTGGTTGTACCTGTAGAAATCTTATTTCAAACGGGATAGCACATCCTCATTTTTGCGGAAATGTTGTTTACCGTGCCCGGAAATTTAGAAACGACCCTGTCAAAATTTGTCGATCTTTTAGATAAACTCATTCTATTAAAAAGGTTATCTATTCAACACTGTATTTAGATCATTGAATATTGTTTTATTGGAATTAGTGTTGGTTTTATTATCGGTAAATTAAAAGCATTCTTCTGACTGTTTATGATGTCTTTATACTAAATCCATTGGATGTTGGATGTGTACTCGTCGATAATTTAGTCTTAGATGCATGAATTTCATAAGTTGTTAGTGGCTTTGAACTAGCTGTCAGTCAGTAAATGCCGTGCGAGTACTCTCAGATCTGTACTTAGTGTCTTTTTGTTGTTGGGATATACAAGTACCCGGCCACGTTCACTATGTATCAGTATTTGTATTTGTATCCATCTGATTGGTTAAGCCCTATGTTAAGCCTTTTTTTAACTGATTTTTATAGTTCGTTCTTATGTTGTACTGTTAAACCACAGTCCCAGTCATTGAGAGAGAGGCCGATTGGGATCCCGCTAACATGTCACAGTAATCCCGCCAAATTCTGTACGTATGTGCTTGTCCTAAGTCAGAAGCCTACAATTCAGTGGTTGTCATTTTTTGTGTATGTTACATAATTGTTTTTGCGTTCATTTTTTGTATATAAATTAGGCCATGAGTTTTCCCGTTTGAATTATTTTACATTGCCATTTCGGAGCCTTTTATAGCTGATTGTGCGGTATGAGCTTTGCTCATTGTTGAAGGCCGTATGGTAACCTATAGTTGTTAATTTCTGTGTCATTTGGTCTCTTGTGGAAAATTAGTTGTCTCATTCGCAATCATACCACACGGCACATCTTCTTTTTTTTATATTTATACAAAGTAGAATTTTCACACACATTTCTTGATGATATATATGTAGACCAATCTTGTTTGCTTATTTATCAGATACATCACATTTTCAATGATTCCATTCCTTTTCAGCCTGGTTAAAAGTTCAAAATTTAATAAAGAGAACATATAAATACCTTTCTGAATTTTGAGTCCTCGATCATTGTTTTTCAACTTCAGACATTATTTGGGCCATTGAAATAATTTGGTCATTGTCAAAAGTTTCATTCAAGCGTTACTTGTCATAACCTGTGATTCATAACAGTACAAAAATAAGTTATTAAAGGGGAGTGATTAGTCCCCATTGGAAAAGCTCTTTTTTTAATATGAGAAAAAATTCTCCTATACTAATGCCCGTCTGCTCTATCTATCGAGCTAAATACTTTATAAGACGTATGATACCCCAAATAATATGCATTCTATGCTTCTGTTTTATGCGTAAATCATGTGTTTAATCAAATTAGGTTAAATGATGAAATTATCAAGGATTTGTACTATAGGTTAAATTACTTAATTAACAGCAGAAATTATGCTGGAAATTGCAATAAGTGTTTTATATATAAATTTGCTGTTTATACCGGTATAAAGTAGAGTGTTCTTAAGGTTTTTTGGTTTCGTATCCTTTCACAGGTAACACCTGCCTCAGATATTATACATGTTATATATTTTACGTCATTTGTTAGATCCTAGGTTGCACATACCGTGATTTAATTCACAACTTTACCGTTAAAAAATATCACGTGACTAGCAACCTTCCATCGTTTACAATATGGAGGACGACATTAGCCAACTTTAATATTTTGTTTACATTTTAGAATTAATAAACCATGGATAGAGGTAACTCTTGTGAAACATAACAAAAGTTGATAGAATTCCGTTTTCTGACTCTCTTGCAAATAACTGAGATTGCACTTAGTGTGTAATGCTACCAAACAGGTGCCCGTTCATAAAAAAGACTTTTTTTATACTATTATAATTAGTGATGCATTTAAGTAATTTTTTTAAATGTGTAAAAATAGTAGTACGACAGCACACCCTACAGACTCAACAAAAACACAATGCAACATTATACATGAACAGTGCAGTCCAGTGTATCCACGCACCTAAGACTTATGACTTCACTTCATTCAACAGATAAAATCAATAATTGGATAATTTTGTGTCAACACATTCATAACATACTTTTATTTCATAAAATCTTCTGTTTGTGTGGTTTCATCCCCTAGATTTTGTGTAATGTGTGTCCAAATTTAAGGAAACCCCTGTTCTGAGAGTTCCTCCAATGTCCGGTGATTTCGTGCATGCCTTCCAAAAATAGCTTATTTGGAATAAAGGAAATATGTTATACTATGAAAAATAGCGGAGTTTGTACCAAACACACTTCCAAGGATGCAGAGCAAAAAATAATTCAATCTGATATTAATTTGACTTAAATAAAACAAATTCTATCTGATGATGTAATTCTTTTAATGAAAATTGGCCAAATATGGTAAATCACAGGATTGCAGTTATTAATTTATTCTTGAACTTATCAATTTTATTCTTTTTTTCTCCCTTCAGAAGGCTAAAACAATAACAAGAACGATTTTGTATGTGTTACTGTGTTGATATGACGGAATCAGCTAATGCCAAATATCACGGGCCGTGTGGACATTGGGGACTCCACTGTATATAATACAGTATAACAGGGGTCTGATCAAGGATTCTGCTTATTGTTTGTCAGATTCATGTAATCCTCTTATGTAATAATAACGCTTGTAATTTCATGTGTCTAACCTTACTTTGTTTCCTATTTTTATGTACAGTAATAGGTCATTTCTAGAATCATGTCTTTCATGGGAAAAGATCGTCAATTTCGCACACTTTATGACGTCATTTACCAGATAAAAGCGCATCTGTATCCCTGCTCTTTTAAAAGTTTCCAGCACTTTCATAATCATCATTCTGTAGGGTAGTATAGAAATAATTAATGTTCTGTAAGTACATAATTCAAATCGCCTTATGACTGAGGTAGGGTGACCAGACTTTTACATTTTAATTTCCAAAATATTTTGTGCAGTCTGAAATAAAACTTTTTCACTCGTTTGCTCAACATGTGTTGGAAATTTCTATGTATGCATTTTTGTCACGTGGTGATGGAAGTCACATGACAGATTCGTCTGAAAACTGTAGCCCGGAACTGGCCTATTTGACCTTCACATGTCACGCTTCCAAAAACTCAGCCCACCCTGTGCCATTCTTAGACCCAAATGAGACCCACCATTTAACCTATGGAGTGCCTTATTGATCTCTCTTATTTACATTTTATTGAAGACATGTATTAGGCCAAATAAAAATATATGTGTGGTTCCAGTAACCCGACCGACCCTAGTTAAAACCCCCCGACCCTAGAACTTTTTTTTTCATTTCTGAAAAATAAATTTTCAAACGATCAAATTTTGAGGAATGTGAATTAAAATAATTAAATTCATAGATTTCTGTCATCTGAAGTATCTGTTATGGCTAAAATGCAACAATTCATAACAGAATGCAACAAAATTAACTAAAAAGATATCATGACTGTTTATTTTCAACCAAACACATGTAAAAATGGCACACTTCCGGTTGGGGCGTGTGTAATACCGGAAAAAATTTCGGTAAACACACGATTTTTTTCCGGATTTTGACATTCAAAAAAAAAAAAAAAAAAAAAAAAAAAATATTGCCGACCTACCGACCCTATTTTTTAAAAGTATGTAACTGGAACCACACATATATTTTTATTTGGCCTTAGCTAGGTCATTATCATTGATAGTTCAGTCTGTGGATTGCTAGTTTGTTGTTCTAATGTAGGTTTGATTCCTAATGGTTCACAAGTAAATTCAAATCTTCTAACATGTCTAATGCTATCAGGGTTTCCTCTGGGTCATTTTGCTTTTTCGTCAAAACTAGATATTTTTCGCCACAAACAATTGTTTTTCACCATCTAACAACTAACTTAAACATATTTTTCTTTATTTTCTTTCTTTGTAACAAAAAAACTACGTTTGCCCCATTGTTGCCTGATATTTCTACAATTTTTTTTTTTAATCCACACTGAAATGAATAACCACAACATTTACTTTTCAAAAGATACTGTAACTCACAACCACAGCTATTTGTTTCCTCGAAAAGTTTTTGTTAAAAAATCTTTTTTGTAATTCTAGTGTATCATATGTGATCAATGGTAATTAAATATACTTTGTTTTTCAGGAAGAAACAATTTTTTTGAGGCCCTACATGAGGTGGAAGAGGGAGAGGAGCCTGAAGATTCAGACGATGAAAGAAAGAGACAGGTAATTAGTACAATGTTATATAAATGTTAGAGTAACAGTTGATGGGGGCAGGGGTTGGAGGGATCCTGATCCCAAAATCCTGGGCTTAAAACTTGAAATCCAGAGGTCTTGAATTTAAATTAAAGAATTTAAAATCCTGACATCCCAAAAATTTGAAAAAAGAATTCCCTGATCCTGAATGGGTCAATCCCAAAATCCTGAGCTTAAAAACACCCGATCTTGACGTCCAGAAAAAGGTCCTGTCTCCTTCCTGTCTAACAGTTAGACCCAATTAAAAATTAAAAAAGAAATGTAGGGTATAAAAGAAAGATGATAAGACACAAAAAGACATTTACCATAGACAAAGGTTTATTCCAGATCTACCCCAATATGAAAATAAAGAGATGTGGTAGGTTCGCCAGTGACATATCTATCCACCAGAGTTCAAAAGATGAGGACTAAATAAACAACTACAAAGCACCATACAGTCCTCAATAATGAGAAAACTCAGCAAAGTCCATACTGTATAGCCAATAAAAGACACAAGTATGACTATGTGAAACAATTCAAAATTAAAAAAAAACCAGCCTGATTTCTGCAAAAAATGATTAACCCCAAAATTATGGGAGACAGCAAGCAACCACAATCACTGAACTACAGGAACCTGAATTGAAACACACATAACACATTATGTGGTAGGGTCAAACATGTTTGTGAGTGCTCAACCTCTCTTAACATAGGACAAGCTTAGCATATAAACAATAATGGTTCTTTGCAATCTGGATGTTTAATTTGCTGTGTGTCTTGTGTTAACATATCTCCACTTAAAAATAAAGAAACAATGACTGTCTGAATCTGTAAATAAACATTTCTTTCTATCATTTAAATTATATATTAAAATGTATTTATATTTTAGGGGTCATCTGATGAATCAGATAGTTCCGGTGATGAGGAACCTGATCCAGCAGCAAAGAGACGTGAACCAAACAAATTTGACAATCTTTGTGATGGAGTTCTCAATGCTATGGCTTTGGTTCACACAGCAATGACGGAGGTAGGTGGACAAATTGTGTTATGTAGTTCTCACTTTTATAACTACATGTATGATTTGCACAGCTATGTAAGAATCACAATTCAATGCTACAGGAAAGCATAAAGGTGCTTAGGAAACTAAACACATTTTACATTTATTTTACATTTATTTACATTAAACATTCGTTAAAGACAAGGAGAAAAATGATGTGCAGTGTTAACATAAACATGATAACATGGTAATTCCTGCTTAACTTTTGCAAGAACTTATATTTTTTCCATAGCCCTAGATTATTTTAATATCTTTTTGAAACATATGTATATTTGTAGTTACTGGAAATGAAGGATGAAATGATCAAGCATGCCTTGCCTCCAACAGTTCTTGTGAAGCTGGCCACAATAACAGGAAAAGTTTTTAGAAGGTATTTACTTTAACATAAATAGTGGATATGATCTTTCTGCAATAAAATCTAAATTATAATAAATTGTTTTCAAATCCACTTTTAAAAATTAATACAATTATACTAATGATCAATGAATTTAAACTTAATGAATAAATATGTTTAAACTAAAATCTAAATATTTTTTTATTAATGTGACATATAAAAGTAAAAAGGTACCCAACAATTTTACAAATATTTTTGAGTAGTGTGCAAACCTTTGATTAAAAAAAAAGAGAAAATTCAAATTTAATATATTGAATAAAATCCAATAATTTGTTGTAAAGAAAAATTAAGAAAGTAAATTGATAATATGTTTCATGAATCTATTTACAATACATGTAGTTATCATATTCATTATAAATATTTGAAATGATTTTTTTTTATCCTTTAAGTGTCAGTGATGCTAACATGCCAGTTAATGAACTTGTAAGACTGGTAAGGGTGTACTCTACTCCGTGGGAAGAAAAAAGTGCTGCTCTGAAGAAACTACATGAGGACTATGAGAGTAACCAGAGACAATTAAACATAGCAATTAAGAGATTAAAGTTGGTTGAAACACAGGTATGTTTTTCATTGAGTTTTAGATTTTTAATGGACACAAAAAAAAAATGAAAATGAAATTTTATACAATAAAAGAATAAGTTGGGTAGTTGATTATAGTGCAGCTCCAATACATTTATTCAATTATAGGCAACGAAAGGTAGCTATATAGATATGTATCATATGAAGGTGAAATCTCAACTCAATTTGAGATTAAACAAATAACACATTGATAGATAATTTCAAATTATCTCCCCTTATCTTACTTACATGCAGCTATATAGGAAAAGTAGCTGCTATTGAAATCACTATTATAATAGTTTTAAATTCAATTTTGAGGTATAGCTTTTGGAAGTTATTGTTATGAGACATTTTGAATAAATATAATTATTGTTTTTCTTTATTTAGTCAAAGCAAATTGCAAGAGAGAAGAAAATAATGAACTGGGAGAAATTATTTTCTAAAATAATGAGCAACAAAGGCCATGGAAGAAGATGGAAGTTTCTGATAGAATCTATAAAACAGAAAGCTAAATTAGGGTAAGATTATTCATATGTTTTTTTAAGTTGGCGAGTAAGTTATGTGTGCAGTTTCTGTCCTATTATGTGGAAATATTTTATCATAAGTTAATATTAGCAAGGGTTTTGACTAGTTCAATAATCAACATTGACCTGCTATCTTTTACAGGAGTGATGGTCCTTTGAAATATATATAGAAAATTGCATTGTTGGTGATATCAGGCATACATTTCATAATATGAAAAAGTTTGAAAGAACTTACAAATATATATTGGAATTATTACCTTTAAACAGATAAGGTATGTGCTAAAGAATGGAACATTTGAAATACAATTGAGACTTGAAATGGAGAATATGTCAAAGAGACAACAACCCCAACTATAGAGCAGAAAACAGCCAACGGCTACCAATGGGTCTTGAAAACAGTGAGAAAATCCCACACCCAGATGGGTCTTCAGCTGGCCCCTAAATAATAATGGATCAGTGTTCTCCCCAGGCCGTTTTAGCGTCGCGGTACCGCGACGCTATAATTTTTCACCGTGATGCTAAAATAATTCCCGCGACGCTATAATTATTTTGAAGATGCTATTTTACTTGTCCTCAATTTTGAACTTTCATCTATTATCGATTATGATCATAAAAATTATATCACCTTTAATTGTAATCCCTTTAAGTCGGACACTAAAGGCAATTAAGAGATTAAATAGCCAGGTGTTAATTGCCCTCAGACTGTTTGGATGCGAATATCCCAAGCTGACACTTGTGACATGACTAATACCACGTGTATGCAATCACCAATTTCGACATGGAAAAATGCAATCACAAAACAATTCGAAATCTACGTTTTGTATTACGAAATTTCAAAGATTGAAACGATTTTTTTTTAAAAAGGTCGTTTATTTGTGCAACTCTCCAAAAAATATTTTCTTTCTCTTCCGGTAATACGAGAGCGAGAATTTAGGTTTTGAGCTAAAATAAGTTTTATACTTCTTTAAAAAGTAATCATAATTGGCTTAAGTTTATGTTTAATCCATTTAATGCATTAAAAGCGTCTTATTCATTCTCAATCTCTTGTCAAACAATGTTTATTCACGGACTCATTTTCGTAATTTTTTCTACGGCCGCCATTGCACATTTTTGTGTTAACTACGGATCGGAACCGGACCAGATATGACAAAAATCCGCATCTTCACGATAATGACAGCAGATGGACAGTAGACAGAAAAAATATATCAATAGAGAAAACTACGCATTAACAGACTATTTGTTAGATAACTTTGTTAAAAATACATATCATTTTGATGTAAAGATAAGAAACAACTGGGACTAATTCATTGAGTGCCATGAAACAATGAATTTCATAAACATGATAAAAAAAAGTTGTTAAATTGATTTTTTTTTTTGCTACTTTTGCTGCTTTATCTTTACTTAATATAATATAAAAATAGTTAATTTTGTGTACTAGATATTTAGTTTTGTATATATACAGGTTGCACTATAATGAACCATTCATTCATTTGACTTATTGTAAGGTAACTGAAACCACATATTTATTTTTATTTGGCACAAGAGGAAAACAATAATTCTGTAACTATAAATGAATAAAGAAAACATAAACTGAACACAACTGTTTTTGTGGTTGTAATATAATTGTATTCTCAGTTATGAATTGAACAATATAAACTAAAACATAAAAAGGAAATAGAGCATTAACGCGACGCAACAAATGACATTAAAAAAAAATAGTTATTTTTTTTTACGCAAAATGTGATGCTATCCAAAATTTCTGGGGAGAACACTGTGGATGTCATACTTAACTCCAAAACATATAAATGAACTAAAATTAAAAGACATGCAAGACTTAAAAAAGGCCAGAGGCTCCGGACTTGGTACAGACGCAAACACTTTTCCTTGATAAATTTTATTACAATTATAGATTAGAGCATGTTCAAGAGTACACAAGAGCATTAGAGGAAAGTTCTGATGAAGAAGAAGAGGAAGAGGACGACGAAATGCCATTATCCCTCAAGCCTCAAGATGAAGCAGATGATAGTGATAAATTATCGGTACTACATTTTTATTTTTTATTCAAAATTTTTTGAAATTTAATTAATTAAATACTTGTAGTGATCAATGAAATACTGTCCAAATCAGGCATATATTTTAAGGGGGAGGGGGAGGATACAAGCCATTCAAGTTAAATGATGAGAAAATGCATGGAAACTAACTAATATTGGGTTCACTAATGCTATATTGTTCACATGAGTGACTGCATTAAATAACTTGCCTAGCTTGGAATCAATAGAATAAATGTATAAAAAAATCATCTCTTAGACAAAAAATTAAGATATTTGATTGCAAATAAGGTGACCGTCTTATTTTCTGCCTTTGTAACTAGCTGAAACTTGGGCAATTACACAAGCTTAATTTTATTTAACTGAATTTGTTTCATGTAATGCATGCAAAGCAGAACTAATATATATACATAAAATGGGCATAGGATCTGCTGTAACTTGGATCAGATGAAACTCTTGCATATTTTCAGAAAATTAAAAAACTTTCTTAGTTATTTAACAATTGATGTCTGATATAGTCTTAATAATTTTTGCTATTTCTATAGGGAAGAAATGTAAGTAAATTTCAAATTGGTGATATTGACTCAAATCTGTTAAAATCTTATTTTAATTTATCTTTACTTTAAAATATTCATTTAAAGGATATAATCTTTTATTAAGATTAGTTATTCTCTGCAACATGACTTTAGCAGCTAGATTCTTAAAATGTTGAATTGATTAAGTTGTGATTTCTATCAACCATCTTGTTTGAGCTCTGCAAAAGTTATCAGTTTATTTTATTTTATCTGTTCTGTGACATGGGTTTTCTTATCATTATACGCTTATTAGTTTTATGAACCTTCTATTTTCTTTTCTTTTGTTTCTTTTACTTTTTTTACTTTAGTCATATCTTATTATTAGAATAGATTTTTAAAAGTGGTATATTTTAATAGCATTCAGATAATTTTCTTTGTAAAATAGTAATTAAAATTTTTAAACTTTCTGATTTCCCATTCGATTTTATATTATTTGAATTTGAAAATAAAAATATTTCAAAACTAAAGAAGGCATAAACATATTTATGTTATAAAAATATGAAATTAAATAATTGTGTTGCTTCATTTTGATACACTATGGGTAAAAATGCAATAATCTATGTTGTTTGTAAAAGTCTTGAAACAAATATTCTGGAACAATGTCTGCACCCTTATGTGTATTGAATCAAATTGACTAATTTCATATCATTAAAAAAATGAAGACGACTAGATGGGAGGTAAATGAACCATTAGCAATTTAAGGAAGGTCGCTACTTAATTTCAAAATAAAACACTTTTCATAACACTCGTATATATTCATAGAGAATTAATAAAGGAACCAAAAGAGCCAAAAAAAAAATTGTTTTCAAGATATTAGCCATTGAAATTTTGGCGGGAAAATGTTTTCTCTTGACTTTTCATTGCTTTATCATTGACAAGTTTAAGATCTCAAAAACTATTAAAGAATAACAAAGATTTTATAAGACTATTACAGATGGCTTATAATTATACATGTAAAAGATTTATGAATAGAAAATTGGGGGTCAATGGGCAAAAATGTTTAAGGCGTTCAAATTGATAAATCAGAGATCTCCGAAAATCTGACAAAAATCTCAAAAGCAAGAGAGACAATTACATGACTGAGAGAAAAAAATAGACAAACCTAAACCCAAAAATCCACAAAACATTACAAAGAAACAATAATACCTGATGAATACACAGATGATAGCGAATATGTTCTTATGTCTTAAATACAGTCCAGTCCCCTTTAACTGGTTTGTACTTAATGAACAACACTATAGATGCCATATGTGGAGCAGGATCTGCTTACCCTTCCAGAGAAGCTGATATCACCCCCAGGTTTTGGTGGGTTGGTGTTGCTCAGTCATTCGTTTTCTATGTTGTGGTTTGTGTAATATTGTTTGTCTGTTGGTCTTTTTCTTTTTATCCATGGAGTTGTAAGTTTTTGTTGACTTATGAGTTTGAATGACCCTGTGATATCTTTCATGTGTAATGTATTTCTGTTTATTTTAGGATTTAGAAGAAGAGGGTGAGGATGTTAGCAGTGACAAAGGAAGTGTAGATAGTGATCAGAAACTAGGACTAGAGGAATACGAGAGTGATGCAGAAAGGGAGCAATCTCCTAAGGTTTGTTCAAAATGGCTGACAAAAAAACACATGCTGTGGTTAACATGTTTATGTAATAATCCTCACAGGGTATATTAAAAATCAAAATTTTGGAAGGCTTAAAAAAAGAGAGATCATTAAACCAAAGAACACTGTGAAACATTTATGATAAATCACCGGTCAACCACTAAATTAAATATTTAATGTATGAAAAGTTTCCTACAGACTTTTCAGCAGATTTCTGCATAAAAAAGAAATTAAAAATCCATCAACATGGGTAATGTAAGTTTACCTTTATAATCCATGAAAATAAATGAATCTGCAGTACATTATTTGGCAGACATGAAACCAAAAAGAGGCTTGTGGAAATTCTGCAAAACTGTCTATGCTCAACGTTGTTGTAGAGAATAAAAAACTTTTCAAATAGAAGTTATGAAAATATGTTTAAAAACAAAAGAATGATAGAGATGTAGAGCTGAAATGGATCTTATTTAAATGCTGTCAATGAACGATTAAAGTAATTTGTCTCTGAATGTATCTTTTCTTGCCTATTAACATAAATTTATGTGTGCAAGAATTTTCAATTTGCAGTTATACTAAATATATAGGTATACATTGAAAGAATTGTAGGTAACTGCAACCCAATTTAAGATTAAATGTTCAAGTAACCTATGGGCAGAAGAGCTATAAAAACAAAATGTGGTATGATTGGAGACAACTCTCCTCATGATATCAAAATGTCACAGAAATATACAACTATTGGTGGTCAACATTCAGCCTTCAAAAATGAGCAAAGTCCATACCAAATAGTCAGCTATAAAAGGCCCTGAAATGACTATTTTAAAACAATTCAAACTAGAAAAACCAAAGGTCTAATTTATGTATATAATGATAAACGAAAACCCCAAAATATGTAACTCAGCAACGATAACCACTGAATTACAGGCTTCTGACTTATGACAGGCACATACAAAATGTAATGAGCACATACAAAATGTTAAACATGTTTTCTGTAAGTTTTTATAACTTTATTAACTAAATCTTTATAATCAAATCAGAAAGAAGGTAAGATGTCTGATTTTTTTTTTATCTTTGTAGAAAGTAAGATTTGCAGAAGAACAGGAAGAAAAGCCACCTGAGCCACCCAAACCAGAAATGAAAGAAGTGGCTGTGTGGACACATGAACCAGAATATGATCATTATTTATATGTCAGGGTACACACACCAAAATCTATCAAACAGGAAGAACTGAAATGCATGATCACATTCCAAAATAAAATACTTAAAACTGGTAGGCTGGATGTTGTGGAAGAGGTGAGAATTTATATTGAGTTCATAAATTTGATTTTTAATATGGTTGCCAATGAGACAACTCTCCACAAGAGACCAAATGACACAGAAATTAACAGCTATAGGTCACCGTACTGCCTTCAACAATGAGCCCATACCTCATAGTCAGTTATAAAAGGCCCTGAAATCACAAATGTGAAACAATTGAAAAGAGAAAACTAACAGCCTAATTAATGTACATAAAAATGAACAAAAAACAAATATGTAACACAGCAACAAACGACAACCACTGACTATCAGGCTCCTGACTTGGGACAGGCACATACATATAGAATTTGGTGGGGTTAAACATGATAGCAGGATCCAAAAATGGTATATCATTATTTTCAATTAAACTTTAAACTTAAAATTGCAGAAATGATTGAATTTTGTTTGTATTTTAGGTGAAGCCAGAAACCCCAAAAGAAGAGGAAGTGAAACCTAAGAAAGGTTTGATTGGGTCTAGAGCTAAACCTGCTGAAGGTGTGTGCTGCTAACATCAGGAGTTTTAGAAAGTTTATCATTATCAAAACTTTTTATTCCCGATCCTTCTTTATACACAAGTTTATTATTATCAAAAATTGTAATTCCCAATCCTTCTATATACCCAAGTTTATTATTATCAAAATTTATTATCCCAATCCTACTATATATTTAAAATTCAAAAATATAGATTTTACTATTGTTTTTTTTCTAAATAGTTTGTTGCCTCCTTTAAATTTCAATATTTAAAAAATACATTGCATATGTACAATCTTAGTTTTATATATCATTTCAAATATATCAACTTATCCCAACTTCAAACAATACCCAACACAAATCCTATAGTTATGTAGTTAACCTACACTTTATGTTTAAGATAAATATATTCCGTCTTTCCTCTGCTCTGGGAAGTTGTTTTTTAACAAAGATTAATTAATTTCTTTTCAACCATATCCTGTTTATTAATTTGAATCAAGAAAAATTTCAGATTAAACCTTCTATGACACCTATGCTTAAGGTAATACTTATAGTTTGAGATATAATAGGTTAGCTATACCTATGCTTACATTATGCTGTACTTAATAAGTTATTACACCTTACAAGATTTTTAGCTTTTATACCATATAGGGAAACTCATGGATATCAAATTGTGACACTATAGATTTTGAAAATATTAAAAACTCACTTTTGACATATGTTGTGCTTATGCGGCAGCAAAGGGGCATCAACTGCTACCCTTGTCTGTCTATCTATACATATATTCAAAAATAAGTTTTCCTTCTCTAAACTTAAGTATGCCAAATGAACATGAAACTTATACACAATGCTTATTTCCATTTAACAAGTTTGAATTTAGGTTGCATAACTTTAACTGTTCTTGAGTTATGATCCTTTATAATATTATATGAAAGCAGGGGCATCTATTGTCCCATGGACACTTTCTCCACTTATTTGTCTATTGTCAACCAATCTTAATGATAAATGCATTAAAAAATTACTGAATTAATACTAGGTATTATGTTTAAATTAAATGCTCTTGTAAACAGCATAATGTAAACTGGTATATATTAAATATAATTATTAATGCTGACAGGCATATATAGTGTATGATTATGAAGCAAAAGTGTGGAGTTTTATTCAATTTTTATAAGCTATCAGATTTGTCACTTTATATAGTAATGCTATGCAATTGAAGATTTTGTTTCTCATGCAGGCCTTTTAACATACTTGGTTTTGGATAGAAGAGCTTATTTATAAGTGCAAATGTGTTTTTTTTTTATTTATTTATCTTGAAATACCTTACTAATAAACAATGTTTTCATACATAGTTAATTGATTTCAAGGGGTCTAGTTATAATTTTCTGATTGTTTACAGAGTCTTTGAAATTTGTTTCTTTTCTTGTTTATCATTAAAACAGAAAGAAATATGAAGATTAAAGTAAAATATATTGATGTCTCCTCTTTTTTAAAGCAAGACTGAGTGGATGAGAAGCAAAAACTTAAATATGTTGTGTAGCCTGAATAGTATATAATTTTGAGAGTCCATATTTTTTAACCCTACATAATTTGTAATATTTACATATTTAGCTTGCATGTGTGTAGATTATTGAAATCTACTTGCTTTATAACATTTTATTATAATAGCAACTTGAGAAAAATTTGAATACAACAGTTTGCCGTTATATTTTGCTTTATACACATGTTTAAAAAATGAATTTTATAGCAAATTTTACTTTCACATTTATATAATTTTTTTGTATAATTATTTCCCTTCACATGCAGTTTCACTACATTTTACTCAAATTTAGTATTAAGTTATGATTTATATTAATTTCAAACTTAAAAAAGAGATATTGTGTAAAGGAATGTTGAAAAGATTGAAAGATTAGTTTCAAAGAAATTGGGATCACATTTTTCAAAGAAGCTGAGTAAAAAACAGAATCAACAACAGACATATGTCCATAAAATATTTATATCTGAATCGCCCAGAGTTTAAAGTAATTGTAAAAAGATTTAACAGAAACAGAAAGTGTTTATAATATTGTAGTCGTGGGCAAGTTTTTTTTTTATCTCTAACATTTGATGTTCAATTTTTAATACAGATTATAAACTTTATCTGATATTAAATCTATTCATGAGAAAAAAAACATTTGTTTAAATCAGTATTTCTCCAATTCTTACGTCTAGAATTAACCATATAAGTTTTTTTTGAAGTAATGTAGCGTCCTTTAGAGTCAAATGACTATCTTTACTGTAAAACATGTTCAACTACCAAAGTTTTAAATAATAGATATTTTATATTAAGATTGTCTGATCATTATAAAGTGATGTTATTATCAGTATATTGTATTGTTTTGTTTTAGACAAAAAGGCAGTATTGGAGAAGAAAATGCAGGAGATGAGAGGAGATGTGCCATCGTAAGTTTATAGAGGGCTTGTTACCACTTGTACATGGTTGACTGTGAAATTGTATTGTTTAGACACTTTCATTATAGAAGAGTAATAAATGATAATCAGTTGAATTTTTCCATTATTATTAAAAAATGAAGAACATAAAAAGCATTTTTTGCTATTTGTTGTGCTGATTACATATTAAGTGTTGCCATAGTATACTTAATTTCATCAGTTGAAATGACTGTTGTATTGGTAGAACTTATTAACTAATAATAATATAATTGTTTAATAAATATTCTTTTATTTTTTTTGACTATTTAGGATTCATGAAGATGTAGTATTTGATTTACCTGGTGACCGTCTGCCAACTCCTAATAAAGAGGAACCAGACCAAAATGTCAAGGTCTCTATTCACTCAGGTCAAATGGAGGAAATGATTGCCATGGCAACCATTAATCTGGAGGACATACAAGTTCTGGTAATTTTGAATATCTTTTAGAAAAAAAGGAGGACATAAATTGTGTAAATAGTTTCAGTTTAAAAGGACTAGAAATAAATGATTTGTTTGAAAAAGATTGGTGGTATGATGCACATTTAGGTTGAACATAATTTTTTAAATAGCATGATAAAACTGAATAATTCACTTTTGTTGAACTTGCACAATTTATATAAACTTTTACAGCTGCCACATTTTGATGTTATGCACAGTAATATTTTTCTTGCATTTTGATAAATCATTGGATACTTTTTTTTTATGTAAAATTGAGAATGGAATACAGCCACAATCAAAAGTTTTCAGACGTCAGGGGTTGAAGTCATAAAACTTTGCTCAGTGCTCTGGAGTACAAAAATCATGCTCGAAACATGAAATCCAACATTTTGTTTGGTTGATTTTTGAGTATGAGTACATGACTCGAAAGTTTTTTTATGAATTCAAGGCCAGAATGCAAAAGAACAAAACTTAATTTGGCATGGGTGGTGAATTATTTTATTGTCATTTAATTGGGTTGTCATGACATTTTCTGTATACTGTGTGTTTGTATTAATTTAAACAATTGTTTTGCTACAGCGTGGGGTAAGTAGATTGCAGAATGGCTACAGTATTGAATGACTTAGTGGATTGATGCATGTTTGTTTGTAAAAACAATGTTTGAAGTGTCATTTCTTTTCTGTAGTATATGTATGTCTTGTATCTTAAAACTTAAATACATATGTAAAGTCTTAAATACATATGTAAAGTCTTAAATACATATGTAAAGTCTTAAATACATATGTAAAGTCTTAAATACATATGTAAAGTCTTAAATACATATGTAAAGTCGTAGATACATATGTAAAGTCTTAAATACATATATAAAGTCTTAAATACATATGTAAAGTCTTAAATACATATGTAAAGTCTTAAATACATATGTAAAGTCGTAAATACATATGTAAAGTCTTAAATACAAAGTCAAGTCTAAAGTACATATTAGGGACCTTGGTGGTCGTGTGGTCGTAGACGTTGCACTACTGTATAACTAGCCTGTTAACACTTGAGTTGTGAGTTGGAATCCTACACATGGCAGGTGTGCAGGACTCCAATCTTGCATCAAATGGGATTAAAATTTCCAACCAAGGTTGGGTGGTTCTCTCTGGACACTCAGGCTTCCTCCACCAATAAAATGCTTTAAACCAAATTCCACAAAATAGCAAAATAGTGCTGTAAGTGGCATTAGACACCAATTGATCGATCAATCAATTATATACATATTTAAAACCTGAAGAACATGTGTTCTCTCTAAACACACAAGTCCAGTATTATCAAGATTTTGATGAGATTTTGATGAGATGGTAATTCTTTTTATAGAAAGTTCAGTGGTTTTCTCTGGGCACTTCCTCCATCAATAAAATAATGACCGCAAGGAAATAGCCCCAAAGTGGCATTAAAACACTAAAAATCAATCAATCAATCTTTTTATAGTACAGCTAAGGACAGCTTTTATGTCTGTTAGCAGTTATTGATCCTGGAATTTCTTTATATGAGCCTTGAAAAGGGTTTATAATGCAATAAAGTCAACATTTTTTTTTAGCACAATTTCTTACCATAATCTCATATAATGATTTCATTTAGTTACTTTTTTGATGATCCTTAACTTGCAGTATAGTAAATTCCATACCAAGGAAATGACTTTCAGTTTATACAAGATTGAAAGAAAAGTCTAGGACTCACCTTTAGGATTGCCTCTTTTATTGATCCAAAAGTAGTGTTGAAATGTACAAGTAGATTATTAAATAGACTCATTTAAGAAAACAATCATATTGCATGTGCATCATTCTGAAAGAAGAGATTTATTTTCCATCAAAAATATTCAGCATCAATAAAACTCTTAACTTTTTGTGAATACATTTATTTGACAAGCAAGAGTTGTCCATCTTAAGTTTCACAACTTACTGATTTGTTTGAATATGATTGAAACTATTCTGTATAGAAATATCCCATAGTAATATCTTGGTGAAAAAACATCCTATGTCAAATCTTGATCTTCATACTTATTTCCCATATCCATCCTTGTCCTCCAATCACCTGATCAGATATTTTCCTTGTTTTTAATCCTGAACTTTATCCTTATTTCTAAGTCAACCAGCATGACTTGTAGAAGAACCATATATATACTTTTTCAAATCCAAATCTTTGTCCTTTGGTATCCTTAGTATCTTTATTCCCTCTGAAATATGTTGGAAGTTGTAACCATATAAAGTCAGTGACTATATATAAAAACATGTTTATATAGTCATAAATAATAGCGGCAGCAAAATGTTTGCTGCATCAAAACACATGAGATAAGTAATCAAAGTTCAATTTTGTGAAAGATTATGAACGTGCAGACATCACAAAGGAGTAGGTCAGGTAAGGGCCGATTTTGGCCTCAAATTTCAGGTTCATCTAACGAAAGATTTTGGACATTTTTTAAACACTTTAAAAGTGTTTATTTCAATTGATTCAATTAGTTTATGTGAAAGATTTTAACTGATTTAGTCATTAAAAACGCTTCGATTCAAGCTTAAATATGAAAAATCTATCAAATATGCAAAATAAACTTCACTTTTCAGATGTTTTTTGTCAAAATTAAAAGTGGCTGCATCCGTGTTCATCCTCAACCTTTATATATGTTAGGTAATATCATCAAATACAACTTACATTTCAATATTATGAATGAACACGAATGCAGCCACTTTCATTTAAGACGGAAACCATCTAAAATTTAACTAAAATGCTAAAATTGTGAAGATTTCAGTAATTTAGCATGACTTAATGATGCTAGTACCTGATAAATGTGCATAGTATTGTAAAAAACAGCCCATATTTATGTAGCAGAAGTATTCTACTTTCCAGTAAATAGGTAAAAGATCACATTTTCACAATTTTGTAAAACTGCTATATTTTGGAGCCAAAAAGGGGTCTTACTGAACCTACTCCTTTATCTAGAAACAGCTTTAAGCTTACTGAAGCTTGCAATGCATGCATGATTGGGCAGAGTTTTAGGAAGAAAATTGCCCGTAAAAAAACCCCATGATTTACAATCTTAAGTATAATGTCATTTATAGATTGAAGTAGGAAATTGTAATTAACTTTTATGGTTTTTTTTGAATTTATAATAACATTTTTTTTAGAGTTTTTGATTTTTGTTAGTAACCATTTGTTTTGAGTGTGTTGAATTTTTCATATTTTGGTGGAACAGTTTAGTCATAATAGCTATATACAAAAAACGTTTTTTTTCATAATATTGTTTTGCCCTAATCATTGAAATGTTCAAGAAGTAGACTATTTTTTTTTTTTATTATTCCCAGAGTTGTTATTTGTGAGTAAGAATTTCGACTGCTTAGAGTGTACATTTTCAAACCAATGTGGGATATTTGCTTTTGGAAACACAAGTTTTCATCACAGTTTCTTATGTGCATTACAAATAAATCTTACAAAATCCTTTTTATGAAACACAGATATTATTCAAAATAATTTACTAAACTACTTTTTTTTACAACAAGGACAGCAATGGTACCATTTAGTGGGTTATTTTCGCGGGTGTAAAATTTAGCGATTTTCATTCAGTTAGGTATACGAAATATGTTGGAGGTTATTATTTTGGCAGATTCAAAACATTTATCAATACCTTTGCATATACACTTTTAATTTGGCAGAATTTATTTTGGCAATTTTGTCCTATCCCCAAAAATTTACACGCCGAGAAAATTACCCACTATACTTTATGTTCTACATCCATTGTAGATATAAGACAGTCATGCTTTTTACTTGATGATTTTATAGGAACTCCCAACCATTGTTTTGCCTGAACCTCACGGAGATGATGACGCCCCACATACACCACGTGACAGTGATGACGTTGAATCAATATCAGAAGATATTGATCTAATGTTGGGTGACAAATCTGTAGATAAAGTTAAAGACGAAAAGAAAGAAGCTGATCCTGCAGCTAAATTTGCATCTTTTGATTTCCCTGTTTATCCTCTGAATCAAACGAGAGGAAAACATGAACCATGTGGTTACATACCAATTACATTTTATTATGCCAAAAAATTCAAACCAAGAACTTTTGTTCGACAAGCAGGTAATTATAATTCTTTGTTGTCTGTCTTGATGAAGAGTTTGTATCTTTCATGAATAACTGTGTTTTCTTTAGTTAAAGTCATAAGAAACCTCAAATTAAAAAAAAATATGCATATGTTTTTTACAACTAAATGCATAGTTTTCATTATACAACTTATGTACATATACTTGTTTCTGAGGAAAGTTCTTTAATTTGTCCACATTTAGAAGAAGTTTACTTATTTTTAATTGCTTGCTTCCAGGAAGCAATTCGCCGACATATTTTCCGTATGCATAGTGACCTGTGCGTAACCCTCCTCGTAAAAATCCGGTGATCGCAATACGCATGAATCTGTTATTAAAATAAACAATTATCTGATTGTACATGTTAAACACGTGCTCGATACCCATGCTTTTTGTTATTTATTTACTATAAGGTGACAATCGGTAAACTTCGGCTTCAAAACACGGCATTTAATGAGCAGCCATATTTGTTAAATCATAACAGACAGAGAGAGAAAAAATTGACGATTATACGATATATTTGCGTAAAAAATGATAAAATCGTGCACAGAGGACTAAATTTATGATATATACATGCATTGGTTCAAGAATTGGCTAAACATTATTTTTCACCACTCACTGGTTTCATATGACTTTAAGGGGGCTCCTGGGTATAAATCAATTTTTTTTTCTAATATAGGATTTTACTATATTTTTTTATAAATGAACTTTATCATATACTTAAAAGAAAAATGAAATAAAAAAACGGGGTAACCGTTCATTAAAGCTCACAATCTGCCTCTGGAAGAAGCATTCATTTTTATTAATGTCCTTTTTTTCTGTTGAACTAACAGGAGAAATAGAGGTAATATCCAAATAAAAAAATATCCTAATTACAGAAATCGCTTAAATTTTACTATTATTTAGTTTATGTACAGCTTATTTGAAAACAATAATAAAAAATATAGGTCACCGATGAGTTAAAAAAGATATTTCAAATTTAATGCAACAAAAATGGCATTTTTGCTCCAAAGAGAGATAATTTGGAGCATTTTCAATGATATAAACATTTTGAAAGTCAACTTGGACCAACCCAATCGATTTTTAGGGTTGATTTTTGTACCATATCATAAAGTAATAACTAATAGTGTAATAAATAAAATTTGTAATGAAAAAATAAAGGTTTAATTTTTTGCTAAAATTTTTGTACCCACAAGCCACCTTAATTTGAATTTTTATCTATATAAAGGCTTACCAAACTTTATATAGAGTTCCCTGTCATTTTGTTTTTTGAAATTCCCCATTGGTGTCATGGTTGTTGGATCACCTCAAGTGAGGGATGTTATGTGTCTAACCAACTAAATTTTGCAAATACTTCTCTTAAATTTCTGTTTTTCAAATGATGTTCAACTTAAAAGAAAACACACTAGTCAAAGGGCAAATTTGGTTGTGGGATATTTGCCTCAGTTGCTGTCATAAAAGACTGAGATACAGAAGTTTATCTAGCAGGTAGCCATACATGATGCCATAAAGGTGCCAGCTATTCTAAAATTTTTGAATATAAACTCATTATAGATGTAATGGACATAACTGAAAGTACTCTTTTTCTAAAGTAAAAGCCCATTTTGTTCATAATATTTTTATTGTTTGCTCATTTGTTACTGATTTCTTCGCTTTGTCAATTCTAATATTCCTGTCTTAAAGAAAATATAGGTATGTATTTTATTTACAATTTATTTACAGGTACAATGCCCTTCAATGACCTTGTATTTGAAGTTGCTGGTATTGACTTGACATCATGGAAGAGAGATGATATGTTTAGAGAGTTCGCTGACGAGGCATTGTCAGCCATTTCTTTTTCACCAGAGGTTAAGACACCAGAACCACCCAAACCTAAAACTCCCGAGCCACCAAAACCCAAAACACCAGAACCACCAAAGCCGCAAACACCTGAACTTCAAAAGCCACCTTCACCAGCCAAATCACCTGTCAGATCTCCTGTGAAAGAGGTAAGAATAGTTACACTAGAATATTCTACCTACTCCACAAAGTAGTGCACATGTGTAAGCTTATGACAGTTTGTTAATACGTGATGCTGTAAATGCAGAAATTATTATGTGCATTTATTATTGCTTATTTTGAAGAAAGAACTATATAAAAAATTATTGCAATACTCCAGGAGTTACATAATTTGCATTTTAAAAAGAAAATAATTCTGAATTAACAGTAATTAGATATCCATTAAGTGTTTTGTTTCTTCAGAAAGATAGACATTGTTTATTGTGTTACTATCTTTGTTGCTTGTTGTATAAGTTCAAATAATTTAATATTTTCAATAATTTCTATCATTGAAATTTGTGTATTTTTTTAAGACATTGACTTGTTTTAATTATTCAATGTTATGTTAAAGACATATTTTAGAAGTATGCAACAATTATTGATTTATTGTATTTCATGAATAAATAAAATAAATATTGTCTACAATCTATATTTTTCTTTTTAAGGAAATGGTGAAGAAATCTGATGTTGAAAGTTTGGTATATAAACATAATGCTGAATTAGAACTTGTGCAACAAGAATATGAGTAAGTCTCAAATCTCACTAGTACAGAAACACTGGTGATTGCCAGATTGATGTAGTGAACATCTTAGAGCATTTGCAAGATCGTAACTAGTATTTTTTATGAGTACATGTTTAGTCGCTGACCTTGTTTAGTCCTTTTACAGGTTCTGTCACTTTAAATCAAAGACAAAAGGAACTGGTCTTCAACACGATATATACCAAGTTACCTACAAAATTCAGAACAAGGCTTGACCATGTACTAGATTAACACAATCTATAAATATCACTCAATATAAATAAACTATCATGGCTTTGAATGTATATCCTATAAGATGTACTTGCTTTTGGAATAAAGTATTATTTATTTATTTGATGCTGAAATGAACACAAGGGGCTGTCCCATTGAAAAGTCCTATATATGTAAACACCGGATTTACAGCTTGAAGTCAAGCCTGCATCAATCAACAATGAACTTCTTATGAGAGTAATTCATTTCTTTCTGCTTTTTAATAACAGAAAGAGATTGCAGTCTTTGATGGAAAATATGCATGAAATGCAACAAACTCAGGAACAACAGAAACAACAGTTGGAGCAACAACAAAAACAACAGAAACAGCGCCCACCTCTGGTACATCAACGACCAGTATCATCAGAGAGTAGGAAATCTGCAGGAAGTACTGGAAGGAAATCAGCCAATCAGAACCAAGCTCCTCCTCCTAAATCTCCTGCCAGATTGTCTCCAAGAGTTCCCTCCCCTGACAAGAAACATGAGGTTCCTGTCCATGAACAGCCACCACCAGTACAGAAACTTGTAGAAATGTAAGTTGGTTCTATTTTTTTGTTTATGAAAAATAAAAATGCTCATTTCTTATGACTTTTTTTATTATGAGAAACATAATTTGAAGGTTGTCACACAGTTACAATATAATTCATTTAAAACCATCTGCATACCGCAGAAAACAGAATTGGATAATGATCGATTTTGTTTTTGAAAATATTGATTGTTTCTTAAAAAAAAATTAAAGTGAAAAATTAAAAGGTTCTATTATATTGTTTTACACTTCTAATATATCAGCTATTCCTTTTAATCTATATCATATGAATATAAATAAAAAGATGTGGTATGAGGACCATTGAGACAACCCTCCATCCAAGTCACAATGCATGTAAAGTTATCTATTATTGGTCAAAGTACAGCCTTCAATGAATGTATGATCCATTATCACTGAACTAGTTTACATATTTGTTTAGGGGCCAGCTGAAGGACGCAATCTTGGTGCAGGAGTTTCTCTCGCTGCATTAAAGACCCATTGGTGGCCTTTGGCTGTTGTCTGCTCTATGGTCGGGTTGTCGTCTCTTTGAAACATTCCCCATTTCCATTCTAAATTTTATTTCATAAACATTTTGAATTACAGATCGGATTCTGTTGATCGTATTCCACAACAATCTCAATCTCATCCACCACCTCCTCATAGACCTCGTAAAACACTGAAACCAATAGCTTCCAGACAGAATGTAACCTCAGCTCCAGCTTCTCAACAACCAGATAAACATATCGCTACAGGAGTCCCTGAAGATGTAAGTACAGTTATCTCCCCTCCATAATTTTTTTAAACAATTTTAGAAAAAAGATGTATTGCTGTCATCTTTCTTGACATTTTTTCTGAATTTATTTAAAATTTTTCTGTGTAACTTTTGTAACTCCTCTGATTCACATTGAAGGAGTCTGCTGGATTGATGTATATAAACTTGTTTAATGTGACCACTTAAAAATGTGCCAGCCCATGTCAGAAACCTTCTCATTGGATTGTACTCGTTTCTTTTTGTCCTTAAGGGAATTTAGTGTTGATTTAAAATCTTCAAGCATCTTATTAAGGAGGCTCACAAAAATTTCAGAAAAAATTAAAAGGAGTAGGTTCAGTAAGACCCCTTTTTGGCCTCAAAATATAGCAGTTTTAGAAAATTGTGAAAATGTAATCGTTTAGATATTTATTGCAAAGTAGAATGCTTCTGCTACATAAATATGGGCTGTTTTTGACAAAACAAGGCACATATATCGGGTACTAGCATCATAAAGTCATGCTAAATTACTGAAATCTTCACAAATGTAGCATTTTAGTTAAATTTTAGACGGTTTTCGTCTGAAATGAAAGTGGCCGCATTCGTGTTCATTCATAATATTGAAATGTAAGTTGTATTTGATGATAATACATAATATATATAAAGGTTGAGGATGAACACGGATGCGGCCACTTTCATTTTTGACAAAATTCATCTGAAAAGTGACGATTTTTGGCATATTTGATAGATTTTTCATATTTAAGCTTGAATCAGGGCGTTTTAAATGACTTATTAAGTTAAAATCTTCCCCATTAACTAATTGAATCAATTGAAATAGACACTTAAGTGTTTAGAAAGTGTCTAAAATCTTTCGTTAGATGAACTTGAAAATTGAGGCCGAAATCGGCCCTTACCGGACCTACTCCTTTGAATTTTCATTACAAATTTTATTCATTACACTATTAGTTATAACTTTATGATATGGTACAAAAAGCAACCCAAAAAATCGATTCGGATTGGCCCTAGATGACTTTTAAAATGTTTATATCATTGAAAAAGCTCCAAATTATCTCCCTTTGGTGCAAAAATGACATTTTTTGGCATTAAAATTGAAATATCTTTTTTAACACATAGGTGACCTATATTTTTTATTATTGTTTTCAAATAAGCTGTACATAAACTAAATAATTGTAAAATTAAAGCGATTTCTGTAATTAGGTTATTTTTTTATTTCGATATTACCCATATTTCTCCTATTAGTTCAACAGAAAAAAAAAGGACATTAACAAAAATGTATGCTTCTTTCGGAGGCAGATTGTGAGCTTAAATAAACGGTGACCCCATATTTTTATTTTATTTTTCTATTAGGTATAGGATGAAGTTAATTTATAGAATAAAATAGCGAAATCCTATATTAGAAAAAAAAGTTGATTTATACCCGTGAGCCCCCTTAAAATTATTCACAATTTGTCTAGAAAAAAGGACTTGACACTTTAAAAAGAAACTTTTCTTTACTTAAAAACCATATATTACACCTCTAAATGTTTGTTTAAAACTAGGTCAAAATAGTTCTACAAAAAATATTTTCTGTAATGGATACATTGGTTTTCCAGTTCTTTGAGCGCCTTCAGTTCTTTGAAGATGAAAGCAAACAACATAAGAAAGAAATGATGGAAAAGACAACTAAGGCCATCAGGGATGATTTAGAAAAGAAACTGGCTGGTCAGCATAAACTAAGTAAACATGAGGAAGAAATTTATGATGCTTTAAAAGGTAAGCAAGTTACTGTGGATTCATTTATTTTCATGGGTACCAATTTTCGTTGATTAAGTAAAACCTGCATGTTCGTGGATATTTAATTTCGTGGTTTTCACCGTTTTGCATAAATATTCATACAAGCCTATAGAAAATTTGTCATTTGTTGAACATTTAATTTCGTGGTTCAAATGTACTCACGAAATAAACGAAAATTGATATCCAAAGAATAATAATGAATCCACAGTATTGTCATAATTGATATAAATATTTTAGACATTAGACAGAAGTGGACTGCCTTATTGCTGAGGTCTTGAAAAATCAATTGTGTTTGACTTGAAAATGAGAATTAAATTGGCTATGTTGTAATTTTTCATTGTAAAAATATGTTACTAATAACTTAGTAAATTTTAGATAGCTGAACATTGATTTTAACTTTATTTATGTGGTGAAATTATTGATAGGATTAAAATGATCTTAGAGAAAATTTATTATATTTGTCCACAAAAATAAAAAATGATACTTTATTATTCCACCTTTTACATTTTGCTGCCTGTGATAGATAATTTTCTGGGGTATCTTATTCTTATACATTAGGTAATTTTTGTTTTTTGTTTTTTTGTTATACTATTAATGCATATATTGCAATGTCAATAAAACCCAAATAAAATTTAAAAATCATTAAATCCTTTTTCAATTTCAGATGTCACTTTACCAGCTTTATTTATGCCATTTAAAACAGGAACAATATTTAATCCAAGAGCTCATCAGTATTTCCATGCCACAGGTAAATATTGTATATATTCATACTGTGAGATGGTTTATTTCCATCTGTTGCAATTCATTAAAACTCTGACATAATTGTTATATTCTGTTTCATTCAATATAGACCACTTTTGAGTTATGTCCTTTACTGGAAAAAGTTTGTCAATTATTTATTTTTTCAACAATTCCAGGGGGATTCCCTGAACATGGGAAGGAAGTGACGATGCCCCTTAACACAAGAATGATGTTCACTAAAACCTAAATTTTTGACAAAAATGCAAACAATCTGAAAGTTGTCTTTGTACAACAGGTATAAAAATTGATTTAGCAGTGTCACAGCCAAGTCAGTAGTGCACATGAATATAATGCATATTTTATTAATGACTTTCAAATGTATTTTGCAATCCTTTCTATGTGTTTTTTTTTTGCTAAGTTTTATAACTAGTGATCAAATATGGTAATTCAATTTAATATAAAGTATGCATGTTCAGGACACTATAGATATTGTATGAATATCCTTTAACCTTTTGACCAAATGATCAGTTTAGTGATCCTCTAATATAGGTATGGGATAAATACATGTATATGTCAATTCGCTGTTTCAGAATCTAACAAAGATTTATGGGTAATTTCATTGCTCTTATTCGAAAAAGAGAACAAGAACAGGCCATTGGTTAAATTTCCATTGTTTAGGATGCTTGTTCGCCAATCACAATGTTCTGGTGTACTCTTATGAATTTTGTTTTATCCAAAATGCATTAGATTCTGAAACAGCCTTTCAAGTAAAAAGTCACAAATATTATAGGTAAAAATCTTAAAAAGCTGTGATATCTTTAAATAACAAGTCATGAATTACTGATCATTAGCTTATAGAAACAGTGTTTTATCTTTTCCAGGGTCGACTGATTTGAGGTTGTCACAACCACCCTCTATGTTCCAGTTACCACCGCTACCTACCAAAAGTGTATCCTTTAATAATATAATAATTACCGTACAGAAGTTTTAAGCTACCAATGGGTAATTAGTAATACTAGATAAAATTCACAAGGTTTTTTTCATAAAAAAATGTCTGCCTAAGATATAGGCAGGAAATTATACATTAACATTTTTAATGATATTTAGATAAATTGTACCAGAAGTTTGCATATTTGAGCCATACACCCATTTTAGATATAGCTTTTGGTTAAATAAATTGGAAAAACAGTCATGTCCATTTACTTGCTCTTATCTAAACCTCAAATTGAGAAAGTGAGTTAAAATGAATTATAAATGACATTTAATTTTCAAATCACTATTCCTGATATTAAAATTCATTATTTCAGTAGAGTTCTTAAAGCTAAAAAATATAGAATATAGAATGTTAAGATATGACATTAATAATAATCAAATATACTTTGTATTATGTTCTGAATAAAACTTTTCCTTAACTGATTCACAGAGAATGTCTGTGGTTAATTTATTTGAACTGAGTAGAAACTTTTCAAGTCGAGGCCAAGCTTGGTTAATGGAGAAATATATTCAACAACAGGAACCAGTAGCAAACGTGCATGGAGTTGTCCCCCATACACCTGTACCAACAATTACTAATGCCTCCCGTGGTCAGTCAGCACCCCAACAAGATAAAGTGTCGTCTGGAATGAACTCAAACCAAAGTCAAATAAACAGTGTACGAGATCCTAGAGAATTAGATGCAGAGATGGAAATGGAAATGGAATGAGCCATGTGACTATTAAAATGTGTCATGTGACTATTAATAATGTGTCATGTGACTATGAACAATGTGTCATGCGACTTTATTATATGTCATGTGACTAATAATAATGTGTCATGTGACTATTAATAATATGTCATGTGACTATTAAAAATGTGTGTTATGTGACTATTGATAATGTGTCATGTGCCTATTAATTATGTGTCATGTGACTATTAATAATGTGTTATTTGACTATTAATAATGAGTCATGTGACTTTTAAATATGAGGCATGTGACTATTAATAATTTGTCATGTGACTATTAATAATTGTCATGTGACTATTTATAATGTGTCATGTGACTATTTATAATGTGTCATGTGACTATTTATAATGTGTTATGTGACTATTAATAATGTGTCATGACTCATGTGGCTATCAATAATGTGTCATGCGATTGATATCAATAAGTCATGTGATTATGATATTTGAAAAAGGATATTTCAAACTATTTTTATATTTGACAAGAGTTGTGAAGATTGATTCGAACCAGGGTTACAGGGACTATTTAAAGATAATTTCCTGTATTTTTTCGAGTATTTTTGTTATTCTATGCAGTATGAAAGATCTAAGCTTTTTTCTTCAACAGCCTTAAATAAAAAATATTGGAAAAAGTTTTTTTACCGTGAGAGGATAACCGTAACATTCTTAAAAAGATGCATTCCTAAAATCCAGGAACTAATACAGTTAAGTTGTCAACTTCTGCTTGATCTCATTATTTCGACCATTTACAGCGAAAGCTTGAAATTTCAGAATTGCATCTATTTTCAACTTTATATATATGATAAGTAATCTTGCTGTAGATAATTTATATTACCAGTACTGTGAGAACTAACTTTTGTAAACAAGTTTTTCCTGCAACTAATCAGATCAATTTGATCAGATTGTAAATGAATTTTAGAATGCACAAGTAAAACAGCTTGTTTCAGGTTGGATTTTTTTTTTACCAAATAGGGACAGATTTAGGTCGAATAATTTTGTAACAATTTAAGTAACTTGATCAGCAAATGAATGACCTCTGTTCTTATGCAAGTCTTCTCTCTATAAAAGTAATGTTGAAAATTTATATTATATATTTGGAAATGACTTTTTTTTTTATATGAAGTTTTTGTAATCATGGTTTTGACAACAATTTATTGGTTTATATCACTTATCTTGAAGTTTCGCATTTTCTTCTCAGTTTCCATATATTTTAAAGTTTTTTATTCTTATATTGGAAATGCATTTTGACAATATTTAGTGCATTTTGATTCTATAATATGACTGGTAAACATGTTTTGTAAGCAATGACTGTGATATTTTTGTTTCTTTTTATTTATTTATCTATTGTGCATATTATATAACTATCGTCCAATAAAAAAAATACTTGTATTTAAGAATTCCAATTTTATTGTACTCTTAAGCTGTTATTTTTTTTTTTACTCTGCTTTAAAATTTACAAATGAATTTATGTAAAGTATTTACTTTTCTAGATATTGAGTCTTGTGTTTGATTGTCCAAACAATCTACAAAAATAGGTCTGCATAGCCTTTTTTTATTCCCATGTGTCTTTATTTTACGATTATATTATATAAGGACATCAGAAAATCGTAAGACCTTACAAATGTTTGTATGCCAAAAATAAAGTTATTTAACAATATGAGCCTCCTTGACACATCCAAAATGTTGATTCTTTTCTGAAAAGTTTAAACTTTTAAATTATCAATTCAAAACTATAATTTTCTCCCTTATGTTATTATCCAGATATCCCAAACTGTGTGTAAAAATATCAGGGTTAAGGATGACGCATAATTTTATATGTCGGTCTCAACAGTTTTAACATGCTTTTTGTCCACCATAATGATATACTTAACAAATTCATATTTTTTATGATATATGTCTATAAATTTAAAATTTAAAAATATATACATGTATGTGATGTTATGCATTTGTTGAAATACAGATAATCTATATGTTTTATATGTTTTTTGTCTCTTATATTAAAAAAATAAGATACATAAAATTGAAAATGGAAATGGGAAATGTGTCAAAGAGACAACAACCTGACCATAGAACAGACAACAGCAGAAGGTCACCAATAGGTCTTCAATGCAGCGGGAGAAACTCCCGCACACGGAGGTGTCATTCAGCTGGCCCCTAAACAAATATCTATACTAGTACAGGGAAAAATGGACGCCATACTAAACTCTGAATTTTAAACAAGAAACTAAAATTGAAAATCATACAAGACTAACAAAGGCCAGAGGCTCCTGACTTTGGACAGGCGCAAAAATGTGGTGGGGTTAAACATGTTTATGAGTACTCAACCCTACCCCTATACCCCTAGTCAATGTAGAAAAGTAAACGCATAACAATACGCACATTTAAAATTCAGTTCAAGAGAAGTCCGAGTCTGATGTCAGAAAGATGAAACCAAAGAAAATAAACAAAATACCTCTGTCTGTCAATCCACCTGTATATCCGTCAGTCAATCCATCCATCTGTCAGTCCATCCATCCTCCAGTCCGTCCCATGAATATTTTTCGTCCCATTTTTCTCAGGAACTACATTTCAAGGATTTCTGAAATTTGCTTTCAGGGTTTATATAAGTCAGCTATACCGTGTCAAGATTCAACAACTTCCTGTTTACTGAACACATGACATATGACATCCAAGTTGAAAAATTTTCGTAACATTATTCTCAGGAACTACCTTACAAGGATTTCTTAAAAATGGCTTCAGGGTTATAAGTCACTTATACCATGTGATGCATTTTCAGATTCATCCATCAACAACTTCCTGTTTACTAAACTCTTAAATCATTTTACACACGACAACCAAGTTGAAAATTTTTGTCACATTTTTCTCAGAAACTACATTACAAGGATTTCTGAAATTTGGTTTAGGGTTTATCTATATGTCAGCTTTATCGTGTGATGCATTTTCAGATTCATCACTCAACAACTTCCTGTTTACTGTCAAGTATTGAGGCGGTGGTATAATCAGTGATCAGTAGCTCACCGTTTCACTTGTTCTTTCTTTTTTTCACCCTTCAACTGGGGTTTCCTTCCGTCCCAGTAATTACCATCACATTTCATTAGATGCTACAAGTCTGAGCTGCATGAAATTTGTTATTTTTCTGTATGACATGGTTTCAGATTACCGTAGTTGCACATATACAATACTTCCTGTTTACCCAATTCTTGTATATTATAGCAACAGACAGGCCATAAATAACATACTGACCGTGCAAGGGCTGTATAGCCAGTCAAGGTCGTTAAAGACTTCCATCATCATAAATAACATTATTCATCACATTTTTTGGGGATATACAAATCAGGCCTTCCTGAAATTTGTTATCGGGCTTCCTTGATCATGCCTAACCCTGTAATGCCTAATGGGTTTTCAGAGTAATTTCTCTGCGCTTCTGGCAAATGAACAGATTAGATTACCTTTCCAAAATGTTCCTGTGGGTCTTTTCTTGTGCGTTTAGCTTTGGTTCAAGTTTTCAGTGTTGTTTTTATTAACTGTTAGTCTTTTCTTTTGGCTTTGGCATTTTCCTTCTTTTTTATACCTGCTTTGATGATGTGTCCCCTTTTTAAGAGTACTGTTGATGCATTATTTGTAGGATACAATTTTTATATGCCGTGTCAAAATTTTGACGAGACGTATTATGGTATACAAATGTCCTTCCGTCTGTCTGTCCGGCATAAACATGTAGCACCGTAACTTAAGAACGACTTATCCAAATTTCATGAAACTTTATATAGTTGTTTCTTATGATAGTCAAATGATCTGTATAGTTTTTGGTGAAAATAAGATAAAACTTTTTGAGTTACAGCACTTTGTAACGAAAACAGGGGTGTGTTTTTTTCACATTTCGCACCTTATCTCAAAAACGATTTTTGATTATTGCTTAAAACTTTACACACTTCTTAGTTATATTAATCTTAAGATCTGTATACTTTTTGGTGATGATTCAAAATTTCATTTTTAAGTTATTCAGTATTTTGTAAAAAAGGGGGAGGGTTTTTTTACATGTCGCGCTGCATCTCAAAAAAGATTTATGATTATTGCTTTAAACTTTACACACTTCTTTGTTATATTAATCTAAAGATCTGTATACTTTTTGGTTTTCAAAATTTTATTTTAGTGGTATTTAGTTTTTTGTAAAAAAACAAACAGGAGGGGTTTCACATGTCCCGCCGTATCTCAAAAACAATATATGGTTATTGCTTAAAACTTTCTCAGAAACTATTTATGATTTTGCAAAAAACTTCTACACAAGACGACGGGCGTATCATGCGCTCATGGCGCAGCTGTTTATTGTGGATTCAGTGGTAGAAGGTAAACAAGGTTTTTAAATGTACCATGAAGTACACATATTTTCTACAGGCTGGTAGACAAATCCATGAAATCAAAATTAATATCCATAAAATTACAAGTTGTCCTCAATATAGGACAATAAGAATTCATGAACATAAATGAATCCACCATAATTAAAAACAAGGAATGTGTCAGAGACAGAGACCGTGAACCCAAGCAGAGAACAATCAAAGACTCAACAATGTAAATATAAAATCAAAATCAAAACCCTGGCCACATTCACATCTTCAATATATGTACAAACAGCCAGCAAAGTGGGCAATTCTTAGAACTCAAACTGTAGGAATAGTTATCTGGAATAGTTACATACCCATAACGGGATGGACAGATGAAGAGACCAGGGGACACTAATATGCCCCAACTTCCAGTTGCAGGGGCATAAATAGGAAGTCTAAAGGACAGAAAAGGATCCACAAAAGTTAAAGGGAATAAAATGGATAGATAAACAGCAAACAGAGATTTTAAAAACCTTTGAAATTTCTGACACAAACAGACACACTGGATATATTTCATTTAATAGAGGATTTAACCACTTTGATGGACTATGAAACCCTAATAAGAAATGGAAAAGAAAGCTTTAAGTTTAAATTGACACAAAATCCTTTCTTACAAACCCGAAGCAAAGAAATGGCAATTTCACAGTCTGACGTCCATCAGTTGAGACATTAATAACTATGTGGGAGACAAACAGAAACACTAAATCTCATTCTAGAGCAGATTAACCCCTTTGATTGAACATGAAACCTTATATGGAAAAGAAAGGTATAAGTTTAAATTGACACAAATCTTTCCAAACATACCCAAAGCAAAGAAACAGCACTTTCACAGCCTGACCCCCATTTCTTGTTTGTGCATGTAATAAAATAACAATATTCATATTTAAATTTCATTTTATTTTTATACAAAACCATCTAAATTACAATCTAAAAAGAAGAATGATGAAATGAGAGATGAGATGATAATAAATATAGACAACACCCATTTACACACTCATCAGCATTCTATACAAAAGCAATTAACCCTTAGTGGTCTAGAGGAGACCTTATGGTCCATAGAGGACCATACACGGTCCACAGAGGACCATACACGGTCCACGGAGGACCATACACGGTCCACGGAGGACCATACATGGTCCATTGAGGACTATACACGATCCATAGAGGACCATACATGGTCCACAGAGGACCATACACGGTCCATGGAGGACCATACACAGTCCACGGAAGACCATACACGGTCCACAAAGGCCCATACACAATTCATACCCTTATATATAAATTTATGGTCTTCTAGAGACCCAGAAAGATCATTCTTAAATATACATAAAATGGTCTTTTAAAACCAGTACAAAAGTTTATAACCCAATATTAAAAAGTTAGTTGTCAAATGACCTAAATATAGGAAAGGTCCTTAATAAACAACTTTGGTCTGTTTTAAAAAGACTGCCATAAAATTTGTACCCCAAAATGTAAATAATATAAATTATATTGCAGATCTTTAAAAAAAGACCCACTATTTAATAGATGTATAAAATCCAGTTTAAGCATAAATATTCCATAATGAAGACCTGTATATGAATTGGTTTAGAATGTACAAAGTGGTAACCCATATGGTCTGTCTCAAAAATACACCTTTTTCTTTTTGAAAATTGATTTGCGTTATATATGAAATTTTATTTTTACTTCAATCTTGTAATCCAATCCATTACAGAATATACTTTAGAAGGTTGTATATAAAAAGTCAAAATTAATTCAAAATTTGCTTCACTGTATCTAAACACCAAAGGTACTCGTTCTCATGAAGGTGAGTAATTCATTTCAAAAGGTAACTTGATAAGTCAAATTTAGCATTTCAGACATCCTATAACGACAGGAATTGGTGTTTCAGAACTCTTCCCATCCCTACCCCAACAGTATACACTACAAGGTGTGAAATTCAAAATTAAATTTCCCATACAAAGGGATGACGACAAAATATATAAATATCAAGAATAATTAACCATAACACAAAATATCTCGTGATAATTTATACAACATACAATCCATTTTATTCCCTATGTATAATTCCATATTGTATCTAAGCAACAGTTTAAAATATTTCAAAAACAAATAATCATAACATTTAAACTTGTCAAAGCTTCTAAAAATTATATTTTACAACTTTCTCTCAAACTTTACAACAGAAATATATCTTTTGTATTTAAAGCTTATCAAAAAACTAACCACATGAAATGCCTCTGACACCAGAATTTACCTTTTTAACGGTCACAATCAGAAAAAGAAATAAATATATCAAAAACTTAATAGTTTATGCTCTTATTAATCAATTATCTTGATGAATCGATAGCAATAATGCCAAGTCAGAGAATATCAATTTTTTTTTGATAAATTCACTATAACAGAATTCTCAGAAAAATATTCTAGCTTTGACTTGGCCTCCAGCTTTTATCATCTACTTTAATTGACTAAGAAGAGCCTTTGATAAGAACAGGAAAAATATTCTGCTTAGACAGGTTTCTTAAAAGATTAAATACTACAAAATAGAAATCTACTATCAGTCTCAGAAGCACCATATAAAAGTTTTACCAACAAGTGATTCTAATAAAATAGAGAAAATCAAATTGGTTCAATAAGATCAGTGAGCTACGAATACTTCAGTGAAAAAATACTGTAAATTCAGAAAATATTGCAATTTTGTCATTTTAATTTAATTGCGATTTTAATTTTTGCGATATTCAGAAAAATCTTGTTTGATTTATATAAAAAAAATCAGAATGCGAGTTTTAATTATTGCGATTATAACCCTTTCACATTTTTTGCAATATTTTCCAAATCTACAGTAATAACTAACAAGTTGACTGAATAAAATTTGATTGCTGTGACCTACTTAACAAAATACCTTAACAACAGACAACAGTAAAAACATCACACAGCCTTGTTTTACTTATATATATACATACTAAATACAATATTAACAAAGTAATAATGTTGTACAGCAATCAATTTTGTACAATACAAAAACATCAAAATCTCATGACGTTAAAGTGTTGATCTGAGACGCCTGAAATCTAGCTTCTAACAAAATATCAAAATTCAAGGTATAAATTGTTTGAAAATATTAACAAGTCCACAAAAAGTTCTCAAAACTTTGTATGAATTTGTAAACAAAACAGGGCAAGATTATCTAGACAAGTATATGAATTTAAATGCATTTCATTTTTTCACAAAACTGAATAGCAACTTAGATAAATAAGAAAAAAACTCAAAAAGGAAACATAGAATAATTTGTAATTGGAAAGTTGCCAAGAAGTAAATCATGCCTCTACACATGGAGCTATTGGATTTTTCATTATGCCATTTCATGGCTCTGTTTAGCACATCTTTTTTTATGATAATAAACTTCTAGTCATTTTACCCCATTCATAACAAGCTCTAAATTTCTCATGTGTATATAACATAAAATAACTATTTTATTACATATTTTATACAGAATTTTTCAATCATTCACAGCTATTCAGTCAAACAAGTGCCAATAGTCAAAAGTTTCGTAATCAAAGTGTGGATTATATAATCCATTTATGTATTTAAAATTTACTTAAGTTTTATCACTTTGAAATTGATGTTGTAATAAATAAATCATTCAAACTTAATTGTTTTTAAATTTGAATATAAATTAAAAAAAAATTGTTACATGAATTAAGAAATCAGATCTTTATTGATATTTGTGTACCGGTATATATATGACAATCAATCTATTGCGGCTAAATAAATACTGTTAAATCGCTGCTTCATTCATTGTGAAAAAAATCAGTTTGCACTACGTATTTATATAATACAAAATATCTACCATTAGCTTGAGCTTTGTGATAAAAAAAATAAATAGTCAAAATTGTTGTCAATAAATATTGTATAATATGTACAATTGTTATTATCAATTAGCATTCTCACAAATATAAGCACAGGCAGATATTAAGATACATAGAGACCCTGACGAACATTCTAATTGTTCACATAATTAATTTCTGCGTCCCACTTCATTTGGTTCATTTTACTTCATTTACATTGCAATAAGTGAAAACATAGTACAAAACCATATTTCACTTAAAATTCATATTTTCAATTTTATATCATTTATTTTTTTGTTATGTACATGTACAATGTATTTTCTTTACAATTTTAATGTGCATCTAAGGGTTTCCATTCAAACTTCAGACCAATGGAAAATAGCAAACACTTGAACTCTTCACTTTAATTGGAAAATATATACATAATCGTTACCACTTTTTTCTCGCCATGTGAAAAATGAACATGATTACTGGGCTCTTATAATGCACTTAAAAATACCATTGAAAGTCAATCATCTGATCAATTTCTTATCAGTGTGAGTATGGTAATAATTAACCAAATCATCCCTAAGGTCACACGGGGAGCTTCTATTGTCTAATTGCTAGGCCTCACAATAAATACAAATAGAAGCATGTTCAAAAGTTTGTGAAAGGTACAAACATATAAATGCATGTTGCCAATATTATAATTAAGACTTTATTTTCAATGGTATTTTCAAACTGACAGTGCTAGATAGAACTTGAATATTATAAAACATCATCTTATCTTAAAGAAAGAGTTGGTATGTGCAATAACACCAAATCACAACTGTAAACAACATATATCATCACTTATGCTATGTTCAGCTTTAAAATGTAATATTTATTTTAAGAATAAGACAGCTCAAGTTTTAATGTACTGTTTATGACTTTCAACATTTTCTTTGAAATGCCTCCTGATGCAATGGTCAAAAGATGCTTTAGAAATTTGTTGGCTTTTTTTTTAAAAGATTTTTCTAAATTATCACTCATTATCAACTTCTATCCAACACAGCATACAAATTTGGCTGTTGTGTATAACATTTTCTATAGCAATAATATAGGATGTATATATTTCATTCATGACATTTTTACTACAATTCTTAAGATCACTATAAATATCCACACAAATAAAATAACACACACTATTGATTCACAAAATTACATGCATACACATGATTTACCGTTACGTAGGATATAGGTAACAACGTTGATAATGGATGACAATGGTGATGACAATACTGACAACGCTGACACACATGACATGTACTTTAGATGGCATTATAAAATCTACCATTTTGATGTTTTTTCACCCTGAGTTTGCTTGTTTTGTGATATGACCCTGCATAAGTTTTTGGCTAGTATTCCGAGCATGGACTATTTACACTGAGCTGTTTATGTATTTTGTTTTCTCATATTGTTTTCCCATTTGGAAATCGAATCTCTTGGGGGTACAAATACCATTTACTGTTTTCTTACATTTTAACCAGTGATAAAAATAATTCTTATTAAATGTTGTAATTTAAGTGTTCCAAGTCCTAAAGCTTAATTTTACAATCTTGCTATTAGAGATCCCAAACAATCACGAATTTTGTTTATGATAAGCAGGGACCAAATATCAAATTGAAGCCTTTCTTTTTAAGGCTCATGGAGTTGAGCCAAATTACAAAACATTCTGTCTAGAAGAAGACAAAAATCCATTGATTGATTGTGTTGGTATTTAAAGACACTTTCATCACTTTCATGTTATTGTGTTGATAAGTTTTTATCAATGGAGGTAGCTGGACATCGCGTAGAGAACCATCCATCTCAATGTGGACTGCTAATTTAAATACTGGTTTGAACTGAAAAATTAATTACAACTTAGTTGAGGGGTTCAAAAATCCATGACAAGGGACATAACTCTTAAAAATTTCTGGTACGTTTGTGCCAACTACTTTCATCAAAATATTCTAAGCTGCTGGTTAACACAGACTATTCTATTTCAGTTTCAATGAATGCTTAAAAAGCATTGATGAAAAAGTATATTTCAAACACATTAGTGATTTATAGAGTTATCTCCCTAAACCAAGATTTACCTCCCCTTAATTAACCTCTAGCACTCTTCAAATAGCATGGGTCATAGCTTATTTGGTAATGTTATAATAAAAATTCATCACAAAAAATATCACATTTCTTATTTTACTGATCAATAACTAGTATGTTTTTATAATAATAATGGATGTTTCATAGTTACAATGGAAACTGCATGATAGTGTTATACATTATATTAAAGCATGTGTACACAAAATTAAAGATATGTTAGTGTAAACTCTTAGAGAGTTAATTATGTATTTCAAGCACCACTTCCAATCACACAATAAAAATTGTCAAAAAGTAGATTATTTTTGGATGGCTGGTCTAGCTTAAACCAATTAGACAACCACGACACTAATATATGAGACTTGATTGCATGTCTAAATTTTCAGACTATTTATATGCCAACTCATTGAATAATTATTTAAATCACAAACTTTCAAATTACAAGTTTACTAAATTCCCACATTTTAAAGGCAAATGAAGGTGATGCTTACATACTCCAGAAACACTTTAGGTGTTTACCTTTCCATTGCCACTGGTCAATTCTACAAAAAGCTTAGTGATAGTTCAACTTTAAAAATTCAAGGAGTTGATACAAAAAATTTGTTAATAAAAGTTAAAACTTTTAAAAATTCAAGAGGTTGAGAAATGAAATTGTTTTGAAATTTATTTTAATGACAGTCTATCTGAATAAAGCTGTATAATTGGTATATAACAACTTCTTACAATGTTTAAATACCATTTGCAAATAATTTTTTTCAATTCAACTGACCGTGACAGTTGTAAGAAAAACAGTTAACACATTTAAAGTATCTGATGTTGAAATACATAACTGATGATAATGTAAATGATGAATACAAAACTCCTTTTTTATAAATACAAATTACAACTTCATTAATTTAGACTACACATTTACTTTTAATCAATCCTTTCAAAATGTACCTTCATTGGAGAGATCAAAAGATTGTGAAAAAATAAATAAATATGATATCCTATGCTTTTGCCTTTTTGTCATAATTTATTATCACTAACTTTTAAGGGCCGGTATTATCTTTAACAAGTCTTAAAACATACTAAAATTCATTCTATTCTTATTCTCAGGTTAAATATTACACATGTACTTTTCTGATACCCAAATTCTGATTCAAACCTAGCTACATTATGATTTTTTCAACTATTTATCAACTAGATCATGCTTTCATACAGATATCGAATCAGCTTCTAACAATAACTATCGATTTGTAGCACATTTTTGAAGTCTTCTTTTACTGGCCATGTTGAGCAAAGTACACTTATACTCTGAAGGCACTGTTATTCAGTAGAAATTCTCCCATTTTCATCGTGATTACCTAATGGCTGGTGTGTTTGTATATAAGATATTCGATAATACACTGTTACAAGATAGTGCAAGTCAAATGAACGAAAGCCTAATTCATTGAGGCATATGAGGTAGGATTGATATAAATTAGACTTTACCGGTTTCATTATTTGAGAAAGAATATCAGTGGCAAAGCTTTGAACTCAGCAGATGTTCTACAATCTTTACATGAATTTGTGTAAAAAAAGCATTAAAATATTTTCCAAAGGGGACATAATTAATGTTATGTTTTGCTAATAAAAACAGAAAAATTATGTCAAGTATTGTTCATACAAGATAATATGCAGTATGAAGCAATTTTACCATAGGTGAATGTAGTTATGCTACATTGCATTTTAACAGCATATATTATCTATTGATATGCGTAAATATGGAAAATTTTGCCTGTTTTTTTTTTATTATTCACAAAACAAATGGTTGGTAGTTACCTGTTCTTGTAAACAACTAACAAGGAACCAGTGGGCTGATTTGAAAAGAACTGTTATCTTTTTATATTCAAATTTCATTGGCAATTCTCATAATTGAGTAGACTTTCAGTGATCCCTCTCTAACCAATATGACATTTGGAACCATTTACAAAATGGATATAACCAAAATTGATCTTTTCTTTAGTCTCAAAATAATCAAACTGGAAATTATATTACACCTTCTGAAGGTGAATGCTTTCTTTAAACATTTTGTATGAATTCTAATGAAAAAATAAGCATATAATGAAATGTTTATAAGGTAATTTAAATAAATAATTGTCTTTACTTTTAATGTATTCCATATTTAAAACAAATTGACTTTAATTCATTTGTCGATAGAAATACAATTAACTTATCAGAATATTTATGAAATCTAATGATTAAGACAAATAAACTGTTATCACAGAGATATGTCTCGCCTTTTTGTAATTTTGATAATGCAAATGTCGAAATTAAAATAGCAATACTTTCACATTTAATTAATGCAAATATTCAAAGTCGATGAACCATGACTGAAGGTACATGGCTAAACAATCTCCATGGAATGAGATGTGCCAATGCTAATACAACTGCATACCAAATACCATTGACTTATTATAAGTCATTACCTTTAAACACACCTAAACACAAACATTAACTTGTAAACTACATGTATGTAAAAGTTTCAAAGTCAATGAACCATGATTAGGGGTGGGGCTATATAATCTCCATGGAAACGATACTTTCAAATGCCAATACACTTGCATACCAAATATCATTGCTTTAACTTTAGCAGTTTATCTTAAACTGATCTAATCACAAACACTAATTCATGCAAACTAAGCAAAAGATTCAAAGTCAATAGACCATAACTGAGGGGGCGGGGCCAAATATTCTCCATGGAAATGAGATGTGATAATGCTTATACACATGGACACCAATTAACATTGGCCTACCACAAGTGGTTCCCCATAAATTGACCTAATCACAAACTAATACATGTAAACTATGAAAAGTTTCAAAAAAAGCATTAAAATATTTTCCAAAGGGGACATAATTAATGTTATGTTTTGCTAATAAAAACAGAAAAATTATGTCAAGTATTGTTCATACAAGATAATATGCAGTATGAAGCAATTTTACTATAGGTGAATGTAGTTATGCTACATTGCATTTTAACAGCATATATTATCTATTGATATGTGAAAATATGGAAAATTTTGTCTGTTTTTTTTTTTATTATTCACAAAACAAATGGTTGGTAGTTACCTGTTCTTGTAAACAACTAACAAGGAACCAGTGGGCTGATTTGAAAAGAACTGTTATCTTTTTATATTCAAATTTCATTGGCAATTCTCATAATTGAGTAGACTTTCAGTGATCCCTCTCTAACCAATATGACATTTGGAACCATTTACAAAATGGATATAACCAAAATTGGTCTTTTCTTTAGTCTCAAAATAGTCAGGCTGGAAATTATATTACACCTTCTAAAGGTGAACGCTTTCTTTAAACATTTTGTATGAATTCTAATAAAAAAATAAGCATATAATGAATGTTTATAAGGTAATTTAAATAAATAATTGTGCATTACTTATAATGTATTCCATATTTAAAACAAATTGACTTTAACTCATTTATCGATAGAAATACAATTAACTTATCAGAATATTTATGAAATCTAATGATTAAGACAAATAAACTGTTATCACAGAGATATGTCTCCCCTTTTTGTTATTTTGATAATGCAAATATACAAAGTCGATGAACCATAACTCAAGGTACATGGCTAAACCATCTCCATGGAATAAGATGTGCCAATGCTAATACAACAGCATACCAAATATCATTGACTTATCATAAGTTGTTACCTTTAAACAAACCTAAACACAAACATTAACTTGTAAACTACATGCATGTAAAATTTTCAAAGTCTATAGACCATGACTAAGGGGCGGAGCCAAATAATCTCCATGGAAATGAGATATGCCAATGCTTATACAACTGCATACCAAATATCATTGACCTACCACTAGTGGTTCCCCATAAATTGACCTAATCACAAACTAATACATGTAAACTATGAAAAGTTTCAAAGTCAATAGAACTTGACTGAGGGTGTGGGGGCCACATAATCTCCATGGTAATGAGATGTGCCAATGCTAATACAACTGCATATCAAATATCATTGACCTACCACTAGTGGTTCATAATGAACTAGACCTAATCACAAACTAATACATTGTTGACGCCGCCGCCGCCTGAAACAGTATACCTATGTCTCGCTTTTTGACTCTGTCAAGGCGAGACAAAAATTAATGAAAACTAAATAATTGCACTTAAATATCAATCTGACTAGACATTTAAAATGTCCTGGATCTTAATTATGTATCAAATAGTAATACCTCTCTTTTAACTATTTCTTATATAATAGTCCTTGTCCTACTAGGTGATCTTTACAGAGATGAAAATCAAAATTGTCTGGTGTAAAACAAGGTGACAATTCATCACCTACATTGTTGTCAATTTTCATAAATGACATAATAGATGAACTGAATGAACTGAATGAATTGAATATTAGCATTGACATCTCGGACAGGAAATTATCGGTGTTGCTTCATGCAGACAATATTGCATTAAATCATTTATTAAAATTAAAACCTCATAAAAAGGGTAAAGGTCAAACATTTCTATGTATTACTCAAAATTGAAGGTAAGCATTTAATCTAGATGAGAAATCAGCAGCAAAATGTAATGAGAAGCAAGTTTAATGATTTTAGTTTAAAAATAAAGTTTATTTACAGTAAAAAATAATAAGGAGTTTATGTAACAAGTTAAAAATTAGTTTAAAACAAAAACACAAAAATTAAAACATATATAATGACTGATATTGAACTTTTTCAGTCTTTGGTAATCTAAAATCAGATTTTATGTTCCAAATAGGATCAAATTTCCATGATTTTTTCTTCTATATTTAAACATTATATTATAAAAATATTGTTACATAGGAATTTTCCCAAATTTTAACAATAAATTCATATCATAGTGTACAATCTAAGCAGGCTAATGATGTTTTTCATGTTTTATTGCAGAAGGTTATAATGAGTTTACTAAATGATGAGGTCAAAAATATTGTCACAAGTAGCAATGAAAAACACCATACTGTACCACCGAGATTTGGAGAAATTTGGCATGTGTATCTGCTAATTTGAAAGGAAAATTATGAATTTGTAAAAGAATTCAAGAATTTTTTAAATTGTCCATTGCAAATAAATGCCATCAGCAGAAATTTCAATTATTAAAATTTTTCTTTTTTATTATTATATTTCAAATGTGAAATCTAAAAAAAAAAACACTTGCTAAATTGTTTGTTTGCTTATGCTTTTTTAAACTTTCTCTACAATGAACAGAAGTCTTATCTGTGTGGAAAAAATGTGTACATCAAATGATTTCAATTAGATTGTATATTTTTTTTTGGTCTAAGAAACATGAACTTTCTACGGTGACATACATTGTGTAAGGCACTACATAAACTAGTGATGTTAAAAAAAATGTCATTGTTTAAATTAATTACTGTGCACATAATTTAATTTTGGTCATTTCATTTCATGAAACTGACTGACTGGAATACATTTTGTGAATTAATCAAATCTACCTCTACTAAAGAAATTTAATAACTTAAATTTCAGTCTTTTTACAATTATTTAAAAAAAAAATGGCAAAAATAATAATATACACAGTATAAAGCAAAAAAATAAACATAATGTTTGCAGCAAATATTGACAATATGGTCATAATTAACCAATATCATCAGAATATAAAATTTCAAGGGAAATAACTGTGACTCCCAAGGGAGGTAATATACATTTGATATGAGGAATTTTGAGACAATTTTCAAATTTATAATCCATTGTGCCTGAGTGATTTGATCATTGTTGTACAGTTTCTATTGCACCTTTCTAAAGCTTGAATGATTAGCAATGTCCTTTCAAATTTCCCAAAATAAATGCAATGTTTTATAGCAGTACAATATGAACTACATGAATATTTGGTGTCGATGTGAGATAACAATATGCAGTGACAATTTTAAACTTAAACCTTTTGAATTCATCAAACATTTAGCTACCTAGTTTAGGTTGAACCTATGTCCAAATAAAAAAAAAATACATATATAGAATTTGAAGCTAAACTGTTCATTTTTGTCATCTTATATACATAAAATATGTTATCTAGCAAATACATGTACAAACAAAAGCATGTGCATTTAAGTGGAAATTTGAAAAGGACTTGTTTAACCATTCACGCTATAAATCACACGTATGACATGAATGAGAACATATTTTGAACAGCATCGTCAGCCTTCAATGATCAACTTTTATCCCTGAGATTCAACGGAATCTAAAATACTTGGTCAAAATAATGATTAATAAAATATCTTCTTCTCTGTGTTGATGATGAAGATGATGGTTCGTCATTTCCGCCTATGTCTTCTGTAGCGAAGCTGACTAAACAAGGATGGATGTAACGCCGCGACCGAGTCACGAGGTAGTTTTCTGAGTGGAATGACACAGGTTGATAAAGACTTAGCTTCTTTTTCTGATACCCAGGAGTCTGGAATTCTGAAAAAAATGAAATCAAAATAAAGACATACGATTAGAAGGTGAAGGTAGCCAGCATTAATATACGATTGGTTGTGTAGTCTGTAATTACAGTGGCAGATCCAGGGGGGGGGGGGGTGTTCCAGGGGTTGGAACCCCCCCTTTTTTTGGCCGATCAATGCATTTGTGTGGGAACATATCACTGAAGCCTAGTGGTGAGGCATCAAAAACAAAAATACAATATATTTCCTGATTCTAAGTACTTATGCTATTTCTTGATAATTACAATACATTTCCTGTTTCTGAGTAATTGAATTATCTCTTGATATTTTGTTTAATTATTCATCTACTAAATATATCATCTGTAACAAGATTGTGTACTTTCATCTTAATTAGCAGATGACAACTTACACATTCCTGGGTGTCCATTGTAATAAAACCTTGACTTTACAGCTATCTTCTGTTCTTCTGGCTATTACCTATAAAAAAAATTATGACCAATAAATAAACTTATTTCCTTTTCTCTCTAAAATTCTTTTCAATATCATCTTTAGATTCCACAAAGGAAACAGTTATAAGTTATCATAAGCTTGTATAATGACCAATGAGGGTGTTTCAAGTACATGATTTTATCAAAAATTCCATTTTCATGATAATGTTTGATTATTTTATAATATACTGCAGCTGTGCTATTTGAGCAGTCAAATTGCATTGACCGTATATTCATATGTGATATACAGTCACTGACCGTATATCACCTTGTTTATGACGTTGACAATGTGTTTCCGTAGAGTTTTATTTATGACGTCAATAAAACATACAGGTTCGCGGCAATTTTACGTTGTCCGCTCTCAATTAAAAAATAACGGTTTTTACCCTAAATACTTCATTTTGAACAGTTATAAGAGTTGCAGTATATAAAGAATAACCATACACTGTCTCGATATATCAATCTGTTATTTGTACTCGGCTCGAAACAGGTAGAAATGCTCGGCACAGCCTCGCTTTCTACCTGTTTCTAAGCCTTGTACAAATAACATTGATATTTCGAGACAATGTATGGTTATTCTATATTTATACAACTTATTTCTTCAATATTTATGGCCATTCCACTATATTTTCTCGTAATCTTGTCTCCTGTTCATTTTTTCCCAATTAAAAGATGAAAAGTGGAAGCTCTTGTATCCATAAAACTGATAGAGAGATTTGAACTAAGGAGGATTAAAGTTACTTTTCATTAAACAAAAGGGAGGGAGTTTTAAAATAAAGATTCTAAACTTCTCTGTTTGATTTTTTTGGGCTTTCTTTTTCTTTATAATAAATAATTATATCAATACATTTTTGGAAAATTTACATAATAGCTGCACACATGATACCCAAATTTCTTGCAAGTGATCAATTGTGAAGTCCTAAGCAATAATGTGCCTATTTTTTTAGGGTTGCTGCTCGAGTTCATCTCTTTAAACAGAAAGTCAATCATTGGAATTAGAAGTAAAGAATATTTTAATCACACTGCACTTTCATTATCTCACTTTCAATGAGCTTAATTTTTCATTAGTTGACCAAACTGCACCTTATTGAGTTATTGTGACAATAATTATATAATAGAACTGGGGAAAAAATTGTTTACCAGCTAGTGTATGGCTTCTGCTGAACCAAATGACAACAGACAACAATACAATATTACTAATACCCTTTCACTTACAGTGCTTATCCAGTGACCTTTGGGGTATCACATTTGCAAAGACCAAAACAGTTTACCAAATTGCAGTCAGATTTCTACTCCAACTAACTGATCAACTGGTAAAATATTTTAGCAGATTGCTCAAGTGAAATGTTGTTAGTTTGAAGTGAGTGCTGTAAAATAAAAAAAGTTATACTTACCATCCAGATCCAGTCAGTTGATACCTTTGTCAATCATTTCTAACACAAATAATATCTTACTATAGTATGAGTCACTGAATAAAATGGTCTAATTTTAACATGGAAACTTCTATCATAAATAAATATTATAAATGAATAGTTCAAAACATTGTTTTGTAGGTGTATATTTTATAGCTTTGTCTTCTAAGATGAAGTTATTGTGCAATTGTGATTCGAATAACATTTTCTATGCAAATTACTGATCTGCTGTCATTAAAGGGAAATAATTTATATTGAGTTCAAATGTACACATAAAATTTTATCAATGATACGAGGCTTATGATTTTGCCTACAAAAGATTCATAAAAAAAAAAAATGAAATGCAAAATTAGTATGAAATTGAAGGGCATGTAAAACACAAATTAGAAAGGTTTTGCAAAATACTGCTTATAAGATATCTTGTACTCCTTGGTAGACAATCCTTTATACTTTGAACAATTCAACATTTTGCAAAACAGCTGTTAATCGTCTTTCATCATTAAATAAGTTTCATTGTTCGTTTTAGAACAGAGGATAAAAGTTAAATAATAACAGAAATAATGTTACAACAAATTAAATGGGGAAATTTGATATTTGTCAGACAGAACAAAATTTTGCTGATTATTTGTAATGTAAATTATTTCCCTTTATTGCCAGCAGATCAGTAATTTGTATACAAAATGTTATTCAAATCACAATTGCACAATAACTTCATCTTAGAAGACAAAGCTATAAAATATACACCTACAAAACAATGTTTTGAACTATTCATTTATAATATTTATTTATGATAGAAGTTTCCATGTTAAAATTAGACCATTTTATTCAGTGACTCATACTATAGTAAGATATTATTTGTGTTACAAATGATTGACAAAGGTATCAACTGACTGGATCTGGATGGTAAGTATAACTTTTTATTTTACAGCACTCACTTCATACTAACAACATTTCACTTGAGCAATCTGCTAAAATATTTTACCAGTTGATCAGTTAGTTGGAGTAGAAATCTGACTGCAATTTGGTAAACTGTTTTGGTCTTTGCTAATGTGATACCCCAAAGGTCACTGGATAAGCACAGTAATTGGAGTTATGGTTAACAGGTATACAGTTTCTAGTGTACCTAATTCAAAGACATCAAACAACAGGTGTATGGTTCCGGCTGTACCTAATTCCTGAACCTAATTCAAAGACATCAACCAATCTAATACAAAACTTCTAATCATCATTCCCTTAATTGGAATTATGGTTAACACTCCTTTCTATTCACAGTTTTATTACTTTCTATTCCAATTGTAATAAACCATGATTTTCAATACACAGGTTTATATAACCCTGAATACACATAATAAGTTTCTGTAACAAATGGCAATTCCATTCCAGTGGATGAGACATATATTCCAGATTGATCACATGCTGTGACTTCAGTGCAATGCTTTGGATCACTGCATGAAGGCATGTAATTGAATGGTGTTAAAAAACAATTAAATCTGTAAAATTATCTAAAGACTAAAATAATGCTTTTCAAAATGAGCAGCTGCAAAATGCAGTCTTTTGACATCCCACATTCTTTTTGAACAAAATACATATTAAGTCACAAGCATGAGTCATCTTTAGATGTGATTTAGAACAAAGTGTAAATTAATGATAGAAAAATAATAACATGAATATCATTTACAACCTAAATTAAAGCAGTGCTGCAGTTGTCTTTTATTTTACTTAGGTTTTTTTTGTCACTGATGTCGAGGTTAGATCTAAAATAGGTTCTTATATATATTTTATAGATGCCTGTCTTAATGTTTTGATTTTTAAGTTGCTCGGTTGCTGTTTCATTGACATAAACCCTATATCTCCTTTTCTTTATATCATAGAGACATACATGGAATATCAAAGAGTAGCAATTCAATAATTTATATTTGATTTCCCAAATTTAACAAAATTGAAAAACGCAACTATGGCTGATGTCATCTTGGTTAAATCTTCAATTTTTTCAAATTCTAAAACTATCATCCAAGGCAAATGCTACATTTTTTTTTTCACAAAAAGGTGAAATATTTACAATTTTCTGTAGAGATTCAGATCCCATGTATATTGATGCAGCAATAATATCTTATCTAGATTTCAAAAGTGATATGCAAATGTGGGTCAAGATGTTGTAGAGATCCTGCTGGTTTCTGCTTGAATTTTGTCTTTGATTCCTCAGATTTTAAGATAAAGAAGCATTTTTCAAATTTATTAGCAACACAGTTTTTGTAATGTTACTGGATTATTAAAGTCGGCTTATCATTATAATACGTTAACAATCTGTACAAGACCCTTATGGGTGGCCAATGTCTTTAATTATATTGAAATTAACAGAGAATAACAGTGCATAAAGGGAAGGCTAGAGAACCAGATGCTCCGCAGGGCACAGCTTTATATGACCACAGATGACGAACCCTGAACAGTTGGGGCAAGTATGGACACAACATTCAAGCTTGATCGATACAGCTCTGAATTGAGGTTTATGACACAGAATTAATGCGGTCTAATGAACTTAAAATTTTTTTTTTTTGCTTTGTAAAATGACATACAGTCATGATTAAAATTAATATTAACAGTAACTTCTAAAAATAAATTTACAGCTACACATCTCAAGACCATCATCATTTCTTAATACATAATTTTCAATCAGTGTAAGGGAGGTAATCATATAATCAAACATATATATAAATCAGTGTTCTTTTAATTTTAATTGGATTACCTCCCCTTCACTTCTTTTAAATTGTCTAAATTGTCCTTTAACCAGAAAAACCCTTCTTTTCCCCCTTTTTTGCCCCTAATTGCTTAAAGATTTTAGCCACAAGTATGGAAACTTGTGGTATAATTTCAGAGAGATTTATAAACTTAAACACAAGTTATTGTTGAAAACTACAAAAATGCTTATTAGGGCCCCTTTTTTGGCCCATCACCTATTAAGCAAGAACCCCAAACCTCAATTCCAGCCTTTCCTTTCTAGTAAGAAACCTTGCAGTATAATTTCAGAGAGATCCATACACTTAAACACAAGTTATTGTCTGTAAACTAGAAAAATGCTTCTTTTTGGCCTTTTTTTTTACCCTTATTTCTTAATGTTCAGGGATATTAACCCCAAACTGAATCCAAGCCTTCCCTGTGTTATATGGATGGAACCTGGTGGTGCAATGTCAGAGAAATCCATGCAGTTAAACATAAGTATTGTCCCAAAACTACAAAAATGTTACTTTTTTGCCCCTTTTTGGCCCTTAATCCCTAGACTGTTTGCCCCATAACCTTTAAAATAAATCCCAACCTTCTACTTACAACAATCACTTTTCTATAGCGACTCAAAATTTTAGGAATCTTATGATGTCCACAAATGGCGGACAAATAGTGATAAGGTGCATTATATACAACTCTGATGTGATATCAATTTCAGAACCTAATGTAACAAATTTCGGGAATAAACTTATGTCCTTTTACTTAAGAGGAACCATTCCATATAGAAATATATTTAATTAACCCTAACCTAAAACTGTTCCTTATCCATGCTGCTATGCAATAACCCAGTCTTGAAATTAAAACATACTGAGATGCTAAAAACACGAAGCCTTTGGAAGCATCAATAACTGTCTCACGTAGTCACACGTAACAATATTTATATTTGGAAAATTCGGTTACAGAAATTGTCTGCTTCATATTACCGGTTACTAGTAAATCAATGAAAATCCAGGCAAACCATAGAAAAGTTAATAAAACGTGAGTGTTTATGTACCGAAAATTCATAGAAATGCTTGTGTTTCTATTGAAACTTGTGTGAAAAATCGAGTAGAGTAAATAGAATTTTCTTTGTTTTCTGTGTGATAGGTAAAAAATATTTAAATACCAAAATGAGTGATAATTCCATGTTTACATAATACTAAATAATATGGTTCCAAGCTTAGAACTGGAATTATTTTCAATTATCATTTTCTCCATGTCAGCATGTCAATTCACTTTTTATTAAAAAATTCAATGCAAAAACTAATTCTACCTGAGAAAGGAACAAAAACTCAAAACCTTAACAGAAAGATGAAACCAGCCAAAACCATAAAAATAGATGAAATGTGACTTAAAATTACGACTTAATGTTCTATGTACTGTGACTTAAATTTTCGACTTACTATACTATGGAATGTGACAGAAAACATTGACTTACAGTGCTATTGAATGTGACTAGACACAATGACTTAAAACATTGACTTAATTTTCTATGTCATGCAACTTAAATCATTGACTTAATGTGCTATGGAATTTGACTTAAAACTACGACTTATATTGTGCTATGGCATAAGACTAGACAAAACAACTTACAGAGCTATGGTCTGTGACTTAATGACTTACTGTGCTGTGAAATGTGGCTTAAAACAAGGAATTACAGTGCTAAGAAATGTGACTTAAAACAAGGAATTACAGTGCTAAGGAATGTGACTTGAAACATTGACTTCCTGTGCTATGGAATGTGACTAGACACAATGACTTCCTGTGCTATGGAATGTGACTAGACACAACGACTTACTCTGCTATGGAATGCGACTAGACACAATGACTTACAGTGCTATGGAATGTGACTGAGTCTGAGCTGCCATTGAGATCAATTTGTGTTTTGTTTGTGACAAAAGTCACCTGGTCTGATAACCTTTCCATGATGCCAGGGTCAAAGTAATCTGTTGTTTTCACTGAAAATATAAACCAATCAAAACATAAAAATCTGAACTTACACATTAAATTCTGGTCAAGCTAAAATATGTGTACTGCTTAATAATTAAATTAGATGTATGTTTCATTATAAAACTTTATTCTGATTGGCTAACTGCACATCACGTGTCATTCCTTAAGCAATTGCATTACTCAATAAAACTTATCATTCATGATAACATGTAGTTCCACAAAAAAGTGCACAGGTGAATTAAATAAAACAATAATAAAATTTGTGTTTTCATGATCATAGCTAAAAAATGTAATTATAAGTATTGAATGCTTCTTTTTGTAACTTCATAGGGTTGTAAAAGCGTTGACAGTGCGCACATTTTTAGAATGAAGTGCTTCTGCGCTTCATACAAAATGTACTTCCGTTAATGCTTTTACACCCCAATGAAGTTACAAAAAGAAGCATTCAATTCTTAATTAAAACTTGTCCTTTGTTATGGAAGATGGTAGCATTGAAAATGGCATGTAAAAAGGGAAATTTTCTGTCTGGTTCAACTTTCATCATTTCAAATCAGTAACAATTAAAGGAGTTGAAATGACCCCTCTGACCTGTTTCTATTATAGTACTGAAGTTACCTTTTAAAATTACATAATAAACTGTTTAAACAATTTCCAAGCAAGTGGTCACATTTTAAAAAGGTCTGGTTTTGAAACAAAATTTACCTACTGGAATTCTACAAAAATTAACTAATACATCATTTAAATCTAGCCAGTTTACTGGAGTATGTTTAAACATACTCATTTATAGTGGATTGGGAAACAAGTTTTGCAACTTATATTAATCCCTTTCCACTTTGCAGGTGCGAGTGCTGCCTTGTAGCGGCATTAGCCTTCTCTTTTTCAAAATCTACAAGGGTGTCTTTAACGTGCAAGAGATATGGCTCTCTCTTAACACGGGTCAGCCATTTATCGTCCCCTTCCGACGGACTATCATCGTTTCCTTAAGACCATACTCGCAAATGGTGTCAAGGGAGAGTACATGCACTTTGCAATTGAGCTGGGTTTTTTTTTCAAAAGAAGTTTTTTTTTTGTCATCATTTGTATAACTATAAGATGCAAGATTCAAACTTGAGTGTAGGAAAAAGCCATTTCTACATAACCTTTAATGCATAAAAAGCTAATGTATAATGTAAGTCTTTCTTAAAATCCTGTCTACTTCTTGACTGAATTATTTGTTGGTAGAAGACAGGAGGTCATTTCATGCAAGTTATATAAGAAAAGAGCATGTATTTAAGACCTGTAGGCTGTCATTGTTCCATTAAGCCTGTTTTTTTTTTCTCCTTTGCTTTTTAAAAAAAAATACTATATATGTAACAATGCTCATTAGAATTTCACCTTGCTGATGGAAGTTGTATCAATGTGACTCAACAAGGCCACACCAAGTTTGTTTGTATTTCAAACAAACTATTTCTAAATGGATTAACCTACTTTTTTTTGTCAGTAAAAATCATTTTATACCTGTTCAGATTAATTTCTATCTTAACCCAATTGGTAATTTTTTCTGTAACAACTCACTAAAAATCAAATATTTCATCTTCAATCAAAAAGAACAGAATAGTAATATTTTTCTTTTCAAGTCACAAAATAAAAATAATCATCTTGTTTTTAAAACAAATGAAAGAAATATACATATTAATATAATTTAAATGAATATTCAAATAGTATTTCTTTTGGGGGTCTCTTTAACTGTTCATGATTTAAAAAATATATAAGTAAACTGACAAAGGAAAGAAATCTGCAGAAGTATGAAATTTGATCCAAAAATATGTGCATTTAGTTCTAATTTTAAAATACTTGATACAAAAAAGATGTCACCGGTGTCATGAGTTTGTATGAATTATTGTCTACGGTAATTTACATAAGGAGCCAGTCTATTTATAAATATCAAACAAATTTGTTTAAAGGTCTTAAAATTGATAAAATTTTCAAATATATAAGATACATGCATGAAACACACATTCATTAATAATGTTCCAGACATATTTTAAAATTAATAAATTACAGTATTAAATTGTTCCAGACTTAACAATTAAAATAAAGAAAATTTTGATTAATTACACAACGCAACAGTAACATTATGTTTAAACGATCTAATTAGACAAGGTCTACAATTTTCTGCACATTAAACAAAAACAAAGAACTTTGCACTACCCCATAGATAATTCAAATACCATTCCTGTCATCCAAAACCTCATTAACTCGGAAAAATATACCATTTAACTGTCGCGATTTATAGCCTTATCTTATTATTTCTTTTAAAGAAATCCTAGTTTGAAGATTTATAATTATAATGTTTTTGGTCACAAACAAGGACAACGAGGGCATATCCACTGCATTAAATATGGACTATACAGGTCGTAATTAGGTTGTACTCTACCGATATTATTTCCGAATACAGAGCTCGGTCTTGTAGAAAATCAACTATTAACATTACAATAGAGAATGTGATTTATTGTCAAGCATGCTCTGCCTATGTCGCGACAAAGTCAACGATTTGTCGGTAATTTACTAATTGCATTTTCTGTGCTGCAGTAAAAACTGGCTGCTTTAATAAGATGGCATGTTAATACGCATCAAATAAATACAGGGAATGGATTAAAATAAATACATTCATTCCACGTCTAACCATGATTTATACTGAAATCTTCAAATACAATTGCTCATCCTTTTAAGGATATTGAATCTTGTCCTAGATGCAGAGCAATTAAATAACAGTTGCAATCACAAACACACTTTTCAATCTGTTTAAACAGATTAATGTCAAATTTAACAAGTCTATCGAACTTATCAAATATATCGTCTAAGTGATCTAACCTTAGATAAATTTCTCCAAAAGTTTCCCCAAAAAAATTACAACCCTAAAAGTCTTGAACACCATACTTTTTGGGGTAAAAGTATGCCACAAACTTAAATTTCAAATGAAGAACAAAATTCTATAGGCTGGTATACAGACTTCCACAAAAACCATGAATTCAACATTCTAACTCAATCCACCAAAACTGGTACCAATGAAAATACCACAGCTATGAATTTTCTGGTTAATATTGGATCAAAACTTCAATTGTAAACTTGACTTTGATAAGGGAGGAACACACTGACAGACACCCAGAATAGAAAACATTAAGTGCCGTACATGTACCAATGAAAATACCACAGCTATGAATTTTCTGGTTAATATTGGATCAAAACTTCAATTGTAAACTTGACTTTGATAAGGGAGGAACACACTGACAGACACCCAGAATAGAAAACATTAAGTGCCGTACATGTACCAATGAAAAAACCACAGTTATGAATTTTCTGGTTAATATTGGATCAAAACTTTAATGTAAACTTGACTTTGATAAGGAAGGAACACACTGACAGACACCCAGAATAGAAAACATTAAGTGCCGTACATGTACCAATGAAAATACCACAGCTATGAATTTTCTGGTTAATATTGGGTCAAAACTTCAATGTAAACTTGACTTTGATAAGGGAGGAACACACTGACAGACACCCAGAATAGAAAACATTAAGTGCCGTACATGTACCAATGAAAATACCACAGCTATGAATTTTCTGGTTAATATTGGATCAAAACTTCAATGTAAACTTGACTTTGATAAGGGAGGAACACACTGACAGACACCCAGAATGGAAAACATTAAGTGCCGTACATGTATCAATGAAAAATCCACAGTTATGAATTTTCTGGTTAATATTGGATCAAAACTTTAATGTAAACTTGACTTTGATAAGGGTGGAACACACTGACAGACACCCAGAATAGAAAACATTAAGTGCCGTACATGTATCAATGAAAATACCACAGTTATGAATTTTCTGGTTAATATTGGATCAAAACTTCAATGTAAACTTGACGTTGATAAGGGTGGAACACACTGACAGACACCCAGAATAGAAAACATTAAGTGCCGTACATGTACCAATGAAAATACCACAGTTATGAATTTTCTGGTTAATATTGGATCAAAACTTCAATGTAAACTTGACTTTGATAAGGGTGGAACACATTGACGGACACCCAGAATAGAAAACATTAAGTGCCGTACATGTACCAATGAAAATACCACAGTTATGAATTTTCTGGTTAATATTGGATCAAAACTTCAATGTAAACTTGACGTTGATAAGGGTGGAACACATTGACGGATACCCAGAATAGAAAACATTAAGTGCCATACATGTACCAATGAAAATACCACAGTTATGAATTTTCTGGTTAATATTGGATCAAAACTTCAATGTAAACTTGACTTTGATAAGGGAGGAACAGACTGACAGACACCCAGAATAGAAAACATTAAGTGCCGTACTTAGGTAGCTATAGGTGGAGCTTAAAAACATGTAGCAAAGTATCTGAAAGTGACAATACAAATATTATCTGATGTAAAATTCTGATAAGATCTTGCATACAAAATTTCTTTCTTATGTTCTATAAACATGCAACATTGAAATAAAAGTTTCCTATAGCCCGCAGCTGCATAATAAAAATCTAAATGGCAGTAATGAGATATAGCTTTAGTGTTGTCCAATTTAATAAAAGATTTTAATGAACATTAAAAGAATCATTGAACTAGAATTTTGTAGACTCTGCTGCTCTGATAATCCTGTTTATAAAAATTTGCTTATTCCATCAAAATATATTACTTGAGAAAATAGATGGATTTTAAATTAGTCAAATTCAAATCTCTTTAACATGTTTTGCCCTAATAAATTGGGAATGACATAGATGATGCTTCCTTTTGCTTTATAAAGGAACATAACTAAAGAACGGTAAAACCCAGGCGCAGAACCTTGGGGGGGGGTGGGGGGGGGGGGGTGTTCTGGGGATTGGAACCCCCCTTTTTTTGGACGATCAATGCATTTGAAAGGGGACATGTAGTTGGAACCCCCCCCCCTCCTTTGTCCTGGTTTAGGATCCCCCTTTTAAAAATGGCTGGATCCGCCCCTTTATGCTACCCATATCCGTACTAGATCTGAGTTTTGAGGTAATAAGCAATTTGTGTATAATTTTCAAACATTTGGTTGAGGATATATTTTGGACTTTGGATGAACAGATGGAGTAATGGAAGTAGACTGACAAAAGTAAAACTTAACCATCCACAGAGGTGGGGCATAAAAAGTGCATTAATTATAAATTCAAATTTTCAAATTAAGGAGCACTTTGTTTTTTTTTAATGTGTTTCTTTTATGTATTATACAAGTTTTATAACATATGGTCTATGTACATTTATGTAAAATTTCCGTCAATCCTTCAAATTATTTATACATGTATTTCTACTATTTATTTATGAAAGGAAATTAATTCTCCCACACATTTTTTTTTTTTATCTAAAAACAGAAATGTGGTATACCATATTTTCATTAGTGAATCATTTAAAAGACCTCAAGAGAGGATTAAATTATTAAAAGGTCTATGTTGACATGAAGAAATATAATCTGTGTTTTGATAACTTAAGTGTGACCAATTATAGTTTTTAGGTAACAGATCTCAAAATCTTAAATTTACAATTTACAACCAGTCATAGTTAACCATCAAATTGGATAAGCTTGAGACTCAGTTGATATATTATTTGAGCAATTGCAAGTCATTTTAAAAAAATAGGATCAGAATTGAATTTTATAAAGCTTCATGTCACTGGACTTCATCTAAAGATTAAACAGAATGCAATACATTTAGGATTGATTGACAGGTGTTTAACACCACTTCCAACACAATTGTGCTATTTAGAGGTCAGTTTTTAATGATGGAGGCAGCCGGAGTGCCCGAAAGAGCAACCGACCTATGATATTGGTAATGGTATATCAATTTATGATGCAAAATAAATGCATGTTTATGTAAAAATCAAAAGCCAAGGTACTGGGCTGTTCTTCATCTCAAAATAATCAACTTCATCATGGAGCAAGAATGTTTACTCTCATCTCAAAATAATCAACTTCATCATGGAGCAAGAATGTTTACTCTCATCTCAAAATAATCAACTTCATCATGGAGCAAGAATGTTTACTCTCATCTCAAAATAATCAACTTCATCATGGAGCAAGAATGTTTACTCTCATCTCAAAATAATCAACTTCATCATGGAGCAAGAATGTTTACTCTCATCTCAAAATAATCAACTTCATCATGGAGCAAGAATGTTTACTCTTATCTCACTGAGATTAAGACAGTCAGTCTTGTTTGAATTGTTTACATTTGTGCTTTCAGGGCATTTTTTAGCTGACAATGGGGTATGAGTTTTGCTTGTAGTTGAAGGCAGTACAGTGGCCTATAGTTGTCAAATTCTATGTCATCCAGTCTCTCATGTTTGAGTAAAATTAGCTGCTATATTTTGATCACGTTACATTTTGCACATTGAAAAACACAGCTGTGGGTTGTTCTCAACAAATGACATATATTTACATGTCATTTTCAACTTGCCCACCCAAGCAGCCAACTTGAGCACTTAAACATAAGATTTTGAACTGATATTAAACACAAAATTTATGCAATTCAATTTTATCATTTGGGCAAATGTTTGCAGTACCACAAACTTATAAGTGAATTGATAAAATTGTGTTTAGTTTGCCCATTTGTAGGTTCACTCCATAGGGTGGCCATAAACGACAATTCAGAAGAAATGGTCACTCTGCCATGGATGGGTGAGAATGACAAAATCAATTGATCGATTGCTGTTTGCTTAATGTTTGTATGCAGATATTTCATGCATTTTCAGGAAAGGTCAACCTAATGTAAAAAAAAACCAACATAACAATATTATTGCTAATCGGTGGTATTTTGTAATCAGAATTAAAATATTAAAAGGTTATATACATGTATATATAAAAAGTTAATTCCAAGTGGTTATAATTTCTACTAAACTTTTATTTCACCACACCTGCAGACAGGTGATGTACCACACATCTTGAAATTGACTAAATCTAATTAATATGAGCCTTGATGAAGACTTATGACTAATGATCAACTTTCTTTGACAAATCTAATAACCTGACAAGGTGTGGGGTACAAAGTAAGACACAAAATACAAGTCAACCACAGCAAGGAAATCATTCAATTTATTGAGATTTTCATTGCAAATTATTCTGTATTAAGTCATGAAAATAATATTTTAATTAGAAAATAGAATTATCTTGAGCGCAGAAATTTAATTAGTTCAATGATCAAACAAAGTAAAATCTGGGTAATGAGTTCTCAAAGGACATATGTTTATATATACTGTAGCAACATGAATTTTGTGGTTTTGTCCATGAATTTGATTTCATGGCATAGGCGGATCCAGGGGGGGGGGGCCCTGGGGGGCCCGGGCCCCCTTTCGTGGGGAAATTTTGGTTGATTATATAGGGAATCATTGAAGCATGACTGGAGAGACCCCCCCTTAGGTCAGTCAGCGGGCCCCCCCTTAGGAAAAGTTCTGGATCCGCCACATCATGGAAATTATTTTCGTATTTTCTACTTTGTGATCCTTAAGATTTTTTTTGGTTGTTTGTATTTCATGGATAATTTAAACCAAATTTAAAAAAAAAATCATTATATATATTTAAAAAAAAAAATAAAAACTTTTGAATAACAATATATTGAATTTTCAATTATCTAATTGTCTATCTTTATTAATTTGCCATAGCATTGCTATTTTTGTCATTGGCATGAGAGTTTGAATATCCCCTTGGTACCTTCTGACCCTCTTTAAGAAATGGAAAAAAAAGTTGAAAAGAAATTTTATTCCTTTCCTCTGGAATAAAAGTCTACTTTATGTTCAATCACTCTCTCACGTATATTAATTAAAATGTGTCACATTTAATATGAAAGGTAAAAAAAATAAAAAAAAATATAGAAAATGTAGGTTAACCACAAGTGACACTTAAAAATACAGAAACACAAATTAATCAGACTATTTCTACGCTGTATGGTATACACTACTAAAGTATTTTACAAGTCTACACATAGAAAATATTATAGGTATTAAAATCCTAAACATCACAGATAAATAAATTTTAACTACATTCCTGTATGCTTATTCATGTTATTCATATTCACTAATTTCTATATTTTTGTGGTTATTTTTATCTGATCGTATTTGGATAAGCCATTTAATACTTGATCAATGACCAATGTAAAATGCACTGACTGATTTTCATCAAAACCAAACTTTTCCCGACAAAAACATATGCTTACTTAAGTCATGCAGAAAAATCTTATTACTCGAAATCTATTTGCCCTCAGGGTAGGACTATTGTGTTCAGAAAACGATTTATTTCTATGGAAAATTTGCACCAGTCACAACTTTTCTTCTTTTCAGCCCCTCGGCTAACTTAATTCCTCCAACGACCACTTATATCTAAATTCAATGACATCTTAAACCTCTCCGGAAGTCTGAATCACCTTAATAATGAACTTCAATTTTTTTTTTTTTTAATTTAATTTGGATTTAAACCCCTTCTGTATTCACTTTTTTCAACTGAAGAATTTTCAAAACTAATTAACAGGTGACAATAAAAATAAAAAGTCTGCAAATCAGTTCAAATGTAATTGGCTGGGTTTATATCAGAGCTGGCACAAACTATGATGCTTTATCTTATATATTGATGATAAACAATATTCCAAAATTAATCTATGAATCTTTGGTCAACCCGACATGTGAATTTTAGAACATTCATTTTTCAGCTTTACCATTTATGAAAGGGTTATTCATTAAAATGAGTTCAGCTCAACTGTAAACTGTTTCATTAAAGAAAACAAAAACTGTTTTTTTGCAAAGTTTAATGAACTGCTATAATCTATATACAGCCCCAGCGCCGGGGAGGAAGTTACGAATCAAATCTACTCTAACATCGTTAAGTTGGTTTTCTAGGCACTTTATATCTGTAAGCCCCCCCCCAAATAAAACCCTGAACCAAACCAGTATGAGAAAAACTTATGAACTCGTTTAAACTAATAATGTAAATTTGATTTCTTAAATTATAAAATGGTATCTATATTTGTCACTTGTTCTGTCATTGTTAGCTTATATATCTCAAATAGAACAGCTTTCAGATTGTTTAAAACAGTTTTGTGATTCACTCCGAGAATTACAAAACTGCTTAATACATGTATAGATTTCTTGATTATTAGCTTGTGGTTTCAATCTGAGACTCACTTGACAGCAATGAGAACTATATTATTGAACTGCAATCTCAATATCAAAATGGAGGAGAAAGAATATTTTTCTTATGGGGGAGCCTAGAACACGAGTAATTTTTCCATTTGCTGTAAACACTAGAAAATATTACATCTTAAATTTTTTAGAGGGTGAGCATTTACAGTATGATCATGATGATGCAAGGCTTGTTACTATTTTTACTAAACTTTAACTTCCAAATCCACTGATTTTTATCCGTCCTAAAATTTATTAAAGTGGTACCCAACACTTTCACTAAAATTAATTTTGTTCGTTTAATTTTCATAAAATTTGTCATAGTATTAACCTTGACCCTTTAACAAAAATATAAAAAATTCAAAAATTTTGAACCAACCATTTTGTCAGAAAAATTACACTGGTTATATAGCAGTTTGACAAACACCAATTTTGATCAATGAGAATCTTAATATTCCTTTTACAACACAACGTAATTAAAACGTTTAGCTGACTTTACAGAGTTATCTCCCTGTAGTGTTAGGTACCACCTTATATATCAATGTCAAGCAATCTCACCTCATTTTTAGAACATTTACTCACCTAGAGGTCTTTTTCTCTTACACCTTCTTTTCCTATACTGTTTGGTTGGCGTGTCTTCCCGAGGTTTTGATGGTTTCTGGCTAGTGTGTTGTAATGCATTGAAATGGGTATTTACATGACGTTCCAGTGCTTTCTGCGACGTGAACCTTAAGTAACAGCCATCAAATATACATTTAAATGGTTTGTCACCACTGTGTGTCAGAATATGTCTATCTAACCAAGATTTAGAACTAGAAGATTGATTGTAAACTTTACAGCCCTCCCACAGACAATGAAATTTTTCACCCGTTTGCTGTTCTACATGGCAATGTTTTAAGTGGTCCATAAGACGACAAGAATCTAAAGAAATATCACAGTTTTTCCATTTACATATAGAAGGGGTCTCTTTGCAACTCTCTTGGACGTCAGGGGCCCGAGAGTCCTTGCTGATTTGACTAGACACACAACTTCCTGCGACAGACAGCGGCGTGCACGAACGAGAAGCATCTGGTGTTAGCAGATTCGAACAACTGTCGTTCCCCATATCATCTATAAAGCTGTAAATAAATAACGATAACAATGACTACAGATGTTATTCAAATTTAACTCAAGCTTAAAATCAACACTTTAGTAACCAAACACATAACAAAAAAAAAAAGAATTTTAAATTCAATAGCAACAATTGTTAACATGGCAAACAGGTGATGATTTTTCGGTAGAGTAACCACAAACACTACGTATGACAAAGTGTGCATGACACTCAAACATAAGGGTCAGACTAAATACATGCAGATCAAATCTGGAAAAAGATATTGTAACAATTATAAAATGTATGTGTCTCTTTTAACTGAATAGTTGATGACATTAAGACAGCGACCCAATGGCACAAATAACCAGCAGAAATCTCAAGGTCAACTAAGAGTAATGAACAATATATCGTTTGATAACTAGTTATTTTGGGGCCCTTTAAGGCTTCAAACTGTTCCGTGTGAGCCAAGGCCCCTTGTTGAAGACTGTACTTTATCCTTATAATAATGAATTACTTTTATACATTGTGACATGGATGGAGAGATGTCTTATTGGCACTCATACCACATCTTCTTATATCTAATACATAAATGTCTATACCAGCTCTAATCTATAAAGTTTTTATATTAAGGTAAGTACATTTTTAATGCCCTAGATGTCAAAGCACTTACCATGAATCACCATTTCTTTTCACTGTAATGAGATCAAGGCATGATAGACCTAACTGTTTCTGGACTTTTTCTTCTGTGATTGTCCTGAAAAATAACATTCAAATTAGTAAGAGATAGAAATGCAATCTGTGGTTTACATTTATAGCAAATAATACTGGTGACAATAATTACAACCCTGGATTAAAGAGGCCCCTCATGGGGGGGTCCTAGTAATCACATAATCACCATTTTTTTGCCAATATAATCACATAATCATTAAATATTTGCTTATCTTTAGTAATCAAATAATCATAAACTAAAAATACAGTCCTAGGTAATCAAATAATCATGAAATATTTGGCTTAATAATCAAATAATCATTAAAAAAACGGCCAAGTAATCACATAATCAAAAACCCCATGAGGGCCCTCATTAAACCTTGATTGTCAACTTATACAGAAATAAACATGGACTGTACCTAAACACTCTCATGAAACTGAAGGATCTACGTTTTAATAATTCGTATGTTTGTACATCAAAACGAAAAAATGTAATTTTTTGTGTATCCATTGCTTTATGGGATGCTATGACATCAACACCTTGGTGTACTCTTTAGAAATATTACCCTGTAATACTCTGACAGTACAGTTGAAATGCTTTATTCTAAGTTCTGAAACTGCTAGCTTTCAAATAAGTCTGGGATAGAATACAAACCCATTGCAATTCTTCATCCTTTTTGAATATCAAATTGTAACTAAGTAGATTAGTTATTTATTTAATATATTTATTTAAATACAATGTAATATATAACATCAGAGGGTTGAAATTTAAAACACCAACAACCGATTAAACTGATAACTACCCTATATATATATAAATGGTAGAAATCAATGTATAAATTACTTCCTTATTTATAATCTATGATGGTAAAAAAATTGACGATTTATCATTTTTACATCATATTTTATCTATATGTTATCACGATCTGTCCTCCATATTACATAAACAACTGAGAACTGTTCTCATACTTCCTACATGATAACAATTGTATTGTATAAACCCTGCAACTCTCACAAAAAATCAAACAAGAAAAAATCATTTTAAGTCATGAACACTTATAACTTACGATTAATTTGAGAAAAAAACAGATGCTCCGCAGGGCACAGCTTTATACGACCGCAGAGGTCAAACCCTGAACAGTTGGGGCAAGTATGAACACAACATTCAAGCTTAATACAGGTCTGAATTTGGATTGTGATTAAATAGTTGACACAACATAGGTTTCTGACACAGAATGAATGTGGTCTAAGAATTTAAACTTAAAAACTTAAAAATTTTAAATTGGACATTTACCTATTATGGTCCAATATCCAAAATCTAAATACATGGTTAGATTCAGCATATCATAGAACCCCAAGAATTCAATTTTTGGTGAAATCAAATAATGTTCAATTTTAGACCCTTTAGACCTCAATGTGGACCAATTTGATAACTAAAGTTATTGTGCAAAAACCAAGAAAAATGCTTATTTGGGACCTGTTTTTGGCCGTAATTCCTAAACTGATGGGACTAAAACTCCCAAAATCAATCCTAACCTTCCTTTTGTGGTCATAGACCTTATGTTCAAACTTCATAGATTTCTATTTACTTATACTAAAGTTATTGTGAGAAAACCAAGAAAAATGCTTATTTGGGCCCTTTTTGGCCCCTAATTCCTTAAACTGATGGGACCAAAACACCCAAAATCAATCCCAACGTTCCTTTTATGGTCATAAACCTTGTGTTTAAATTTCATAGATTTCTATTTACTTTTACTAAAGTTAGAGTGCGAAAACCAAATGTCTTCGGACGACGACGCCAACGTGATACCAATATACTACCAAAATTGTTTTTCAATTTTTGCAGTCGTATAAAAACTTGTAATTCATGAACACTTCAATATAACTTATGATCAAATAGAGAGAAAACACTTGTAAGTCATGAATATTTCAATATACATTTTTGTAACTTATGATCAATTTGAATCGTATGATCTTTTGTGATAAAAAGACACTAGTAAATCATCTTCAACTTTTTGCCAATATTTATTTATAAATAGTACTGTAAAATGTAATCGGTAATCTTCAGTTAAGCTTTAAATAAAATGCATGTTTGCTATACTATTTGAAGAATGAATACATTCTTTACATTTTCTTCAGGTTCTCTTGTTTTATAAAATATAAAATGGATATTATATAATGAAATCTGTGTCTTTATGAAATTTTTATGTCTCATCAGGAAAACAAATTTTACAGTCGAAATTTTACATCAAGAACGAATTACAAACAAAAATTGGTAAAATCAATTATTTTGCTACACTATTTTTAAAAGGTGTCCCTTTCAGATAAATGTTTTACTATACCAGACAATGTAGAAAAATGAAAAACAATATAAAAAATCCAAGAACTATTAACATTTTATGATTTGTTTTTTGCTATAAATCCTCTTTTCAACTTTCAAGAAAAGAAAAAAAATCATATGTTGCATTAATCTATATTTTCATAATTTCTTCATCTCTTTTGACAGGTTGACTATCTTTCTCAACAGTTTGTCATTGTGCGAATTATTTTTTCTTGCAACTCTCTCAATAAATCAAAGTTCTGTTCTTTATTCATTATTTCTAAGTAATATTTAAGAGGTTGCTCAGACCTCAAATACTTCATATATTACATGAATATTTCAATTCAAAATTTAAAAAAAAATAAACCAACATGGTTAAATCATTACAAAATAAGTCCCTAACAATTAACTTGCATTTGTTGTAAGAGCAATAAACGTTGTCTAAAGCCATAAGATGTGAAATACTGTCTGGAAAATCTTCCCTCAAGATTACAATTTTTTTCGATAAATACGATAATTACTCAGCATCAACAACTTACAGCATTCTGTTTTGTTTACAGACTGTCTCAACTTTATCTAAAATCACACAAGCTGTGAGCAGTTATTATGAGCGAATAGAAACCACAAGTGCCTTTGTCTTTCCATATTAAAGAGGATTAAAAACCTTACCACATACAAAACACATGACAAAGAAATTGTAAAAATCATACTTAATATTTCCAGGATGAAGAAATTAGTAATCGTTGAAGTATGCTTCGAACAAGGAAGTGTCTCTTACATCTGTTTATCTCCGTAAAAGTGCACTGTTCTTCCAAATAGAACGTGATTTTACAAAACTAATTATTAAACAAGAAAATTTATACAAAGAGCAACATGATCCTCATGCTTTTTTAAATTTAGAACTGCTAAATCTAGGTCAAAACTCTACATGTAATCTGCGGCATATATATATAATTTCTATGCTAAAAAAAAATTACAAGTTTATGTGACCACAAAAATTTTAACCAATCATTCAACCTTCTACCTGACAGATCTAGATGAATGGAAGAATGAACAGACCACAAATCCCTAAACTATTGTAGGCTTGGCAAAAAATACATAAATTAAATAATTTATGATTGTTTAATCCCAACTTTACAGTTTACCAAAGTTCTGTAATTATTATGATAGAATGAAAGTTTGGGATAATCTAAGTGTTCATTTAAAAACAATTCCATTTCATATTTTTTTTAATAGCTAGATGCACAATAATAATACGGAGCTTCAGAAATGTGTCAACAAAAATCAATGAACATTTGAAATTAGACAGAAAATTATAATAAAAATTAATGATTAATTCTTTACTTAAAGAGGGCTACACAGTAAGTCACAAAACTAATCTTACCGGAGACGTTCATAAAATTCATCAAGCAAAATACAACTTATGTAAATGCAAACAGGAGGGCATATCTGTTAATATATATATTAGCATGGATAATAGACAATCTTTAATTTCAAATAACAAATTTAAATTGCAACTAAAATTCCAGAAAATTATTAGGAACAGACTTAGAACTTCACCTTAAGAGGTAAAGATGTAATTGCTTCTGGAAGTTATTCTAAAGCACAAAATATAATTAGAACATGCAGACTCAATTAGTCCTTATTATTTCCTATTGATTTAAGTATTGCTTACAGTTTGTTGAAAAACAATTAAATATATTCCTGAAATTGTTAAAACTTTTATCGATTTAATACTAACTGACATTACATTGCCTTCCGACAAAGGATTTTCTGCAAACGTCATTACCACAAAAGGAAATGGAAATGTTTTTGTAACAATTTAAGAAAATAAATGCACTAGACCAGTGTTTTCCCAGACAATATACAAAGTGTTCTCTAAGTGTTTTCAAAGTGTTGTAATGCTCATGTCATTAGTGGCCTATAGCTGTAGTCTGCTCTTGGTAGGGGTTGTTGTCTTTTTGACACATTCCCCATTCCAATTTTTAATCCTATGTATAAGCATTTGATTATAGCTGTAATAGTGGAACTGCACTCGACATTAAGCGCTTTCAACAAAGAATAAAATTATTGATTGTCAAATGTTTAATGTGTACTGCGAGGATGCAGACATTAATATGTATAATGAATAAAGAATCCAAATTATCTATAGATGTCTTTTTTTTAATGTTGTTAAATATCAGACGCCTTTATTAATATTTATACCACACATCTCCTTTTATTCATAATATTTATATGATATGCCGTTATAAATCCATAATATTTAATATTCAGAAACAATCCTTTCCTTATTTGCCGCAAAGTCTTGTGCAAATGATACATTAACATGTTAATATAATGATTTGTATGGGGGACAGGTCCATAAGTTACTGAGACTGTCTATGTATGTAAAAATCAGGTTTATAGTTATCTTCTTTAAAATACTATTGTAACCTATAGCTCGTTGCACAATTTTGAAAACTTTAAAATATGCCCATTAGTTACTGAATTTTACAGTACTATATATATACTAAACTGTAAATAGATTTTTAACACACTTCAAATCTTACAAGAAGAAAAAAATCATATACCTTCACGTTATTTGTACACATGAGCTTATAAGAAGTTTTTAGATCAGATAATTTTCAAAAATATGATGTTTCAAGGTCTGACAAAAGTATAGACATTGGCCACGGCCATTAATTTGCCATTAATTTCGTTAAGGATAAAACATTAAAATGCATGTATACCATGGTAATAGTATTTGTACATTATCTTTACTTTTCATCCACATCTCATTTCAGATTGTACTCCCAAAGGAGATCAAACAAAATCCAGGTAATTCCAATGCTGACACAGTTAGCAGACAACAGGTGAAGGTCAACAGTAATAAACATGTCGTCTGCTGCTACTGGAGCAGAAACTGATTTCATTGATCCATCCACATCTGCAGATAATTGGACCCAGGTCAATCAAATATCTTATACAAAGTTTAAAATCTATGCAAAAAAAATCTTTAAAAATTATAACAACAGTACACTGAACATTGCCATGAGCGAAAACAGATAACATTTAGATAATAAAAACATCTTTGAAAATTTCTGGTTATATTGACACCTTTTCAAATACAATGAAAGTACCATCCAATATCAAAATATTAAGACAGAAAAAAATAAAATGCTCAACTTTAAAAAATCACAATAGACTTAACAGCTGCATGCTAGGTCATTTTAAAATTTTTATGTAACAGGTCTAATACCAGTGCGAAATGCAAGGTATACCCTGGTAATATTAATTCAGCCATGGAAATATTTCCAAATGTCTCAACTCAACCCCCCCCCCCCTTTTTTTTATATTAAAGATCTGTACATCAGCACAAAGTTTATAGCAAAAAATCTTGCTGCTAGATGGGATGTATGGAGTGCAAATATATCACAAATATCAACATTATTATCAATATTTACATGCCTACAGTCACTATGATCCAGAGAGGAACCAGTGGTTAAAATAGATTTCCCAAATTCCCACAGGATTTCAATTAACATAATTAGGTCATGCTGATGAAAATTGTCATTATAATAGCTTTGTCCTAAATTATTGATGCTCTTTAAGTTAAGTACTTTTTAATTTATATAAATTGAAGTTAAGTTCAGAAAGAGCATAACAAAATCATTTCATAGGCAAGTCTTTAATATGTACAAATACTACAATGTACTAGCTGTATATATGCACTTTTTTTTACGGTGTACTTATTTTCACGAATTTCACAAAAATAAATACATGTGAATCAAAGACAGCCTAAATAAATGTAAAACCTTCAAAACCTATAATCTACTCAGGATGTTTATTCTAAAGAAAATACTTTGAACACTACTGGTACCCTATGCATTACAAATAATTGTACTCTTACCCATAGGAAATGACAATTCTATTCTAAAACATGTCTTGGTATACATGTATATATATATAGGGACGTTACTTAAATCAAAGTTAAATTATTACTCGAGATCTGACAATTATAAAGTGGTGTAGTACGTTAATAAATATGTCACCAACCTCTTTCAAAAAAAATCTATTTCTGTAGTATATAGTTTATAAAGGTCAAAATTATACTATTAATTTTTTGTAAGGTCCTTTGCTTAAAACAGAAAATAAATGATAACATGTTGTAATGGAATATATTACCTTTGATATACGAATCTCTTCCTACTATAAACTGGGAAAATGCTTTAATAATCTTGTAGATGTATATAATTCTGTACATGTTTACAAGTTACTTAAATATTGTAGTATTTCCAAGAAATAGGATAGAGATATTATAAACATTTAAAATAGGTCCCTTGTTCTGGCTGTTTTCGAATATGAGGCTAAAAAAAAAAACCAGACTAGTACTGTGGACTACAAAATTTGGACCTAAGCCTCATGCCATGGTAGTCCTTTTTTTATTTTTGATATTTTGACTTTCATGCACATAAAAATGTTATTCAAATTTTCTATTGTAAAACATCATAGTGTAATATCAATTTGACAAAATATTGGCAAACTTCTTTGAAGAACTTTATAACATGAGGGTGCCCTGATGTTATATGATTATTAACAAAATATAATCGTTTAGATTTGATTAGAAATGAAATTATCTCAGAATTCTTATAACATTTTGTTGGTCAAGTAATTTTAGCAACAAGACACTTTGATAATTTCGTTTATGCTTTTTGAAATTTCTCAGGGAAGACACCAGATTTGTGTCCCTACTTATCTTGCCAAATTTTAAGTTTTTTTTACAGTTTCTTGACAAACAGGGTGTCTTAGCTGTGTAGTATACTTGTAATAAAGTCAACTTTTTTATCATCCTGTGACTTTGATGTGAAGTACAATATTCAATACTGTCTGGTGGTTTGAAGATGCAAGACAATATAAGTCCTTCATGCAGGACATCATACTACATTGTACATCCAACAACTGTCATAAAACTATGTCAAATAACACTTAAAACCAGTCTGCCCTGACTGAATTTGTCACATGTCTAAATTTAGGGCCAACACAAATTAGTGGTGTCGACAACATAATTTTATTTCACTACTATATTTGTCTCTGATTACAATCTCGGTTATTGATTTGACATAATAACTTACGATTTGTGAGTCGATTTCCATTATATAATGTGACATACATTGAGATATATATCAGTTATCAAATCTCACTCCAGTTATAAAGACAGCACTCTTTACTGCATGTGTACACAAACTACAATATGTTAGCTTTGAATTTAGATAACTCATGTTTGCCTTTTAGTCGTGATAGTCTTCAAAGTTTAAGCACAATATACTGCAAGGAAAAAGGAGATTAAATTATAAAACTTAGGTTAAGACAACAAAGCCTTCTAAGCTCAGCTGACTTGAGTGGAACTTGTATACAGTAGTTCTAAATATAAATTTCAGCTCTCAGAAATGCTTGCTTAATATAAAGAACTAAATTTACCAATTGCAGGAACATGATAAACCCGTTAAGTTTTATCCTTTCAGCTGTATAATGCAGCTAAATCAATAATTTTAAATTCTGATGTAGAAGTTAAATAAATTTGAAAAGATAATACAAGTACATTATATGCTTTGTGAACAGTGACTGAACTATCTCATAGCAGAAATAGAAAACACAGAAACTGAAGAACACTAATGGCCAAAACATCTGATTCCAATAAATCAAATCTTTTTACTTGAATAATGAAAACTGTTCATAAGAAAATGGTTTCGACTTAGTCTTAGAAAAATATTGCTTCTTTGTAATTTTTCAGTGACATTTCGTCGTTATAGTTCTACATTAAAAAGCCCCCAAAATTGTCCTTATATACTTAGTTTTTGGACTTTGATATAAATCATTGTTTTGTAACCTTATTTTTCCAAGTATCCAATGATCTGTCCACTGAAGTCACTTTTGCTAAATAATTTATAACCATTCCTGTATGAACTCAGGATTGAAATACGATAATATGTTTAACTGGACAGATGGACAACATGGACAACTTTCCTCCTATATTCAACTGGCCTTTAAAAAAACATTTATTTTGTGTTTTATATATAAATCAAATCAGCCAAGTGGTCAAGTTACTATTGATATCATATAAGGGATTCAGAATTAATTTATATGGTTCATGCCAGCAGGAGAGAGATTATTTTGAAGTACAGTAATAAATTAAAATAAATGACCTTGACCTTGTTTGCTTTCAATAAATAAATATAAATTGTTACTCCTACACCTGCATGTAAATTTCACTTTAATGCCATTATTTACAAATCCATCAAAATGATTTGTAAATTTATATTAGCAACTTTGATACATGTGTAGCATACAAGTATTCTATCCAAATAGACCTTTCTACTAAAGTACATTGTGCTATACAAATACAGCTGTGCAGATAAGATGAAGCAATAAACGACAATATTTTAACAGTCTCCTGGTGTACTGCTTCTGTTGTGAGTCAACAGTTACAGTTTATATGATAAATCACAATTCAATTTGGGGACCCCATCGCCCAAAATAATTGCATTTTTCCAATACCCTATTTATTTTGATTTCATTAATTTAAGTTGCACTTTTTGTGTACAACTTGGTGATTTTCAAGATAATAATCATAAAACAACAATTATGATTTAATGAATCAAATTGTATTCATCGCATATACTACTTTAAAATACTTTTCAAAAATATGTAATTTTTTTTTATCATTTCAGCATTTTCCTACATTAGAACTGGCTGAAAAGAATTGCTTTCGTGATAAGGCTCTGTTCATCTGTATTTCCAATACAATTCATCACCTTGAATATGCATAAAATAAATGGAACCAGACATTTATTGAAGTTTTACAACAATCAACTATACAATTCAGCCTGCTGTCACAAAGTCTGTGACAAATGCGATCAAAATCATATTAATAAATTTATTCCTGCTCATTCAGGAAATTATGATTTAAAAATATACACAAGTGTACCTGCACTTCTATACAGCTAGCGTCTTATAAAATAGCACATGTCGCAATAGACAACTTACAGAATAACATACACATCATGGCATAACATTTACAAACACGATCAAAATCATATTAATAAATTTATTCTTGCTCATTCAGTAAATTTTTATTACAAAATTTTATTTCAAAATATATGCATGTACCTGCACTACTAGGGTCTTATAAAATAGCACATGTCGCAATAGACAATTTACAGACAAACGTACATTTCATGACATAATGTTTATAAACATGTATATTTCTGTCTGATAACTGCCTAGTCAAATCAACCTTTGTATTCATTCAAACAGAAATATACAAATCTATCTATTGATGAGGAAATATTACAAAGCATTTAATTATCATGGTCTCAGTTATTATAACATATATATAACTTTCTATTTAACACCTTTTTGATAATTCCATTTTTATAGCACTACAACCTCTTTAAATGGCTAGTCGATTTGATAAACGTTTTACCTACTAACCCACTCTACATAAAAACTCTTTGTAGTCTATATAAACAGGTACACTAGCCAAGATGCACTGCCAGTACAGGTAATCTTGTTAATACTCTGTCGGACGCAGTACAGTATTTAATGCATTGAAAACGAAAACATGTATAAACATGCCTCATCAATTCAAGTACTGTACACATATGCAGTTACAGCCCATCAGCGACTAGAAATCTGTAGAATCTAATCAATAGGAGATATAATGCAATCAATATTAGGAAGTAACAGTGAACGCTCACATCAAAGAACAATATTCTGCATGCTCAGCAATTTCCGTTTGTATTTTATATAAAATATTTACTCTAGCCTCCAGGCCATTCATTAGGAGGCGGTACCCGGTACTTTTACCCTCCTATGCTATTGACAAGTACCGCCTAAATGTAGGAATTTTTATATAAGATATTCATGGAATAAATTGAAAAGTACCACCTAGAAACGTGGAAAGTACCAGTCAACATGAAAGATAATGAAACCCCTGAGCCTCAAAGCCATCTTTCTTAGCTTTGAAAAATGACTACTTGTAGATTTACTTTTGATCTATCTTCTTTTGAAATTTTGAGATTATGAAAATCTGGATAAAAAACAGACTTTTACAAAACCATTATCTGGAAAAATTTTGTTAAGAATAAAAGGAAATTTCAAAATGCTTATCATTTGATAAAGTATCTACACATTAAGACTACACATGACAGCCTATATCAGCAACCTTCCTAGGAATTGAATAGATCAGAATGAATAAGGGCTAGATCTATTTTTGATCTTCTTTAAATTGGAGTTTGGTTAAAAGCCGACTAATTATACAAAGTCATGTGTCTGCAATACTACCAAAATCCACAGTGGCATTGTTAATTCATACCCTAATCTATTAATAATGATCTTTTAATTGAATGATTAATTGTATTATTTGAGAGTTACTTCCCCCTTAATGAGTAAGTTGCATAACAAAGTATTGTGTAAGCATAGTAAACTATATGCATGTCACAAATTTCCTCCCACAATATAATTTGATTCAGTTTAATTTAAATATGCATGTATCATTCACACATGACTAAAATATGGAGAAACAACCAAATGGAATTTGATAATCATATTGTCTCAGACTACATGTATGTATTGTTAACCCCTACAAATTATTCTGATTAACACAAGAAAAATGTGTTTTCAACAATCAATGAAACTACATGTATGAAAACTCAAATCTTCCACAAATTTAATTTCAAATGCAACCCACAGATAAAATTGAGAATGGAAATGGGTAATGTGTCAAAGAGACAACAACCTGGCCATAGAAAAAACAACAGCAGAAGGTCACTAACAGGTCTTCAATGTAGCGAGACATTCCCGCACCTGGAGGCGTCCTTCAGCTGGCCCCTAAACAAATATATACTAGTTCAGTGATAATGAACGCCATACTAATTTCCGAATTGTACACAAGAAACTAAAATTAAAAAAATACAAGACTTACAAAGGCCAGAGGCTCCTGAATTGGGACAGGCGCAAAAATGCGGCGGGGTTAAACATGTATGACCCCTATATCTATGATTAACCTGATAGAGACTATATCTATGATTAACCTGATAGAGACTCAACAACTAATCCGCAGAAAACTGTGCCTGTAAAATAACAACAGCTGTTCAAGCATGAATACGTATGAAAGATTCTAATCAGAAATGACCATAACACTTTAAAAAAATAGCTGTGTCCTGAATTTTGGATTCGCAATGCTCTTCAATTTATACCTTATTTGGCCTTTTACCTTTATGATTTAAGGGTCACTGATGAGTCTTTTAAAGATGTGTTTAAAAGTGTGTCTGACATACAAAATAATGTGCCTGGTGTCTTTGACATTTTTTTTCAAATGCTTGAAAGTGTGATCAATGTTTCAAGGTGTGATCAATGTTTGAAGGTGTGGTCAATGTGGTGTGATCCATGTTTCAAGATGTGATCAATGTGGTGTGATACATGTTTGAAGGTGTGATCAATGTTCGAAGGTGTGATCCATGTTTGAAGGTGTGATCCATGTTTGAAGGTGTGATCAATGTTTGAAGGTGTGGTCAATGTGGTGTGATCAATGTGGTTTGATCAATGTTTGAAGGTGTGGTCAATGTGGTGTGATCAATGTAGTGTGATCAATGTTTGAAGGTCATTGCTTGAAAGTGTGATCAACAACTTGGGAAAAAAGGTTTATCCTTTAAAGGTGCTTCACAGTTTTAGCTGCTGCATTTTCCCTACTATAGATGACATTAAGGTGATAGCAATTTGCTAATCCTTATTTCATACTTATGAGTAGTACATGTGTACTTAATTACATAAGTGTACTTGTGCTGTATAAAAACAGACAACTTAAAGCATCTACCTTTTATTATGATCGGACATGAGCTTCCATGATTTTCTTTTTAGTTCTTTTCTCTCTTGCTTTTATTATTTTCATAATTTTGGGGTTTGCCTGCAGTAGGAGGTACATATGTAGCTGCCTGCATGCTTCCACATAATTAACAGCCCTAAAATTATTTTTATTTGTTGGATTGCTGTCTCATTAGTTTTCTTTAGAGCTCCATTCACATAATCGTAAAAGGGTAAAATATGTTGTGTGATGAAATCATACTTATATCCATTATATTTACAATAAAGCCTCTAAGTCTATGACATAATTCAGTTATAAAACATCAGTTAATATTGAACTGTAATGTTAGCCTGTCAATAAAGTCATCAGATAGATACCAGGATTAAATTTTGTATTTACGCCAGACACATGTTTCATGTTTGGTCTAAAAAAGACTCATTAGTGACGCTCAAATCCCAAAAAAAGTTACCTTTTAAATGCATTTTTAAAAATCTTGGTAAAAAGTTGTATATTGATTGACATCCACATTAATTATGCCAATACACAGTGACACTAATATTTTACCCTAAAAAACAAGTATGCACATATAAATCTATTACATGTGAAAAAGAAGATGTGGTTTAATTGCTAATGAGACAACTCTCCACAAGAGACCAATTGACATGTTCATCATTAAAAGTCAATATTTTGGACAATTTATCTGTTCTAATGATTTTTAAAATCAAATTAAACCTCTTTTTAAAAAGCCACTGTACAGGGCTTCTGTCCAGTGTACCAACAATACATAGACATTAGCTAATGTGTTTATTAGGTCAGAAGTTCATACAGTACATAACTCTACAGAACTGGTTTCCTGTCAGATATTTCTGCCTGATTTAACTGATAAAGTTATTGGATGTGACTTGTGCACTATTACATAAATGTCCTATTAAATTGAAACATCCAAAAATAGCTGTAACAGACATATTTACAGAAATGCCAGAATGCGAGTCAAGACATATATAAATATATTTTTTTCTAGTTTGAAAATTAATTGTATATGATCCATGTACATGTACATCTATTTTACATATTTTGGAAACGTAACCCTCTATGGTAATGATGGTTAAATTTTAATATGGAAAAATCAATGGTATATGGCTAAGTATTCAGTAAAGTGCTGTTTCAATGGGTGTCCCAGAAAAATGCATTTTTTCATATTTTAAATTATTTTGAGTTTTAATGCAGGTAGCTAATCAATTCACTGCATGATGAAGAGATAATATAAACAGTCTCATATGAAAAGTTTATTGTTGAATAAAGTATTTTATAAATGAAGTGTTGAATTCCCTATTTTTTGCATGCTTATTTTGTGACATGGTCGAATGACCCAAAATCAAAATTGTTTTATTAACCTTTTTGTATGAATGTCAACTAGGTAAAAATGATTTTCAGGTAAAACAATAGGGTTGGCAAGGTTAAGGACACTAAAACATGAAAAATCATCGAAAAATAAGGATTAAAAACAATTTTAAATGGTCATGTTGTTGGACTAACATTTTCTGTCTTCTTCCTATGTGAAAATGAAATATAAGTTATGTAACAATAGAGGGCAATTAAAAGCACAAAATATCTTGAGGCTTGAGCTTATTAACTAAAATGTGATAATTCATCATGAAGTTACAGCAGAAAGTTTTATTTTTTTCAGGAATTGTCATTAAAGTTTACTCTTGAAAAATCTGTCCAACCGTTACGGGCGAAAATTTCAATTTTCATTTGCAAGTTGCCAACTCAGTTTAAGTTTTTTTTAATGTTTATGACAACAAATTTTACGACAATCTCGATGTGCATACGGTATTGCTGTCAACTGTTCCTTTTTACTTGAGGTCAACGACATTGAAGGGGTGAACACTCTTTCTGTCCAACCAAGAGATGAAAGTTACATCCAACATTTGTCCAAAAAAATGTTACGTCCAACATCTAAGATATTCTCTAAAATGGCTACCACAAGTCACAGAATCAATTTCGCTTCTACTTTGACAATTACTTAACCTTAAATACTACCATATAAATGAAAAATAAAGAGGTTTTAAACTGTTGACAGTCTAAATTTGACATAATTTTGAAAATTAGGACGTAACAAGAGTCCATTAATTTTCTGTTGGACGAACCGCAGGACAAAATCTTCTAATGTCGGACGTAACAGCTTTTCAAAAGTAAAAAGAACCTTGTTAACAACTAACAAGTCCACATAAACTAAAAAATAGTTCTCAGACCCTTCCTAGTCTCTTCTTAAGAGGTGCCCATTTTTAAATTCCCATTAGGATCAGTAAATTAATGAATTCTGTCCTATGTTTGTCCGACAGGGAATATAATCTGTCCTATGTTTGTCCTACAGTTTTTTATGGTTTTGTTTTATCCATTTATTTAATAATGAACCATTTTACCTCTTGCTGAGGAACACCAGCTGTAGATATTAGTATAAACAGCATAGTTTTGATTTTGTTTTTGACTTTCAATGATGCAAATGGAACAAATTCTCATCCAAAAATGTCCCCGTTTGTCCGACATATTTTAAGATTTTTCCAACTTATAAGTTAGTTTTTGAAAAATTTAACAAAATGATATACTTTAATTGAAGATCTTATGAACTGTCAGAGAAAAATTGATACATTTATTAACTAGGCCTTCATATAAAAGGAAAATATTCAATTTTTCAATGTCCTGTTACGTCCAACATAACCTCTGTCCAACATGCTATTTAGGTCTAATTTTATGTTTTCTGACTAAATAACTATCTTTTTACATGTAAAACCCTAAACTAGAATCATTCTCCTTTCAGAAAATCATGTTATTAAGATTGAAACAGCTACTTTTAAAATCATACATGTTGTCACACAATAACAACACTATACTGAATACTTAGCCATATATGACTTAACCCTCTCAGTTTTTATTTCTAAACTGACAGATTTTAACATGTGTCATTTAAGGATGCATCATATCATATGTATGTAAATTGCAAGCTAAAAGTACATCAATCTACTGGTAATGATTCAATTAGACTTTAGACTATATATATATATAGTCTTTAACATACATGTATTTATAATCGAAAATGGAAATGGGAAATATGTCACAGAGACAACAACCCAACCAAACAACAGAAAACAGCAGAAGGCCACCAATGGGTCCTCAACGATTGCCCCTAAATAAAAATGTGTACTAGTTCAGTGAAAATGGACGTCTTATTAAATTCCAAAACATATAAATGAACACATACAAGATTATAACGAAGGCCAGAGGAAGTAAAATTTTTGACATATTAAATGACTCATTTTTTTCCAGGATTTATTAGATATTTTCATGTGTTGATTCAGATTTGTTTCCTCATTTTGTGTTGTAAAGTATTCATTTTTCGTTTTGTCATTTCCAAAGTTATTTTCAGTTCTTATCCCAGATAAGTTATCTTTTTCCCAATTCCTCTTTGAAATTTGTTTTACTCATAAAGAAACAAAATTCACAATCTTCTTTTTAAATTATTGATAATGAGGCTATTTTGTTTTGTTATATTGAGATTTATAGTTATATGACATTTCAAAATTACTATAATTACACAGAAGTATGGAATATCATTAGAAATACGATAAATAAAAAATACAAATGAGCACTCAGCATATGATGTCTGCAATACAAAGCTTGCAGCGGTGCTTAAATATGTCAAATCATAAATGTCGTCAATAATTTGTACGTTAATGACAGAATTGCACCCAGAGCTAAATATGTAGGGCAATGTGATCTAAGATTACTAGATCAATGTATCATTTCAAACATTTTTCTCTTAATTAAGTCAAATTATATTCTCATATACTGTAAGTAACAAAATAACTGCTCTTTTATATAATGATATAAAGAAAAAGGCCTGTTTAATTGTGATTCGTATGGTGTAAACTTTAATCCTTATGCAATTTCCATGAAAATACTTTAATGTACGGTGTAGAAAGTGGTAAACCAGTAAAAATCATTTGTTGATCACTAAATGGCTTTTGATTTTTTTTGTGTTGCTAGACTGCTGTCATACCAATGCAAGGTATACTCTTAAAATGAGTGTGTGGCAAATTCCATAGAATTTTGTCAGATATTGGAATCTTGAAGACCCCATGCTAACCTCTACATGCATGAATCTTTTGGTTTTTTGTCTTGTGTTAATTTGTAGCTGTCTAATTGACTGTTTAAAGAAAAGTTTCCTTACTCCTATATATACACATTTTCATATGTTACATATAGAGATTTATTGCAAGTTTTAACAGTTTAATAAATTGAACTTTTTTGTTGCTGACAATCGATCAAGACACTTAATTGAAAATCTGCAAGACAGGCACAAAAAATAACTACATTGTAGTTTATCAGGATGAGAATGAGGTTTAAGATGGGGTTTACAAACTTATAAATAGTGGGCTAAATTTACAGAAAAATGGACCAAAACTATAAAGAATACAGAATAATGGAAAAAATATATAATTTTGAATAAGTGACCACTGTTTATTAAAAGAAACTGGTAGATACAGGAAAATTCCCAGAGATTTAATGTTTTAAGCCATTGACCCATATGGGTGTAAAATGCTTTTCAATATAGTAATATATTATAATATAGACAAGAAAAATTACATTAAAAAGTAAACAATACAGAAATGAAAGGGGTATGTTTTATGCTATTTTAAGAATCCAGTTAAACAGGAAGTAAATCCTCAATAAAGTTAATGTAAAATACTTAAAATAAAAATATTAACAGATGCATTAAGTATATAGAGAGCAATGCTGTTTCATATCAATTTCAGAGATTTCAAAGAAAAACTGCGATTTTTTTTCAAGTCTGTTCATGAATACTTATATCCAGATATAATTGACATAATAGCACTTCTGTTATCTCAGAATGATCATGATCTACAAATACACAGTTTGTAAAAGTCTTTTTCTGTGTATTGATTTTTATTGGGTCATTAGACTTATAATGAGGATTCGTGATGAACTAGTTATTGATCAGAAGGTCATTGGACAGGAGACAGACAGGGTATTGCCCCATAATAAAAAGTAACCTTCACCTTCAAGTTCTTTGTGTTTCAAATTTACTTACACAAAAAGTTATGGATTCATTTTTTTGTTCTTTTCATGTACAAACAAGTTCAAAGACACTTTGACTTTTAACATGTAAAAATTGATCTATTTAGAAATGGCGTTTTTTTATACCAATTTTATAGTTCTGAAACTTGAATTTGGCAAAGATAAAGCTACAAATGTAGTTGTATGAATCTAATACATATAAAAATATGGGATTTATTTTGTATAAGACAGCAACATAAAAATGCAAAAAAATCCTTGGCCAGTTTTTAGCTTCTTAGACTGAAAAGTTTTTACTGCAACTACAACTGTAAATTAACTAGAAGTTGACAAAGTAAATAATTTTAATTTATATTTGTGCAATACATTACACATTGAACTCATAAATAATACATGTATAAAACATGTACATGTAGATGATTTATGTATGTGTGTTTTTTTAATTTTGTAAATAGTATGGACAGGATATGGTTACAAAAAAAGGATAGTTTATTTAAATAGGCCTGAACTGATAGTAGTCAATTTTAAACTTTTAATTTCAAATTAAAGGTGACTGCTAGTCTGTCGGCACAAAAACTACATTATAATCATGATAATGAAAAATTTATTGGACGTCACAGTATAATATGACACTTCAAGTATAAAGCATGGTGTCTTCTTCGACCTGGTGTGGGTGAAGTTACCAAAAGTCGTAAAACCTTAATCATGATTGAGATTTCTGTCAACAAAGGATTGCTGTGGTTTACCATGAAATAAAATCATAACATAACTCTAACCAAACCAACCAGAGAATGATATATATATATATATATATATATATATATATATATATATATATATATATACACATACATGTACATCCACATTTAACAAGGAATTAACTACATGTATTTGAATCTGGAATGATTTTGAATTCTGGAAAAATTTATATTAAGAAATGTATGATGAATATTAAACTTACTTAATGAGGGTTAGACAATTGCACGCATATAGCTATAAGGTTAATTTTAATAATACTTTACAATCAGGACAATGATAATTACAGTTTTCATATAACAAACCCACCTAAATTTGGTCAGTTTTCATTTGTAATCCTTATCAGTTTTCCAAAAAGTCAAAATTATTCCAGATTTGATTAATTCCTTGCATTGAATGACTGTTACATGTACATGTAAGATTAATTATGTATCTATAAATAGACTGACATAATGCTCCTTGAGCATATATATGTACATTAGTACCCGATTCAAAAAGATCAACACAAAAAAAGGCAATTAATTAATGACTTTTAAATTCTAATAAATATCTTAAATGTATTGTTACAAGACTCAACATTTTTACAACTTTTTAAGTGTAAAATATATATAAAATTGAGAATGGAAATGGGGAATGTGTCAAAGAGACAACAACCCGACCAAATAAAAAAACAACAGCAGAGGGTCACCAACAGGTCTTCAATGTAGCGAGAAATTCCCGCACCCAGAGGCGTCAACATTTTTGCTTCAGCTGGCCCCTAAACAAATATATATATACTAGTCCAGTGATAATGAACGCCATACTATATACATGTAGTTAAAATCTCATTGCAACAAAATTTTTGTAACCTTGTATAGCTTCCTTGTTAAGTACACCAATTATTATGTAGTTTTGTCCAATAAAATATCCATTTTCGTACATGTATAATGTATTGATAAAAATATGATAAGCTTTTATGATTATGCAACAAAGAGTGTTTTTTCACATGTAAGCAGATGGTATGCATGTGTATTCACATGTTAATATGCATTTTATTGATGAGTCCTAGTATAGACAGAGATTTATTGAAGCAATTTCCAATGTAATTTTATGCAATTTCATGCATAATTTATAAAAACTTTTTCTTTGAATTTTAACAGTTGTATAAGAGTATAAAATGCAAAATCCGATTCAATATTGTTGCACATACATGTATACATTTTTGTACATGTATGATTTACAAAATGTACACATGTTAATATATGCATACACATGTACATGTATGATTTACAAAATGTACACATGTTAATATATGCATACACATCATGTACATGTATGATTTACAAAATGTACACATGTTAATATATGCATACACATCATGTACATGTATGTACAAAATGTATGTACCAGTATGTTTATAATTAACAGCTGACAACACTATCTTATATCTGCATTCAATATTGTTGCACATACATGTATACATTTTTGTACATGTATGATTTACAAAATGTACACATGTTAATATATGCATACACATGTACATGTATGATTTACAAAATGTACACATGTTAATATATGCATACACGTCATGTACATGTATGTACAAAATGTATGTACCAGTATGTTTATAATTAACAGCTGACAACACTATCTTATATCTGCATGGTACATTTTGTAAAATACATTCTTTTAATTCACAGCAAATTGAAATTATTACATTCTTAGCTAGGGGAAAATATATGAGAATATTTCTCAAAAGGGAAATAACTTTTACTGAAGAGTATCATAAAAATAATTCAGGGCAGTCTGTGCCAAAGTAACTTTCAGTATCACACATGTCACAGCATAGTCACCCAGCTGACCTTATCACAAATACATTGGAAACTTACAAATGTCATTTTGCCAAATTGTAAGAAGAGTCTGAAAGGCCTTTGGATCTGGGCAGCATGCCGCATTGCATGTTGAATGAAAATGCGTAAAAATTACTGAACCAAAATATCATTTTACCGCTGATCTATGTTCTTATGAATTTCTTGATATAAAAAAAACAATGTTAATCTTGGATTCTTCTGCTTTTAGGCCACAATTAAAAATATTTTGGTTTGCCCAAACCCTACTTAAAGGTTGAGACAGTGGGTAGGTACATGTAGGTAGGCATTTTCTTTTTTTTTTAAAGATAAATTGAAGTATTGGTGTTTATTAGTCTTCATGCCTATCTGATTAAAAAAAAACTTCTTCAAATCAGGACAATAAAAGAATTTGAGTAGGCAGCTTTTTTCTGGGTAGGTAGCATTTGGACAAACAAACCTATTCTTTTTTATGGCCTTATTTATTTTTTTACTTAAAAATTTAACATGCAGTCAATAACCTTGTAACATACATTTTTTTGTACATGTACATTTTTTTGGTCATTCTGACCTTCATGAATTTTTATTTTCATTTAAAAAAAATCTACTAATGTATATGCACATTGTAGAGAAAATAAAATGTAAATGTCAACATCTATATGTAGAACATTGATTAAAGGAGTTATGGAGTAAACCTCAATGACTGCAGGACTCACTGAGGCAGCAACCAAACACAAATCTAACCAAAAGATATCAAGAAGGACTGGAAGCAAACAGTTTATACATACATTTTATACAGGTATAAATTGATTCGCTGCACATGTTCATTTACTTCTTAAATATATCTGTGTCAGTGTATGTGTGACAACATTAATTGTCAGAAAGTTTTCAAGAAAAAGCTTAAATATTTTACTTTAATATACATGTGTCTTTACACTCATAATATTACAATGTACATGAGGAGACATTTTCTCCAGGGTCCAAGAAAGGGGTATAACATTGAAGTCATGGGCTTATTTTGATCAGTATAATTAATATGATTTACATGTTAAAAAGTCAAAGTTGTACAGAACTTATGTTGTATATTGTAATATGTATAACCAGTTTTAAATAAATCTTTATGCTTTTTAAGTATAAATGCCACTGTTCAATAAAAGCATAACCATGATGATTGTACAAATGACTGAAATGTACATCAGCACCTGAGACTACTATATATAACTAAATGTACTGTGTTATAGTAGTCCTAGTCAGCACTCACAATATTCATTGTGACTATTTTCCTAAAATTTAAAGACATTCAAAATTTCAAACAGGACTGTTCCTTGGTTAGTGAGGTAATTTCCCTCCTCAAAACTGTAAGAAAACAGTTGATCTGTTCCTTTAATATGAGGTTTGTGATGTGGCTATCCTCCTCAAAACAATAATAACCAAGGGGGGACTGGATTCTATGTTGAACATTTTCTTCATGTATTTCAGAGTAAATAATCAAATATCACGAACCCTTATCAACCCTATTGGCAATACATTTACTATTCTTTTCATTAAAATGAAAAATAAATGCTGTTTAATTTTTTGTGTAATTTTACATTTATCACACACCCTTTATGTACCCCATCACAGATGTCTTTGTCCGTAAAGTGTAAAACTGCAATGCGAAATTTGAGAAAATTTAGAATAAAACTCAACTTACGCATTGTTCACATCGATTTTATCATGTCTTGACGACCTTCTCCTTCTTTTTGGTGGTTCACATCCCACAGAATTCCGCTCACTACGAGATCGAAGTGCCGGGGTAGACGGTTTTGTGAATGAATTTTGTTTCAATAAGCCATTTAGTTTATGATTTTTTTCTTGAAAAACACTTTTATTTTTATTGCATTCAAGAGAACTTTGGGTACATAAACAGCGATGATTTAATCCATTTTTTCTGCTATATCGTTCCAGTTTAGAGACGCTATGTTCTTGGCTTTCTTCACTATCTTGTCCACAACTTTCCATGCACCCGACCGCCGCCATCTTTGAACTCTCGCCGTGACGTCATTCATTTTCGTAAGGAATCCCCTTTTCAAAAGGGGTTTTCCCAATATGGCAGGTGCTAGATTGACTTCAATTTGCCAAATTTAGAAAGCTTGATATCTCTGAATGGTAATGTAATGAAAACATATCATATCACGGTTGATGAAGTTCATATTTTTTCGAAGCATCTGAAAAGTTCTATATTTTATCAAATTGATTTGAAAATATTTGAACGTGGAAATATTTCACAAAAATCATTGTAAATAAATCACAAAATATAAGAAAATACAGATGAAACTAAAAAAAACCTGCAGATAGCATATGCAGCTATCAAGGAAATATGGAGCAAATGTCCTTTAAAAGATCATTTCAATACACACTCAAGCAGTATGTAAAATTCAGGGATGACAGAATAAAAGTAGGTTTTTTGTCCTTCTTTGGGCAGTAAATTGCTTGTGAAAGGGGCTTTAAAGTTTAAACAGGGCATCTGTTTGGTCGTGCAGGTGGTCAAAGTATACAGCTACATTGTGCTAGAATGGGGTCTTAAAATCTGATGTCTAGTGTCGGGCAGTAAAATGCTTGCTGAAGTGCCCTGTAAAATAGTCCAGCCCTGGCCTCAGTGACTTATTTTCATTTTTTTATTTTTTTTGTTGTCACTGAGTCCAGCTCGCCCTCCATTGCCTTCAATGGTGCAAGCTCCCGGGTAGATTACCCGGGGACGATAGAGACAATGCCAGAGCGCTCAAGTACGAAAAATGTATCACAAATGGTAAAACTTGATAAAATAAACAATTTGCATACCTGAAATGCTTGTACACTAAATGGAAACTCATCTAAACAGAAGGAAATCCCTTGCAGTCGGAGCTGTGGAGATCTTGTTTACATCAGCAACGCTATATTACGGAACGTGACGTTTCTACGCTATAACGTTAGACGAAACGAATTCAATGAATCGATAAAGATTTTCAACGTTTAAACTCGTATAAACACGATACCGAATGGCATATCTCCCGATTTCTAAACTTTTTGGCACACTTGTATTTTGAATCGAGTTACATCAGTATAAGTCATTGTATGCAAAAAAAACTTGGGTCACCATTTTTGGTCTTGTAATTTTTATATAGTAAATCGTCAATTTTTGCGACAAATTCACATATTGCTTTTTATCCATCAACAGAGTTTAAAAGGTTGTTTAATCCGGATCCAGTTCCAAATATCCACCACTCATCATAATATTATAAAGAGAGTTTTTTGAAGGGGTATTATATATAACAAGTGGGGTTTGGTCTCGGCATTTTTTTTTTTTTTTTTAGTGTATTTGAATTAACCTTAACTTGCATAATTGATTTACGTAAAAAATTGACAAAGTAAACAAGTGTTTTTCATCGGAGGAATGTTCACACTTGTAAGTGTTTTGAGTCAGGAATGAGAACACTAGCGATACTGTTGTAGACCAGGAATGATTAAACCAGATGTGCTTTTGTACCAGGAATGATTACATTAGTGATTGTGTACCAGGATTAATTGCACTAATTATTTTGAACCGGTATTCATTACACGAGTGTTTTAGATCCATACATTGATGAAGTGTTTTAGTACTTGTTTTAACAAATGATAGCAGCTGCACAATAACGTTTATTTGATGAATTAGATTTTTCTATGCAAATCAATTAAATCATATGATTTGAATTGTCACTAATTGTAATATTCATATACTTGATTGCTGAAGTTTTTCTGTGCACTTGCGTTTCGGTTGACTTGGAGATAAAATCATATCTTCTTAGTAATTATGTCAAATTACAATATCTATAGCTACATATCATAAAACGATAGATTGATTCACACAATTTAAACTGGTTTCCTGAAAATTATTCTAATTTCAAACCATATATGTATATGTAAACAATAAACCGGTCAATATAAACAAAACAACGATACCAAGATTGACGCTTTCACACTTTTTACTTCTAGTGAAAAAGAGATACCCGGAATAAATACACGGTCGAATGAAATTACGCTAACATATGCACCCTCTATATAAGTAAATCACTCCGCTCTAAAGTTCCAGTTTGAAATTGTGCATGTACGACATGTAAGCCGGGGTCTGCGTTTTATTTTATATCATGTATCATAATGCCAAATCCAGCAACCTGTTATTTAAAAAAAAAACCACAACCTGACGATATCTTATTGTATATCCCATATCTCCATTTATTCACACAAAGAAACACCAACACTAAAAAAAAATCCCGAAACCATATCGGTTCTATATCGGATTTCTTCTGTACAGAACAATGAATTTCAGAGACTGTTTTAACTTGGAAGAGGTCTTGGAATACAGGGAAAGTTATTCGAACACTAACCGTTTGTTTTCCATGCTAACAAACTCATTTCTGTATGATCATGAGTTTCAACGTCTGCTTGTGTTTTACTTTTTTCCTAATTCCATCCGTATTCTTTCAGTCCAATAAATTTCGTTTTTCTATTTTTCTAGCGGTGTCTTTTGTTATAATTTTAAAACAGATGGGATCAACGAAATTGCATAAATAGTGTTACAATTCCTGGATTTTCACACATCAACTTGAGTTTCTATAAATTAAATTCCTACTTTCAAAAGAAAATTTCATAGGGATACGGCGTGCATTATAAATGAGAAGTTTTTGCAAGAATATAAATGAGAAGTTATTGCAGCCAAGAATAAAAATAAAGTGTTAAAACTCAGTTCGTAATGGATAAGAAGATATATACATACATACATACATACATACATACATATATAGATAAATCTTGCAGATGCTTAGGTATCAATAGAATATTTAAAATGATATTTTTGAAGGTCAAAAATGAGCAGAATATTCCGGGGAAAACGATAAAGCAACCAATGTCAAATAACCGTTACGTTTTGCATCAAATCTGTCGGCTCTCTGCATCTAGGGAAATTTAGTTAAAAATGTCACATAGTTACCAAAACAAAAAGAATTTTTATTTTCTAATAATTTCGTAATTAAAGAACTTGCTGCATTAACTGGGATGTATGGACGTTTTCCGCGGGTAAAAAAACATTCACACCTGTAAAGGAATGTTTTCATAGTTGGCCATATCTTCTAGGACTAAAAAACTAGAATCTAATATAACTCGAAGGATTATTCCATTTCTTCGTAAATTTTCAGTCAATAACGGGACAATAAGAAATATCTTCATCAACTAATCATTACTTTTTTTATTTTTTAACAATTTTTCAATCCGAATGTTAACGGAGATGGTCTGGCCCGGATACGATTTTGGAAACTGGACTTTGAAAATGATTAATCACAATCCAAAATACTTTATTTTGGTCTATATGTTAATAGCGGGTATGTGTTTCTTTAAGTTGAAAGAAAGAAAAATGTATTAAATTGCATTAAACTCAAATGTTAAATTGAATACACTAATAAAAGACTTTAAGTGAAAAACAATTTCAGACTTATCATTCGCTGCTTCAGTAAAAAAAAGACTTAACGCGTTGAAATATTAACAAGAGCTTTAAACAAAATGACAGAAAATGAAAATCGTCAGTATTAAAGTTGTTCTTCATTTTGCAGAGGCGGATTTAGGGGGGGGGGGGGGTCTGTCGGCCGTACCCCCAAATTAAATATTCGGGATTTTTCCTTGAAATTCGGGATGAAAAATAGTTAAAAAAATAAAAGTGTGATGATAAATTAATGAAGAAATTTATTATTATAATTGTCCTGTCATTTACTGAAAGGAACCATGATATGTGGAAAAGTTTGAACTGATTAATTTGGTTTGAACTTTCTGTTTCTGCCGGGAACTGAAGAAAAAAACACAATCAGTAAACTTCAACTGAACAACAGAAGGTATACATATAAACATGATTAAAAGTGTCATAATTTACCAGCAGCATTCAGTGCCCTAAGGTCCGCGTTTGAATAGTTTGAGGTGCAAAATCGTTGAGTTTAAACGTTGAAAATCTTTATCGATACATTGAATTCGTTTCGTCTAACGTTATAGCGTAGAAACGTCACGTTCCGTAATATAGCGTTACCGATGTAAACAAGATCTCCACAGCTCCGACTGCAAGGGATTTCCTTCTGTTAAGATGAGTTTCCATTTAGTGTACAAGCATTTCAGGTATGCAAATTGTTTATTTTATCAAGTTTTACCATTTGTGATACATTGTTCGTACTTGAGCGCTCTGGCATTGTCTATATCGTCCCCGGGTAATCTACCCGGGAGCTTGCACCATTGAAGGCAATGGAGGGCGAGCTGGACTCAGTGACAACAAAAAAAATAAAAAAATGAAAATAAGTCACTGAGGCCAGGGCTGGACTACCCTGTAAAAGGGCTTCTGTTTGGTTGTGTGGGGTGCGGGAGGTTAAAGTATGCATCCATATTGGGTCAAAATGGGGTTGTGACATCCGAAGTCTTGTATAAAGAAATTGCTGGTACTCTCTGTATGTTATGAAGGTGGCCTGTTCGTGTTTTAAATCAAAATGTCTGTCCATATGAAATTTGACCTCATATTCCACGGGCAGTATAAATTTTCAAGATCTCCATACAAGAAAACATTTATAACAGGACCTTTCTATTGTATTATGTTTGTTGTTTATTGTGGATCTCATTGGGGTCTAAACCTGACATGGGATTGCAGATTTTTTGTAAGAGTAACAGGTGAAATCAAATTATTGTGCTGTGAAAACTGGGATTAAGGTCTAGCAGGACACAGGAAATTACCAAAAAAATGAGAATGGCTAAGGTAAATAGTATTAGCGGGATATGGGAATCTGACAGAACAGTAAGCGGGATCCGGGATTAAACCCTCAATGAGACCCCCTTTATTTGTTCTCATCCTGAACATGGACATTTGTCACTGGATACTAAATTAAACTAGCTATATGACATTGTGGAAGATTATTTAAACCTCTTGTGTCAATTGCAATAACTGATCTAAAAAAAGGAATAGAAAAACTCCCTTACATCCTTAGGAGAGGTTATGACATATCTGAGTAGTTCTTGCTGAGAAGTAGCATGTTTGGCATCCTATTTTGTATACAAGTAACAGTCAAGAGTCCAAAAAGTAAAGAATTAAAAGTTCAGCAAAAGCAATCTTCAATTCTGGATATAGATGGGTTTTGATTGACACATACATTTTGAGCAAGTGACTGAAGAGTTAATGTTGAAGGGATATATATGCAAAAATTACTTCATAACTCAGCAAAATTCACCGCTAGACTTAAGTTCTACACAACGCTATATGTAACAATCTAGTTAGGATCAGACTTTGCCAAGTTGGTTCACTTGGTTGTCAGTGATATTGTTTGCCGTTAATTACAGGAGAACAAAGGCTTTTTCCCCTGGAGAAGAATCCCAATTTGAAAAAAAATGGCTTAAAATTATTCCCAAAAAGACAACTTTTTTCCCAAACAGTGCAGTCTCAGTAGTAATTTTGCATGAATTCAAACTGAAAAACATTCATTTATACATTTTCATGTCTTAAATGACTATATGTACAGATTTGAGGGTCTATCTTTGTATCATCACTGACAATAAGGGGTCTTTTTTCAAAGCAGGGTTTGACTCTTGAAAGGGGGTCTGCAAATTGAAGTTTCAGTCAAAGTCATGGTTTATTTTTAATTTCCCAATTTGATAAAAATGACGCATATTTTCCCAATAAAAAAGGGTAGAGGTAGTTTTGAAAAAAGCCAACAATATCACTGGTTGTAATTAAGTAACTGCTGGTTTAAGCCAAGTGCAATGAAGTAAGAAAAACCAATGATTTACCCTTCTTAAAGTCACCAAACAGATATGACTCAAACTCATATTACATTGTATATATTTATTGAATGTTAACATATAAAAAAGAAGATGTGGTATGATTGCCAATGAGACAACTATCTACAAAAGACCAAAATGACACAGACATTAACAACTACAGGTCACCGTATTGCCTTCAACAATGAGCAAAGCCCATACCGCATAGTCAGCTATAAAAGGCCCCGATAAGACAAAGTAAAACAATTCAAACGAGAAAACTAACGGCCTTATTTATGTAAAAAATGAACGAAAAACAAATATGTAACACATCAACAAACGACAACCACTGAATAACAGGCTCCTAACTTGGGACAGTAAGTGTTTCTCGTTTTTTGTATAGATTAGACTTTCACTTTATGGCTTGCTGTTTCGGTGTGAGCCTTGGCTTTGTGTTGAAAATTGTACCTTGACCTATTATGGTTTATAAATTTTTATAAATTGTGACTTGAATGGAGAGTTGTCTCATTGGCACTCATATCACATATTTCTATATCTACATGTATATACATTTGTAGAGCAAACAGTAATATACTACTGTTCAATAGTCATTAATATATTCAGTGAAAACAAATCTGGTTTGCTAACTAAAACTGAGGAAAAGTTATATCAACCATTGTCAACTATAGAGAAAAACAACTTAATGGAACAACAAAAATATTGAACTGCAACAAAAACAAACGCCAACTTACATCAAATCAAACTATTTGATAAAAACTACCTTAAGTTAGTCCACAAGTCCTGGACTCATGAAAATCTGTTGAATCCAAATACAATGAAAGATGCATCAAGATTGAAATATTTTGTATTTATAAACTGAACACATATATCATTTTATGGCAAAAGTTTAAGTCTGAATTTTCATTTCATTGCATTGCTCTATTATGTCGTGCAAGCTAAATGAATAAATTATATTGCATTAAAATATCTTCTATAATGGTTGGCCTCACCATGAACAAAAATAGAGAGTCCCTGGAATTGCCTTCAAAAATCCTTAGTGAGAACCCTGGTGAAGCACAGCTTTACAGATGAAGACAGATATTTCTGAGTTTCCTAACCACAATTACATCCTCCTTTATTCAAATATAACTGAAGTATACTTATGTACAAGCCTGTACTTACATGAGCATCATGATAGGTGTCAAATGTGGATCAGGATTTGCTTATACTCCTGAAAAATCTTACATCACAGCAGGTAAAGTGGGTCTCATTGGGTTCTAAGTGTGACGCGTGATTGCCGATTTTTTGTAAGCATGACACAAGTAACATTGAGTAAGTCAAATTATTGTGCCGTGAAAATGGGAAACGAAGTCTAGTGGGACGCGGGAAATTAGGAAAAAAGAGAATTGCTTACGTACATTATATAGTGAAAGCGGGATACGGAATCTGACAAAACAATAAGAGGGATCCGGGATCAGAACCCCCAAGGAGACCCCGGTAAAGTGTGTCCAGTTTAATGTATTGCACTTCTTAGAATTTCTATGTTGTGTTATGTATTTGGTTGTTTGCTTTCTTTTATTATGCCTCAGCATAGCAGAGGGGTTTTTAGGTTTTCCCCTTCTCTGTTTGTATGTCTGTCTGTCTGTCCGTACATCCGAAAATTGGTTTTTGTTCTTTAGGCCAAATAAAAATATATGTGTGGTTCCAGTTACCCTACCACCCTACCTTTTAGTCGTAAAAATAGCTTACCCTAAAGATTTTTTGTCATTTTCCATGAAGCACTGTTAAAATCAGAATATTGCGCCCATAGACTCAATGTAAAAAAATAACATAAAATAAAAAAGATCCCTACCTTCCTACCCTAATTTTTTTTTAATGTAACTGGAACCACACATACTATTTTATTTGACCTTAACATTAGTTTTCCTGAACCAAATGTTATGAAACTTATACACAATGCTTATTACCACAAAATACACATCAAGTATGAATTTTGGTAGTGTCACTTCAGCTGTTCTAGAGTCATGCCCATTTACGAGGGTGGTAAAGGGGGGTACTGAACACGGAAACACGTGAAATTAAAAACGCAAAAACGTAGCACGAAAATTAAAAATCGGGAAAAATGAAGCACGAGAAATAAGATCGTAAATATTAAGGAATTTATCCGAAACAAGTACCAGAAGTTATACTCAGCCGTTCTTGGAGATCATGCAGCTATAAGTAATGAAGATGAAGACCTTGCAGTCACCTTTTAGCGTCCGCTACTTAAATTGCATCTTATTTAATAAAAAGAAATTAGTATTCATAGCAATTAGATGGACTTCATTAATACCATACATATTGCAAAAGTAGAATGGTAACAATATACATCAATTTCTATAAGTTTACACAGGTTTCAGAAGGTATTACAACACACTGACTTTTTTTTAACAAATTCGGGACATGCACGAGAAATTAAGAGCACCGACACGAAACACGGAAAATAAATAAGGGGAAACACGAAGCACGCAAATCGAGGCAAACACGAGAAAACGAGAAATAAAACGTCAAAACACGAAAATACGTGAAATAAAATGGCCGAAAACGTTGCACGAAAATAACCCTTTACCACCCTCATTTACAAAAGGAAAAATTGCAAATTTTATTTTATAATTTCAGCCAAGTAATGAATACTATATACCTAGTAATTAAACTGTAGTCATGGAGGCAGACTTGCACCAAAGACCATCTCAAACTTTATCAGATGACATAGACACAGATGTACCTCTTGGTGAAGAGGCTTATGAAGCAGAAATAGAAAATAATGGAGATATTTTAGAACCTCCAAAGGTTCTGGTGGACCCCGGTCCTTTTCTGTATAACAGAAGAGTATGTGTGGTAGCCTTGCCTGTTTTTCTGCTCATGTTGTCAATGGTTGGAGAAACGTAAGAACATGAAGAATATATATTTAATCAATATCTTTTTTCAATTTTGTGCTGAGCCTTAATTGTTAACGTAGAGTACAGGGTGATCTAAAGTATTTTAAGGCATCTAAATCAACTATTTCATCTGAGGAATTTGTATTCAGAGTATGATCTAACTATTGAATAATACTACATAGATTATTGTTATTTAAATTGACTGGTTGCAGGAAAATAAGTTTTTGCCAACTGTGAGAACTAATTCTCAAATTTATGGAATCTAAACTTTTTGAAATTTAAATAAACATAAGGTTTTCAATCATTTTTGTCAATGATATACATAACAAACACACACTGTAGTCTGCTATAAAAGGTCCCCGCATAGCAAAACAATCATATGACAGATAGCAGCCAATCATATGACAGATAGCAGCCAATCATATGACAGATAGCAGCCAATCATATGACAGATAGCAGCCAACAACATCCACTAAATTCCAGGCTCATGACCTGATCAAGTACATTTAAGGTTTGAAGTAAATTTTCTTATATATATCTATGTATGTAACAATATTTGTTCTTCTTTTCTTTGTAGACTCGTGTTGCTGATATGTTTTGGTCTAGCTGTATTGTTATGTGTAGACAACAAAGGCTTACATCAAAGGTAAATAAACCTTATACAGTGTCAAAAAATCACGAAAACTGGATTTTAAGAAAAACAAAATTATGAGGTTTCTGTTGAAATATGATTAATTGAGATAAAATTGTAGTACTGTTTATGTTAACAGAGAATAAATATTTACATTTTTAAGACCAAAGCAAGACATCATAATCTTATAAAATAGTGAAATTTTAGACAAAAAGTTATTTTCAATGATCAAGCCTAATATTACAGAAAGACTTTAAGTCCTGAAGAAACATTTCACCATAGACACTTTATAATGTATCAACAGTTTGTGTGAATCTTAGAATTACACATGATCTAATTAAACATCAAGATTATCTCCGAAGAATTCTATAGGTCATATGAGCTGATGTAAACATAGATATAAATACACAGGCAATATGCAGATTTTTTAGGTCTGTTTGATTTCATGCTATATATTTAAAAAGATTTAGTAAATAAACATTTTACCTGTAGGTGAATGATTTTGGTGGCCAGAATCAGTCTACAAAAGGAATTCTCAGATGCTCTACTTCACTTTTCAATGTTGCCATTGCCATTCTTTAGAATAACTAAGTATAGTTGGCTTCATCCCAGTTGAGAGTTTAAAATTGAAATTTGGATGGATACAGATTCAAATGAGTTGAATTATTATTATTGACTTGCAAATGAATAATACTTCATCAATGAATTTGAGGTTATTTCTAAAAAATCGAACCAAGACTGTTTGCTAACAGTGAAATATTATTTCAAAGTTGGAATTAAATAAATGTTTAGACAAAAAAAACATGTTTTGATTTTTTTGTCAACTTTGTAGCTAATTCCCCTTTAATGACATTTATTTCTCTTTCAGTTGCTTGTAAACAAAATTCATACTGTTCTTTCTTTTCAGGAGTATGGTTGTATTTATGTCCATTTTTGTTCCAAGTCATATTCTCATCATTTACTCATTCTTTCCATTAATCTGGTAAGTATAATAAACATCATGTGTCAGAAATAGTGCATGTATTTATTATACAAATATTTAATAAATAGCATGTCAAAAAGTAAAATCACATAAATACTGAACTCCAAAGAAAATTCATAAAAAGGAAAGTCCCCAATCATGCCAATAAAATGGCAAAATCAAAAGTTCAAACACATCAAATGAACGGATAACAACTGTCATATTCCTGACTTGATACAGGCATTTTCTTATGTAGAAAATGGTGGATTGAACCTGGTTTTATAGCTAGCTAAACCTCTCACTTGTATGACAGTCGCATCAAATTCCATTATATTGTCACCGATGTGTGAACAAAACAAACGGACACAATAGGTAAAAATGTCAAAAATAGGGGTACAGCAGTCAACATTGTGTTATCATCTTAATCACTATAAAAACAACAAATGTAACAAAGAAGCACAAAGAGGCATGCATCAAAATCAATGTCCTCGTTTTGCTTATATTATACAATTTTATTTATCTATGTACAAATGGAACTCCTTCTGGGCAATAGTTTTATAGGTTTTGAAATAAGAGTTCAGCATTCAATAGTCTATGTCAGAAGAGAAGTCTTAAGAAATAAAGACAATGATTACAATATGATAAAATCAAAACAGTGTTTTGTCGAATCAGCTGATAGTTGTTTTCAGTTTTCAAAATTTAATTAATAATTGTAGCAATCAACAGACAGTCTGAGGTATTGACCTAAAACAGAATTCTTTTTCATATCTTACTGAAATAATTTTCAAAAATTTCTAAATTTCCAGTGCTTGTTTATTTTGTTAAATGAGTAAATTCAGAAAATATATACATATCAAAATCGAACAAGTCTGGTGTAAAAGTTTATAATTTACTTTCATACTTACATATTACATTTCAGGGTATCTGTTTTGAATCTCATATTACTAGTTCTAGTTAATGCTTTTATACTGATGACTGGAGCGTGGATAATTCTACAGTTCAAGGTGTTCAGAATGAACGAATATGATGTTTGTGTGGTAAGAAAATTAGTCAATCACATTTAATATTGCTATTTTACGAAATTTTCCTTTGATCTTACTGACTGATAACTTTCATTGTGATATGAAAAATATTACTTAAAACTAAGGGCGCATGTGACGTTGTCAATGAAATTATCAATGTTGTCATAGGTAAAATAGAAATAATCATCATTTCACTGTACCAGCTCAAGCGAGAAAATCAATCTCATTGAGATGACAAATGATAATCTATAATTTTAAAGCAAATTAATAGTTTTCGAATCTGAGATATTGTACTGTATTGTTTTTGAAATTTGATTGGATCTTAATATCGTGATCCAGTCATTAAGAGTGCAATGTACTGGTCATATATTTGTTTAGAATGTTATTTAAAGTAATAAAGTGAAAAAGAAAAAAACAACTACACTTGAACTATAAATTGATTGTTTTCCTTGTTTGCTTTTATTTGTTTTAATTTTTCTATTATACCTGGTAACTTTTGAAATTTCCTACAAATAAAATCATCAGTCATCTCCCTTTGTTTATGTATGGTTATGGTAAAATTAGCCTTGAACGTAGCAATTTGACAACTCTACGTCAGAAAAATATACATTTTTTGATTTCAAAGGGATGGGGGATACTCATTATACACTCACATCTAAATCTTTAACTGGGCATAGGTGTAGAAGAGAATCATTCTGAAGTTCAGCGTCATAATTGTCAGTAGAATAACTGTATGAAGTCCATTTTCTGCTTGGCATATTAGGAAAATAAAGCAAATTTTTGTTTTGAGCTCAGACAAAACAATGTTATATTATTCAAAAAGAATTTATGTCATAATTCTATATATATTTAGTCAGAAATGTCCTAAATCAATTTCTGATTGTGCATGGTTTTTTTTCTTGTCTCAAATTTAAATCTACATTAATGCCTAAGCATGTATTGCTACATATACTACAATATTTCTATTTTACAGTTTTTTGAGGAGACACTTTTTGCTGTATATCCTGCCATATCGGCAGGACTGTTATGCTGGGCCGCATCCACTGTGGTACCAATACAACATATTCCATTCCTCTTAGCTTTTATAGGGTATGTTTTAATAAAGTTAATGATTGTGGATTCAATATTATTCATGGGATTTCAATTTTCATAGATTTCATGTGTTCAGGTGAACCATGAATTTTAATGTTAAATAATACACCTTATCGCTATTTGTCCGCCATTACTGGATATCACACAGGTTCTTGTAAAATTTTGACGTCATAAAACAAAATATCTGACGCCACAATGGAAAAGTGATTGTTGTATGCGTCAAAAGTTCAAGCGGCCGGGTCGGCCGGCCGATAAGGCTAATAGCAATAAGGTGTATTACATTAGATGTATGTTTCATTATAATACTTTATTCTGATTGGCTAACTGCACATCACATGTTATTCCATAAGCAGTTGCATTGCTCAATACAACTTTTCATTCATGTAACACGACGTGGTCCAACAATAAAGTGCACAGGTGAATTAAATGAAAAAATATATAAAATTCGTGTTTTCATGATCATAGCTAAAAAATGTAATTATAAGTATTGAATGCTTCTTTTTGTAACTTTATAGGGTTGTAAAAGCGTTGACCATGCGCACATTTTTAGAATGAAGCGCTTCTGTGCTTCATACAAAATGTACTTAGGTCAACGCTTTTACACCCCAATAAATTTACAAAAAAAAGCATTCAATTCTTAAATGAAGTACATATTTTCTTTAGGCTTGTGTGCAGACTCTTGTAAAACCATGAAATCACTTGACAGTGTAAATGATAACTTATTTCTATCGACATCATCCTTACTAATTTTATAAAGTAGAAAATAAAAGAAGACACTATTGATCACAGCTCCCAAAATTTAGATGAATAATGACAAACAATTATATACAATGAAACAATATTAATTTCATTATGATTATTCAAACAAAAAGGTTTATAAACAAGAAAATGTAATATAATTTCGATTTTAACTTGCTATTAAACTGATATATAAAAAAAGTGAACTTGTTTAATAATACAAATAATCTAGACTAAATAAACTTATCCTAGATACCAGGATTAATTTTGTACACACAAGACATTCATTTCATATACAAAAAACTCATCAGTGTTGCTAAACCCAAGTGCCACTTCCTTTCAATATTTCTAATACCGTGTAGCAGGTTATTCTCACGAAGTGTAAATTTTCCCTTATTTTCACAGATAAAACAAACTTGCGAAAATAAATTCTGCCAATTTAAAGTATATTAAAGTTTGAATCTGTCAAAATAATAACCACCAAAATATTTTGTATACATTATTCAATGAAAATCGTGAAATTTTTGCCCACTATACAGTAACATGTTCTTGTAATTTTGCAGGTTTGTATTCCTGCAGCTGTTTATGGCACCTACCACATCATCATTCAGAAAACCTAAGTCAGAGGAGGACAGTTGTAACATCCTGAAGGTCGCCAGTCTGACGGCTATCTCTGTGATATATTGTACTCTACCAACCATCCTACAGATTGTTATACATGTTGTCCATCGTAGTCAGATGTTTCATATTTCATTTGTTGTAAGTAGGAAATGTTTCATGAATTAAGAAGTTTGCCTGAAGTGAAGGGAATATCTTTTTAAGAACCACTACTATGTTTTTGTTTACAATTTTATGGCGGAAGTAGACTTCAAGTCTTCTGAAGGCCAATGGTGCCGACTTTAAAATCATTAATTCTCCGTATGCCGCATTCGTTTCCGTGTATTACAATTTCATAACAACTTTCGATTCCTGACACCGATTTTAACATAATTAAGCATCTGAATCATTAAATTTGTAAATTATTTTATAAGGATTGAAAGACAATCACTGACTATCGTTAATATGTACCCTTTTATTTATGTAAATTATTCGATTTCATCTCATCTACATGAACGTCATTTGTTTACTTGAAACCGGATGTTTTTACTGTAGATATTTGTAGTACGCATGCGTGAATTGGGTATCGGGACAACTCGCCCTGTTTACATGTTCACCCTTGGTCTGTTCAACTTCTTTCGCCCGTATAGCCCTGTGTTCATTCTCTTTACTCTTATCAAGGATGTTTTATAATAATTTGTTGCATTTATTAAAAAATATTAATATTAAGGGTATCGTTAAAAAACTCTTAAAAAAACGTGTTCCTTGTAAGACAATCGTGTTCAGCCAATTAAATCCTGTGTTTCTCATGATCAATTAATAAGCCAATCAAAAACGTTTTCTCTGAAGATTATTCTCACATGTTAGATTTTGAACTTGTGTTGTTTTCATCTAGTGGTAAAATCGCCAGTGAACATGGCATGTGAATTTTCATTTTCAAGTAGGTTCTTACACAGCTGAAGGATAAAAGCATGGTTGATTGACAAAATTCAATGAAGCAGTACTACCATATAAAAGATGATAAATAGTTTTTTTTACACTAATTTTTTGACATAATACTTGTTGTAACATATTTTATTTTTGTATTCAATTAAATAATTTAAAGGACAATGTACTAATCTTTTTTCACGAAGACCAAATAAACAGGTTGGGAACCCCCCTCCCCCATTATGAGTGGTATTTTTTAAATGAGGGACTCCCTAAAACAAGGTGTCATTGTTGAAAAAAAAGAAGAAAGAACATTTTTAAGATTTTTAACTCAAAAGTGGGAAAATTCATTATATTTGGAACAACTTTTCTAAATGAGGGTTCAAATTAATAAAGAAGATATAAGTTTAGAAACATCACAAAATTCTTTTGACATGTTTTGACCATTTAATACTTGATAGGTGCATAGTTCTTGGGGAAAAGTTTCATCAAATAATATGAATATAAAGGTGCTCATTTTTTTACAGTGGGTTGTAATGTACTTCCAATGAGGATTACCCCTCATTTGGAGTGTTGTTCCCAACCTGTTAAAGGTCCATCTTTGTGCATAATTCAAAATTTGAAATTTTAACAAGCATCTAATATTCTTACACAAGAAAATAAACCCTGGTCTGCTAGCTACATGTTCATCTTTTCTACCGATTTAATAACTAGAATCATGCAAACAGACTCGAGAAAATGGCATGTTAGTTCATCATACAAATATGACACTTTTTCTAGACAATCCAGATCGTGCACTTAGCTAAACATTGTAACCTTTAAAATTGTTGTCGCGCACTTAAAACCCCCATGGGAACTTTCAAAAGATGGCACGTATGTAACAAGTCTTACTATTTTTATGCCCCATTTATGGGCATTATGTTTTCTGGTCTGTCCGTCTGTCCTGCTTCAGGTTAAAGTTTATTGCCGAGGTAGTTTTTGATGAAGTTGAAATTTATCCAATCAACTTGAAACTTAGTACACATGTGTTCTTTATGATATGATCTCTCTAATTTTGCTGCCAAATTAAAGATTTTAAGTAAGTGGGGCTGCTTTTATGGTAATTCAAGTTACCTTTTATTTACCTTCTTCCATCTCAGAGCTATCAGCTCTTTGATTATGCATTTCTTTCAAGCTTTTTTTTTATGCCCCACCTACGATAGTAGAGGGGTATTATGTTTTCTGGTCTGTGGTCTGTTAGATCATCCGTCCGTTCGTCCTTCCGTCAGGTAAAGTTTTTAGTCAAGGTTGTTTTTGATCAAGTTGATGTCCAATCAACTTGAAACGTAGTACACATGTTCCCTATGATATGATCTTTTTAAATTACCTAAATGCCAAATTAGAGTTTTTACCCCAATTTCACGGTCCAATGAACATAGAAAATGATAGTGCAAGTAGGGCATCTGTGTACTTGGGACACATTCTTGTTTTATATAAAAACAGATTATTATGGTTTAGTTTTTAAAAAAATCTTGAAAAGCATTAATGAAAACGCTTTTTATAAACTCAAAACTCATCTATATTTTCAGACTGAAGTTATTTTTCTATCCATGACACAGATATTTTTATTAACGTTGATGAGCATCAGACCATTAGTGGAAGCTCTAGGTCAGTATGTTGTATATTATAATATCTATATAAGATAGCAGTAGTAGAGATAAATGTATAATGAGAGAACAAAATTAAAAATAATGCAATTTATTAGAGAAATTACAAATCAAAATTAAATCAATCAATACACATCACAAAGTTTATTTAATATCCAAACACAAAAAACACTTGGAATCTAATGTACATACTGATTGTTAATTATTAAAAATGGATAAAAACAAATATGGATACATGATTTAAAAAAATTATATACATGATTGGAGATAACAGCTTCCCCAGTTCATTATTACTGATATAGAGTAATAGAAGTTGTAATTTTTAAGTTGTGCACATTAAGAACAAAAAGAAAATGAATATGCAGAAAGAATTATTTATATCGTGCATGCATGGTTTCATTGGTACATTTGATTGCATCAAACTGAAAAGCACAAAACTTAACATTCTTTTGAATTACAGGTCATGATCATAGTTTAGTAGTAAAGTTGAGATGGTTGAGTGGAGCTTCAGCCACCATTTTATGTTATCCAGTCCTGATGCATCTTGGGATATCCTCTCACTTTTTACCTTGGTTACCAGCTGCCATTGGTACATACTCAGTTTTTGGTGCAGTTCTAAGTTACAAGAAAACCAAGGTATAATTCACATAGTAGAAGAAATTTAATGCCCAAGTGAATAAACTCCTCAGAATCAAAAAATAAATTAACAGATTGATATAACTACAAGTGGAAAACTTGCATTTCTTTTGCAATAATTATAATTTCATAAGTAAATTAGTTGAAGAAAAAAACCAACACCCACAAGACTTTTTCAAATCAGAGCAAGGACAACAATATTTAGGGTCAACTGGGGTTGACATGAAGCAGTTCCTCATGTCATAATTAAAAATATTTTATAAAAACATCTTTTTGTCTTTTTTATGCTAATTATATGAGATTTACAAATACTTAATTAACTGCTAATCAGTTTCTAAGAAAGAAATGCAGCTGTATAAATTTATGATATGGTGTATTTTATTTTATAGAGAATATCTGATGGAGTGTTAGCAGTAGCCATTATCTTTTCTGTTCTATGGGGATCATTGTTACCATGGAAACTTGCATATCCTTTTTTGGAAAATATTGTTACACCAAAGTTACTTATCATTCTGTTTAACATGCACTAAATTGTTGATGGTAGTTTAATCATCTTACGCATTTAAACCCCAGCTTGATTTTAATCAATTATTCAATTGTTCAAGGCAGATGTCACCTTGAAGGTTGTGTTGTAGCTAGGGTGATGTATCCAGTGTTGTACATGTGACATGTTAGCTTGTTACTGCTGTCTGTTTAGGTCATATGTATAAAATCCAGTATAGAATGCAAGACTTATGCAAAACAGGGTTCATATACAGTCATCGGACAAAAGTGAGTGTCCAGTCAAAAAAAGTCCTATCATTTCAACTAAAATCGATATTTTTCAAAAAAATATTACGAAGTAACTGTTTGAGCGATTTTCTAAATATAGATACCAAAAGATGTAGAAATATCTGAAGTTTTATTGTTTATTTGGTTATAATATCATTTATGCTCATTTTAATTTTCTGACGAGATGAACATAAAGAAAAATATTTCTTGAAAAGTTTGCTATTATTCTAACCAAAATAAAATCGTAAAAATTTGCATTTGTGTTTAACTCATCAGATGATGAGAACAAAACTCAAGAAAATTATGACTAAATAAACAATAAAACTTCAGACATTTTTACATCTTTTGGTATTTATTTTATAAAAATCGCTCATACAGTTACTTGTAATAGTTTTTTGAAAATTTTTGGTTGAAATGATAGGACATTTTTTGAGTGAGAACTCACTTTTGTCCCATGACTGTACTTTGGTCACACCAATATGTTCTCTTATTTTACATGTATTTTATAAAAAGATTACACACTTTTGGTCGTTTGAAATTCACCAGTCTTGTAGTTACTATTGACGGTCAGTCTTGCACCTAATTTTATCAAACCTAAATTTTGTTGACTATGTTAAGTGCTTGAATTTATTCTAAACTGAGAGGTAATTACTCAAGCATACATTGAAGTCACATAGCTATAGTCTTAGAAGCTTTACAGAGATTAATTTCCTGACAAATTTCTAGAATTGCATTAAATTGTTGTTCTAATGTATATGATTAATCTTTTTATATTTCTAAATATTGAACCTTAACACAGAACACATTTAAATTAATATTTGGATTGCCATTGCCTGCTGTATATGTGATGATGTTAACCAATGCTGTATTGTGCCTTTTGATTGGTTATGTTGGAAGTCATGGGAGACAAGAATTATTTAGTATACTTGTTTGTATACAGACTGTTGGTATGTATAAAAGGAATAAAATATTTTATTTTAAGCAATATAAGATGTTAATGAGAGTTCATTTTTGGTAAGAACATGAAAGCATTCTGTCTGTATCTATAAGTGCTTAGAAACCAACAATCAATCATTCAATCTTTTCCAGTATATATTGCTGGTAAATTCTTGTATACAGAAGTGACATACTTAGAAATCTGTGAATGACAAAACTTGCATAAAATAAATACAGATGTCAGGAGGGAAAATAAAAAAAATCACAAATATTAGTCAGCTATAGGGCGAAATACATACTAAGTATCTTTTATTTAAAAAAACTAGATGTGTCAAAGCGACACGAATGGCCCCGTCCCAAAAAGTTGAAAAATCTGCAATTTCAATATAAACACATGTGGACACAAACATGATGGTAGTCCACATATCAAATATCAGCTCAAAATCTGGAGGTGAGTAGAGAAAAAATCCGCATAACTGTGATTTTCAATAATTTATCAAAGTCCAAAACCCGTAATTTCAGCGAAAATAAGCGGAGGGGAACGAAACTTCAGCTTGACCTATAACTCATCATGGTTAACTCACATACCAAAAATCAGCCCAATATCTGAAGGCGTTTAGAAAAAAAGTCTGTAGAACTGTGATTTTCAACAATTTCTCAAAGTCCAAAGCCCGTAATTTCGGCAAAAATTAATGGAGTAGAACGAAACTTAAACTTGATCTGTAACTCATCATGGTTATCTCACATACCAAAAATCAGCCGAATATCTGAAAGCGCTTAGAAAAAAAGTCCATATAACTGTGATTTTCAACAATTTCTCAAAGTCCAACGCCCGTAATTTCGTCAAAAATTCGTGGAGCGGAACGAAACTTAAACTTGATCTGTAACTCATAATGGTTAACTTACATACCAAAAAACCAGCCCAATATCTGAAGGCGTTTAGAAAAAAACTCTGTATAATGGTTTGTTGCGGAATTACCAAAAATCAGCCTAATATCTGAAGGCGTTTAGAAAAAAAACTCTGTATAATGGTTTGTTGCGGAATGACGGAATTACGGCAAGACAGAATTTCGGACAAGGGTAAAACTATATGGCACCGACAACTTTGTTGCGGGGCCATAAAAAAGGCAGTTGTTGAGTAATTGCTAGTATGATATGATGTTTTCTGCAACATCATTTTAGTATTTGTCATTACTACATGTTAGGCAGGGGCTGCCACGAAGAAAGTAGTGTATTATATATATATGACAGAATTTAAGACGAAAACATGTTGTAAAATCTTTTTAGTTGTAAGAATAGCACCTATTTGTTTTGTCTTGAAACCTTTTATTTATTTTAGTGTTTGTTTGCTGTGAAACTGTGCTGTATGATGCAGGACTATACAGATGGCAGTTGTTTATAATCACCTGTGTAATAGCTGCATATACATTTCAGAGGTAAGACAATAAGAGTGTGAACCTATTCTCAAATATTTCTGTAATTTTCAAAAATATAAAAACAAGAAGATGTGGTATGATTGCCAACAAGACAATTATCCACCAAATGGTGTGGATGTAATTAACAGTATGTCCCATATGGGCTTCAACAATGAAAACAAAACATACAAGTTCATCAACGTTTTGGTTGATGCATATGAAACAAAATTTTACCAAAAATATCTAGAGGATTTTTTATGATCCTTTGCAACATGAAGGTCACTGTTTGTCAGGTTAGACAGTCACTCTCTAAATGAGGTACTTTTCTATATTTGATATGATAATAAAGAGATGTGGTATGATTGCTAATGAGACAAATATCCACCAAAGTTCAAATAAAGTAAATATAAGCAATTATAGGCAATCATATGGCCTTCAACAATGAGAAAAACACAAACTGTAATGGGCTATAAAAGACCCAGACCTAAATAAATTATGAACCAATTCAATAGAGAAAACTTACCTTTAATTCTACAACAAAACAATTTACTGAAAACAAATATGACAGACATGCACCTACGACAACCATTGAACTCAAGCTCCTGAACTAAGGCTAATACAAAAAAGGAGATGTGGTATGATTGCCAATGAGACATCTTTTCCACAAGAGACTAAAATGAACCAGAAATTAACAACTATAGTCACTGTACAGCTGCATAGTCATCTCTAAAAGGCCGTGAAATGCACATTTGATATAAGTTTTTTATCGACAGATTGTGGTACCAATGAATTACACTACTTATGTGTTTGGACAATTATTGTCTCTTCAAAAAAATTTGAAAATCCAAAACCTTATATGTATAAACTTCAAAGAGCTGATATAACAGAATAGAACCAAAAGTATGAAAATTACTAAGTTTTCATCTTATATTTTACTTTTCCCTAATATCATTTATTATAAACAATTGACATTTTTAAAATCACTTTTGATAAAATGATATAAGAATTGGTTAACACATAATTGTTATGGTGGTAAATTTATGAAAGAAGTACATCATCATTTCATTTTATTTTTCAGATTACATTTATCTAAGAAATTACCGTTACGATTGAGTTGTTTCTGCATGTCTCTATACCTGTCTAAAGCGACCATTGTGTTGATAGAGCACTTTGTATTCCATCCTAACAAAGTACCAGTCTACAGCTACGTTACTATCCTGTTTCTGGTGTTTATGATCATTAGAATATTTGTCACAGAGTTCGATACAAATGTTCATTCAGTAAGTGATACTGTATATATTCTGTGAATACATTTATTTTGGTGGAAACCAATTTTTTTTTTGTGGATTTAGGAAAACTTGTAATTTTATGAGTATTTGGTTTCTTGGTTTGGCTAAAGTCTTTATTTAACCTTATAGAAAATTAAAACTCACTTTTAATTTTGATGGTATTGTTTGTATTCAGCATTAACTGCAGTCCCCAAAAGTCAATCTCTCATTTTATGTTCATCTTTTAACAAAAGAATGAAAATAACATTAATGAAAGTGAAAGAAACTTTGGTATAAAGGTATTATTCTCAAAAATATATATTTGATAAACATTTTGGCTCTTCAATTATACATTTGTACATGGTAATCTTTTAAAACTTTTTAGGAATGAATGACCTTGTGAGGACCTTGTATCAATGGTACAGCAAACATGTAACATAAAGTAAACAAACAGAATTCTATAGGTTAACATACTGTCTTTAACAATGGACAAGTATCTGTACAATATATCCTTATCAAAATTGCACTGCATCTAATAAAATGTGAATAATTCAAAGATTGGTCATCAACTCCAAAGACAAAACACATTAAATAAAATGTGTAACTGGACAATTGTCAACAATTAAAGTTGGTGAATATTTTGACAGCTCTATAAATAGAAGTATGATTCAATTGATAGTAAAATTTGAGTATTGTTTCTTTGTTTCAGTTTACCGGACATTTAGGATTATTATGTGTATCAGTCATACTGAATGCCAATCCACTGATATATGTTTTATCATCTTATATATTTATGACTGAATCTGCTCCTAGTGATATTGCAGGTAAGTTTGTGAAAAGGATATCTTTTTTGTGTCTAAGGATGCAATATAATAGTTTGGTACTTTTTGGTTAAAAACATTTTGGATCATAGGTTGCTGCATGTTCCTAAGCTTTGTCCAAAAAATGCACCAAATCTTTTGACAATATATATTCAAAATGTGCTGATTTTGGTGTCTGTAACATACAATATTGAAGACATTTATTTTACCGCAATAAAGCTTTTCAAATAAATCAATTTCAGAACAGGTTATGGCCATTTGATGTAATTCTGGTCGGTTGTATGATAAAAAGTGCATCAACATTTTACAACTTCATTATCTATATTTATTTGTCATAGCTTATAGCCTAAACAAAATTTTAAAGTAGCTGAGATATAATGGATGAAATCATCGTATTTTGTAAGTGAGGTATACTTTTTAATAAGACAATATTTTGTAAAATCTCAACCCCGTTCATTCTAGGTTAAATTTATCAAAATCGCTTTATAGGCTTAATGTGGTAAAATCATTGTCAAATCTTTCTTCAGACTAACTGTTAGAATTGCTTTTATTTCATGTTTTATTATTGCAGGACTATGCAGTATGGTGTGTGGTGTACTTATAATTATAGCCCAGTCGATACATGTTCCAGAGGACCTCAGAGTCAGATACACAGGGGTTCTGGGTATATTTCTTGGTCTGGTTTTTATAGTATTTAGACCTGACTTGACACCAACGCTGTAAGTGTACTCTTTACATTTTTTTTGTCTTTCTGGTTAGGAATTGGACTCTAAACTAAGGTGAAAATTAAAAATTAAAATAAAAGTATCATACATTTTTTGTGTCAAATGGCTTTTCTGGATTAACCTTCATCAGCAACTCTCAAATCTAAAAAGTGAAATTTAGTGCTCTTGAAGGGTAAACATATCATCATATCTTGCTTGGTGTTCCTAAAATGCCAAATTGAATTTTGGACACATTTATAACAAAACTTAAAAAATCAGGATTATGTTTGTTTTGCTACATCTGACATGGAAATTATCAATTGTCTTTTTATATATATATTATTAATATAATTTATTATGAGAATTCCAGATGATTAGTTAAAATGTAAAATGCAATGTTTGAATTACATTTCTACTTGGTTACAGTTAAAACTTACCTGTTTGATTTTATGTTTTCAGTTACAGTGTTTTCCAATGGATAGAGGTATTCAGTGTTATTAGTTTTGTAATTGTCATGGTAACAGACTCAGTGACACAATTTCTACAGATCATGTTGTGTTCAGCAGTACTTGGTCTGTGTCCTGGATTCAGAGCAGCTATTATGGTAGGTGTATGTTACCATGATAACAAAATAAAAAAAGACTTTTGCTAAAAAAAATTGTTAAATACACATCTATACTCACAGTTTTAGCTGCTTTCAGATTGTTTGCATAGAGACTTAATACCATAGGGAACTTAAAACCCAACTTTATAATTACTCACAAACAAGATTTGAAAATCAAAGAGGATGACCTCTCATTTAGTATGCAAGTATAATTAAGGATAGCCATCTATAGACAATAATGAATGTGACTTTATTTTCGAACTATTAAAAAGTATTTTTCTCATGATGATTGCACATCTTTAGTTTTTAGCTCACCTGGCCTAAAAGGCCATGTGAGCTTTTCTCATAACTTGGCGTCCGTCGTCGTCGTCGTCATTAACAATTTTTCAAACATCTTCTCCTCTGAAACTACTGAATGGATTTGAATGAAACTTAGCATGATTGTTCCTTAGATTATCCTGCTCAAAGTGTGTGCTTCGATTTTTGATCCGTCAAAAAACATGGCCGCAGTTACTTAAAATAGAACATAGGGGTCAAATGCAGTTTTTGGCTTATATCTCAAAAACGAAAGCATTTAGAGCAAATCTGACAGGGGTAAAAATGTTCATTAGGTCAAGATCTATCAGCCCTGAAATTTTCAGATGAATCAAACAAACCATTGTTGGGTTGCTGCCACTTCATTGGTAATTTTAAGGAAATTTTGCAGTTTTTGGTCATTATCTTGAATATTATTATAGATAAAGATAAACTGTATACAGCAAAAATGATCAGCAAAGTAAGATCTACAAATAAGTTAAGATGACAAAAATTGTCAATTGACCCCTTAAGGGGTTATTGTCCTTTAATGACAATTTTTCACAATTTGTTCATCATATTTGCTAACTTTAAAAAATCTTCTCCTCTGAAACTACTGAATGGATTTGGATGAAACTTAGCATGATTGTTCCTTAGATTATCCTGCACAAAGTGTGTGCTTCGATTTTTGATCCGTTAAAAAACATGGCCGCTGTTACTTAAAACAGAACATAGGGGTCAAATGCAGTTTTTGGCTTATATCTCAAAAACGAAAGCATTTAGAGCAAATCTGACATGGGGGTAAAATTGTTCATTAGGTCAAGATCTATCAGCCCTGAAATTTTCAGATGAATCAAACAAACCATTGTTGGGTTGCTGCCACTTAATTGGTAATTTTAAGGAACTTTTGCAGTTTTTGGTCATTATCTTGAATATTATTATAGATAAAGATAAACTGTAAACAGCAAAAATGATCAGCAAAGTAAGATCTACAAATAAGTTAATATGACCAAAATTGTCAATTGACCCCTTAAGGGGTTATTGTCCTTTAATGACAATTTTTCACAATTTGTTCATCATATTTGCTAACTTTAAAAAATCTTCTCCTCTAAAACTACTTCACCAAATTCAACCAAACTTCAACTGAATGATCAGTAGGGTGTATAAAATAAAGCTTGTGCTTTATTTTTTATTTCGTCAAAAAACATGGCCGTCATGGCTAAAAATAGAACACAGGGTAAAATGCAGTTTTTGGCTTATATCTCAAAAACTCCAGCATTTAGAGCAAATAAAACAGAAGTTAAAGTATTTATTAGATCAAGGTCTACCTGTCCTGAAATTTTCAGCCGAATTGGGTAACTGGTTTTTCAGGTATAATGCCCCTGAATTGATGATTTTAAAGAAATTTTGCAGTTTTTGGTTATTATCTTGAATATTATTATAGATACAGATAAACTGTTAATAGCAAAAATGTTAAGCAAAGTAAGATCTACAAATAAGTCAATTTGACCAAAATTGTCAATTGACCCCTTAAGGAGTTATTGCCCTTTAAAGACTTTTTTCACAATTTGTTCATCATGTTGACTTACTTTAAAAAATCTTCTCCTTTGAAACTGCTGTATCAATTTCAGCCAAACTTAGGCTAAATGAGTTTCAGAGTATCTAGTATAAATTTTATATTTCATTTCCTTGTATGTCAGAAACATAGCTCCTATGGCTAAAATAGAACATAGGAGAAAATGATTTTTTTTTTTGCTTTTGAAGAAAATAGGACGATTCAAAGAACATTTAAATAAATTGAAAAGCCAAAATAATCATTGATGAGAGATTTTACCAAAAAAATTAAGGTGAGCGATTCAGGCTCTTGAGAGCCTCTTGTTAAACTAGTGATCATGTGTCAAATAGACCATCAGCATACGGACCATTGCAGGTCGGATAAGACTATCACACTTCATTGTCCCCATCACACCTCTAGTCCTGCATATTGGTTTGATATTGTAACATCTTTCATTTGGAAATTGTGATTGATGTGAGAAAATTTTTTTATTCAGTTTGGTCTCAGTTTTAAACCACAAATAACTTCTTTATTAGTTTACATATGTTTTAACTTTTAAACTATTAAAGATGCATAATAATTTTATATTTGCATATTTTCCCCAAAATAATGCCTGTTTCATGTTTGATTCTGTTTGTAATGAGCTATAATGTTTATATTTGCAGTTGTATCCAGAATACAATATACCTGTGTCAGGTGTGCTCTTGTTTATGTTGTCATCTTGTATAATAACCTGCATCATCCTCTGTTTCATTAAAGCCCAGCATCTAAAGCATACATTTGAAAAGAGATTTATTAAGATGTAAGTCAATAAAACGTTTTTTAGTCAACAGCATATTTTAAGGTGGTACCTAACACTACAGGGAGATAACTCTGTAAAATCAGCAGAAAGTTTTTAACCGGATTTTTGTGACAAAAATGTCGGTTATTGATTTGGGGATGTACGGCGGGCGGCCGGGCGGGCGGGCGGGCGGGCGTCAATCAAATGTTGTCCGTGCATTAACTCATGAACCGTTCAACCAAAGCTTTTAAAATTTTAATATGTTATTACTGACAACTATACGAAGGTCAAGTTCAATAATGGCGATTTTGACTTTTACCGTTCAGGAGTTATGGTTCTTGAAAGATTGGAAAATGGAGTTGTCCGTGCATTTACGCATGAACTGTTCTACCAAAGCTTCCCAAATTTTAATATGTTGTTACTAATGAAAGAATGGAGGTCAAGTTCAATAATGACGAATTTGACTTTTACCGTTCAGGAGTTATGGTTATTGAAAGATTGAAAAATGGAGTTTCCAGTCGTGTCCGTGCATTTATGCATGAACTGTTCTACCAAAGCTTCCGAAATTTTAATATGCTGTTACTGATGACAAAATGGAGGTCAAGTTCAATAATGACGATTTTGACTTTTACCGTTCAGGAGTTATGGTTCTTGAAAGATTGAAAAATGGTTTTTCCCGTCGTGTCCGTGCATTTTCTCATGAACCATTCCACCAAAGCTTTTGAAATTTTAATATGTTGTTACTGATGACAAAATAGAGGTCAAGTTCAATAATGACGATTTTGACTTTTACCGTTCAGGAGTTATGGTTCTTGAAAGATCGTAAAATGGCGTTTCCATTCAGGTTGTTGCATTTACTCATGAACCATTCAATCTAAGCTTTTCAAATTTTAATATGTTGATACTGATGACAAAATGGAGGTCAAATTTGATATTGACGATTTTCACTTTCACCATTCATCAGTAATGGTTCTTGTGATATAGCCAGGACACAAATAAATGTTAATAAATCCGGTTTGCTGTCGTTGTGACAGCCTCTTGTATTGACGTTGTGTTCATAAGGGAATATTAAGCTTCTCAATGATCAAAATAAGTGTTTGTCAAACTGCTATATAACCAGTGTAATTTTTCTGATTAAACGGTTGGTTCAAATTTTTTGAAATTTTTATATTTTTGTCAAAGGGTCAAAGTAAATACTTTGTCAAAATTTTAAGAAAATTAAACGAGCCAAATTAATTTTAGTTAAAGTGTTAGGTACCACCTTAACAGAATTTGGGAAAGCTATCCCAATAACAGGGATTTACTATTGATTCATTTACTATAGAAAATTGGTACTTAGTTGAATACATGTATTTAAATTCTTGGTTGACCTTTACCCAAAAAATCACTGAAAAATAGTTTTTATGTCCTATTTTTATGGTTGTCATGTAAAAATTAAAGTAAATAGATTGAAAACAAATTTTGTTTATGGTTATGAATTTTTGAAATTATTACATTGTATTGATATGGTAGAATTTATTTTTAAATGGATCAGCCTTTGTAAAATTTTCCTACTGTATTCAGCATTTTTGCGCCTGTCCCAAGTCAGGAGCCTCTGGCCTTTGTTAGTCTTGTATCATTTTTGTCGAGCCTGCAACTTTTGTTGCAGAAAGCTCGACATAGGGATAGTGATCCGGCGGCGGCGTTGGCTAACTTCTTAAAAGCTTTATATTTTAGAAGGTGGAAGACCTGGATGCTTCATACTTTGTATATAGATGCCTCATGTTACGAAGTTTCCGTCAGTCACATGTCCAATGTCCTTGACCTCATTTTCATGGTTCAGTGACCACTTGAAAAAAAAGTTCAATTTTTTTGTAATGTTGAATTCTCTCTTATTATAAGTTATAGGATAACTATATTTGATATGTGCGTACCTTGCAAGGTCCTGATGTCTGTCAGACAGTTTTCACTTGACCTCGACCTCATTTCATGGATCAGTGAACAAGGTTAAGTTTTGGTGGTCAAGTCCATATCTCAGATACTATAAGCAATAGGGCTAGTATATTCGGTGTATGGAAGGACTGTAAGGTGTACATGTCCAACTGGTAGGTGTCATCTGTCCTTGACCTCATTTTCATGGTTCAGTGGTTATAGTTAAATTTTTGTGTTTTGGTCTGGTGTTCTCATACTATATGCAATAGGTCTACTATATTTGTTTTATGGAATGATTGTATGGTGTACATGTCTAGTGGGCAGATGTCATGTGACCTTGACCTCATTTTCATGGTTCAGTGGTCAAAGTTAAGTTTTTGAGTTTTGGTCTTTTTATTTAATACTATATGCCATAGGTCAACTATATTTGGTGTATGGAAATATTTAATGATCTTTATGTCAGTCGCGCAGGTTTTATTTGACCGTGACCTGATTTTCACGGTTCATTGCACAGTGTTAAGTTTTTGTGTTTTGGTCTATTTTTCTTAAACTATAAGTAATGGGTCAACTATATATGTTGTATAGAAGCATTGTTAGCTGTACATGTCTGCCTGGCATGGTTCATATGACCTTGACCTTATTTTCAAGGTTCATTGGTCTTTGTTTAGTTATCTTGGTAAATGTTAAGTTTATGGTACAGTTGTTATATACTTAGCTTTTTACTTAGGACTATCAACATAATATCAATGATTAGTATAGAAGGCGAGACATTTCAGCGTGTGCACTCTTGTTGATTTTAGTTTCTTGTGTACAACTGGAGTTTATTATGACGACCATTATCACTATACTAGTAACATATTTGTTTAGAGACCAGCTGAAGGACTCCTGCAGGTGCAGAAGTTTGTCGCTGTATTGAAGACCCATTGGGGGCCTTTAGCTGTTGTCTGCTCTATTGTCAGGTTGTTGTCTCTTTGACACATTCCATATTATCATTTTCAATTTTATGAATTTCACTACTAAAAAGCCAATGTGTAATGATGTGGCATTAAAGCACCATTTTGATTTTCTTTGATTTATTGTAGGTCCACCATGTTGGCTGTGGTTTCCATGGTAGCAGTGATCTCAGATATAGCAACAAGAGAAAATCATCAGATGTTTCTAACATTACCATCATTAAAATTAATTTTATGTGCAAATCTTGTTATCAGCATATGTCTAAAGTTACTGGCACTCAGACAGGTTAGATTTTATATATTTAATGATAAGATGAAGGAAATTTATATTTCTTCACATTACTTATTAGAAAATTTACTAGTTGTCTCCCCTTAACAACTTGCAGTTTCAATTTTTATTTTCAATTAGGAAGAGTTTGTATTTATAAAGGAAAATTATCAAGTGACCCCCTACAATGGAACTGAGATCTCAATGATTTAACTGTTACTCATTAAATTTTTAAAGCTCGTCATAGAAATTAATCTAAAATGTGCATATAATTTAACTTATAAAAGTGAAAGTTAAAATGTCTGTGATGACTAGGGTGTTGATGGGTGTGATAGAAGTAAGCATATTGATCTCTGATATCTTGTTATTGTAGATTGGTGAACTCCTACCACTTACAGAACCAAAGGATGATAAAGAGGTTCCGTACTTACCAACAATAGGCAACATAGCTACATTCATATCATTTTTAATGATTTGTCTGATGGCACCAACATCCAGCTTCTTCCATGATGTTTGGGTAGGCATATGGATTTATTCTATAAATAAATATTTATACTATAAATAAATATTTATTCTATAAATAAATATTTATTCTATAAATAAATATTTATTCTATATATAAATATTTATTCTATACATAAATATTAATTTATAAATATTATATTCATTTTTACTTTGTTAAGTCACTTATGATGTGAAAGTAAAATTTAAAAAAATATACCGATCTCCAAGGAAAATTCAAACGAAAAGTCACTTATCAAATCAAAAGATCAAACACACCAAATGAATTGAAAACAACTGTCATATTCCTGACTTGGTACAGGCATATCCTTATGTAGAAAATTGTGTATTAAACCTAGTTTTATAGATAGCTAAACCTCTCACTTGTATGAAAGTCAAAAAGAAATGAAAGATATTGACAACAATGTGTGAGCATAAAATGTAAAAGTGTTTAATATTGGGTGCAGCAGTCAACATTGTATTATTATTTTGAAAACTATAAAAACAAACAACTATGTCAGAAAAAAAACCAAATGACATATAGACACTCTATTGACAAGGCACAAAAGTAAAAAGGAAAGCAGAGTGAGTCAATACTTTGTTTATATCTAGTTCTATGTTTTTTATGGATTTCCAGAATTCCAAAAATTTAATTGTTATCCAAAACATAAACAGGTCTGGAATCATTTTCATTAAAGTTCATAGAATATTTCCTGTCTGTTGAAAGGCTCAGATAATTTTCTTGTTTTTTTAGGTGTTTCTTTAAAAAACAAATCAGCTTTCTTTTCAGACACATGATCAAATCTAAATATAGCATAATTTATTGTTATCTTTTTATATTCCTTTTATTTCTATTTCAGTGTTGTGGAGCTAGCCTTGTTTTAGTATGTTTACAAAAAGACATGAGAATCTTCAGTAGTCTACGAGAAGACAACCAAACCACTGCAACAAAAATAACCTCTTTAGTAATTCTAGTGACTGCAACATTATATCGTAGTGACGTTTGGAATTATAATTCATCTTGGATGTTTGCACGAGGTGTGACAGAAATAATTCTTGTATTATTCTCAATACCAAACTGTTATATTTTATGGGGTTTACTTTATGACAATGTTTTAGTTTTAAATGAACAGATTGTAATATTTACATTGCCTTTGAACTTTCCGTTGATTTTGTATTCTAGTAGTTATACAGGTTGGGCATTAGCAGTAGCTGGCATTGTATCGTCAATTTGGATGATGTTTGCAAAATTTGCTCTACAGCCATATCATGATGATTATTGAGTTGACCCAATGGGTCGAAATTTTTGTTATAATATGGAACAAATATGAAGCTGGTAGAATTTCATGATTGTAAATGATATTTGCCTATAATACTGTGGATTTATTATTATTTGTGGGACAGCAGTTTTCATTGATTATGTGGGTACAGGTGAACCTGGAATTCATTAATTGCTGACTCAAAAAAGAACTAAATTACAAAACCAAATAGTTATAATTCAAAGTATTAAAGATTAAAAAAAAACATAAAAAAATAGCTGTTACCTTGCAACAAACTTTAAAACATCAGCATTTTGTCCTGTGAACTGCATTGTATCTTATAATCTGCAATTAAATTGTAAAGATTGATGCCTATTTTGATGATGGTAAAAGATAACATTTTTTTTTTATTAATGTCTGAATGTTTTTACATTCTTTGTTTATTATTGTAAAAAAAAATTATTTTGAAGACAATCATTGATGTGTTTGTTAACTGAAAAGATTCATCAGTGATGCTGTTACAAAAAAAATTGCTCATAAACTCAACACATTTGTATAACCAAAAGATTTTTTAGGTTAAGCTATTTAGTTTCACAATAATTAATACATGTACATTAGAAAAATAATACATCAATGATTTCTGTTAAAAGAAAGTTACTTTATTGCTTATATAATTCCAGTATAATGCTCTAAAAGATTTATAGTACTATTAAAATGAATTGATATTTATTGATCTATTTTGCCTGCATAAAGGTTGTTAAAATGTATAAATTTCCAGTCTTTTTTATGTTGACCAATGAATTTCTAGCTTGCATTCAACATTTGAATTATTATTTTTTGATTGGAAAGATTTTTCTTTTATTTAGTTACATGCTCCATATTGAAAATGTTTATCAATGGATGGGTGTATATGTTCAGCAGCAAATAATGTATGCATATTCTACCACTTTAACAAGTGTGATTGGATATTTTTTGACTCAAGACAGTTTTAAGTTTCAAATTTAGACAGTGAGGCTTGCCAAGGGTTTTTGAATAGTTGACATTTAACTGAAGAGATTATCAAATGCGCAAGATTTAGTGTAGGAATCTATTTATTTGATGATTTTTAGATAAAATGTTGACAAAATATATCCTGCTTTTTTTAGTTATCTGCTGAATGATTAGTTCTTTATATGTGGTAGATCATGAGTTTTCACCTTTTTGTGAAATAATTGTAGGGAATGAATTGGAAAACAAGAAAATTTAAAAATATAATTCAACCTTAGAAATTTTAGATTAGAAATTGACTAAAAATTAAAGAAAGGACAATAACTGGTCATATGAATATATACTGGCGAATCAAGAACTTTTTTTATAAGGGGGACCAACTGACAGGCCTTAAAAGGGGGGGGGGGGCTCCAGTCATGTTTCAGTAATTTCCTATATAATAAATTTTCCAAACAAAAGGGCCCCCACCTGGATCTGCCTATCATGTTATTTTGTACTTAGTTTAAACATTATATTTGCTTAAATATGCAAAAAAGGATGAGACATAATCAAACTTATACAGTCTTCTTTGTTTTGTTGGTATTTGGTGCATACACAAGTGCTTCTCTATTTGGTTATGACAGACACACTTAGCTAAAACCAAAATATACTTAATACATGTTGTATTGAAATTAATTTCAAGTTTATCCTAATTGTGTTAGAAATACAGAGTCTGCATATCATGGTTGTGGTTTGTTGGTCTCTAATGGTATAGATACCTCAAGATTGTAGATCTTGGTTAAGAGAGAGAACTCTTTAAATCTTTTTACCATTTATTTTCAAACAGGATACAAATAGTCTGTTATTTAGAAACTTAAAATTTATTTTTTGAAAATAATTGGTACAAACATATCTGTAATTTTTAGGAGTTATGTCCCTTAGTCTGGGTTAACCTCCTTATATTGATTCAATTACATTTCAAATATATTTTGCAAGAATATGATTGTTTATTTAAGAACTGCCTAAAACAACATGATGAAGTGCTTTTTTAAGTTGATTTGGTGCATATTTCTTATTTATTATGTTATTTACAGGTACTTGGTGCATACATGTGTGCTTCTTAATGTTTTATCTTGGATACTGTCTCTTATTGTTATGATAAGCTTCACTTGCATGCTGAATACTATTAATCCATTAGATTTCTTATTCTTATAAAGGATGTGAGATCTTTCATTTGATATTGTTAATATATCAATTGTTTTTATTTAATGACATATAACTTAAAGTGAAAATGCAAAATGAACCTATTTGGAGGCATACTAGGAACTTCAAAAAACAACAGCAAATGTTGATATGAAAATGCTGATGTGATACTCATAAAGTTTATTGAAATTTTATGTCAAAGGTTTCAAATCAGCAATATCTTTAATGAATGAGTTCGAATAATCACCACTGAGTGACTTCTATATATTTTATATCCATAAAAATCAGTGTGAATATTTTGATATAGCTATTGCGAACATAATATCTACTCTATTAATTTTGTTCCATCATATACCCTATAGTGGGTTATTTTTCAGGAGTAAAATTTCGGGATTTTCATTGAATCAGGTATACGATAAATGCTAGCAGTTATTATTTTGGCCGATTCAAAACCTTTGTATGTGCCCTTTTAATTTGGTGGAATTTAATTTTGCAATTTTGTTCAATCCGTGAAAATAAGGGGAAATTTACACGAAGCTAAAAATAAACCGCTGTAAGGTATTTTAAAGACAAAGAAATGCTTGATACTGAAATGAATCCAGGAATCAACAAAAGTTACCTGTCTCCTGTGTGTACTACTAAAAATATGTGTTGTATTGTGATTTCATGTTTATCTGGAATCTATCTGAAGAGTTGATAATTCATACATTATAAACTTACTTATAAAGATGATAGATGGGTATCTTGTTTGTTGACATCTTTATATTTCACCTAGGTCATTTAACATTAAGAATGTGTTATGTGTTATAAATGTGTAAAGATGCAAGATCAATAAAATATATGATATAAAACAGTAGTTTTGTATTGTATGAAGTAAAGATTGCATAACATGCAAATTAACCATAAAATCACTGGCTTGATATCTATATCTTCCAAGCCTCATCTCTACCTTTAAACAACAGTGCTATGATGTGAACATATATTTATCATGTTAATGCCCATGTCAATCAAATTATCAATTATAATACATGTATACTCAGATATTCAATTAACAAAATTATGTGTATATTCATAACCATACTTCTCTAGGAAACTATTTAAACCAGGTTTGTTCCACCATTTTCTATATAAGGAAATGTCTGTACTAAGTCAGGAATGTGACAGTTGTTTTTCATTTGATTGCTGTGTATCATATTTTGATTTTGCCATTTTTTAAGGACTTTCCGATTTTAATTTTCATTGAAGTTCAATACTTTTGTTATTTTACTTTTTGATAAATAATGTACAAGTTGTGAAAGGTGTATACATCTACTGGTTCTAAAAAAAATCTATTGCAATTATTAACAACAGAAGATAACCCCTAGTACAGGTATTGCCTAAAAATGTTCCATTCAACTTAATTAGATTCACTGTTTTGTTTTACTATGCAGAATGAACGCAACCGGCATTGCCATAGAAAACAACCATACTTTTCTTCTCACAAAATTGCCTCCATATATTTATAACCCTAATAGAGGCTTTTCAGAAATAATCAAAAGTAGGTAGCCGTATTCTTAAATTCAAGTTCAACTATACAGTTTTTGTCCTCCTAATCATTAAACTGGATGCCTTGGCAAACACTTGTTTTTATGCCCCACCTACGAAAGTAGAGGGGCGTTATGTTTTCTGGTCTGTGCGTCCGTTCGTCCGTCCGTCTGTCCGTTCGTCCATCTGTCCCGCTCCAGGTTAAAGTTTTTGGTCAAGGTAGTTTTTGATGAAGTTGAAGTCCAATCGACTTCAAACTTAGTACACATGTTCCCTATGATATGATCTTTCTAATTTTAATGCCAAATAAGAGTTTTTACCCCAATTTCACGGTCCACTGAACATGGAAAATGATAGTGCGAGTGGGGCATTCGTGTACTGAGGACACATTCTTGTTTAGTATTTACATTATAGCAGCGCCTACATACATACTACACCTCTGCTGGTTGATAATATATTCCAGATCTTGTGTTTTGTTTACTATCATATTTTACTATGTAGAAGGTTGCTGATTACAAGGACTCTATTGAACTAAGGGTTTCAGGTAAAAATATTGAAAATCATTACTTCAATAGTTTTACGGATGTCATTCCGAGTTAGTTGACTGTTTTTGAATATCTGTGTCAAAGGTGACCACGAAAAAGTCCCTATTGTCGGGACCACAACCCCAACCTCTTTTCTCTAATTATAAAACAACCGTATACGAGTTATAACTGACTTGTATTTTATACTATGAGCAGTATGACAGATATCACTTATGGAGAAGAAACTGATAACCCTTCCGAAACACATCATAATAACGGGTTTTGTTCATATTATTATGCATACAACTTATTGAATCAATTTATTAGTATCTCAAAAGTTAAAAGAAGCCACGTTTCAGAAATTTGTTGTACTAGTATTTGATCATTAGTGACCTGATTTTGACAGGGTCACTTGTCGTTTTCATGTTGAAAGAATCCGATGACAAAAATTAACTCCTTGTATGTCAATCTTTTTTTAGATTTTGTTGTGAGTCGTTTTTTTGTCGTTCCAATTGTTGTATATTTTCATTTGAACAATCTGAATTCTAAATTGTTATAAAAAAATTCACTTGTGACAAATTCCTCCGTATTTTTCTACATATCACACAATACACGAAGATTCGATGATGGAATTAAAATATATTCGGAATCATTAATCTTTTATTATATCTATTTTTCAAAATTTATTTTTCCTTGATTAAAGGAACCATAAGGGTCATTTTCAAAAAATGTGGATATTTCAGTTGTGAAATAACACTACAAAAAAATATTCAATTTTCAACTTTAATATATGAAATTGAATAGTTTAACAACAATACAACCTGAAATAAAAATATGCAATCTTAAATGCTACTACAAAAATATTTTTAAAAATAACATAGAAGCAAGTATGGGACATATGTCAACTACATAACGGATTTAGTTTCGGTCCCTAATTTTTTTTTAATAATATTTACATTTTGCTTGATATATATTTCCATAAAAATCATCATACTTTTTTCAAAACAGTTAACATGGTTAATATAACACTTTTTAGAAACATATTTTAAAGTGAATTTAATTCAGCATTGTCAACTACATAACGCTTTTTGTCAACTACATAACGTTATGTAGTTGACCGTTATGTAGTTGACCTATTTGTGGTTTTTGGATGTTTTTCTTGACCCTAATACTACCAGATAAATGGTTTTTATTGAATTAGAGTCAGTATTATAGACTTTGAATGATTTATGTAAAAAAAAATATTTATGCCAAAATTTATCAATGTTTTTGCCGTTACAAAGTTGACATAGAATAAAATTACGGAGTAATTTGTACTCACAAAAACTAATCTATAATGAAATGAATCAATGATGTCATCCTGTAACTTTAAGCACGTCATCAGAGGATGAAGAGTAAGTAGAGAGCACTTCCTTAATTACAAGGGATATAATCAGTTGTTTATTGGCAACATTATTTCATTTGTGTTATGTAGTTGACATTTTTTTAAGTACGAAATGAAAAGTAAAAAAAAATGCTAATAAAATCTAATAATTCCCTGTATTTGTGTATACATACCTTCAGTGATACCTATATATTTATAATAACAAAAGAAAAATAATAATTTCCGCTGGGTATTAAAACCAGCATTTAAAAAAGACTAGATTTTCAATTTCTTACAAGCAATTTTGGGTTTTTTGGACCCTTTGAAACCCACTGGAAGCAATTTCTGTAGCTAAATGAATTTGCTGGAACTTGTTACACACACCAAAAACTAAATGGTGTATCTAAAAATTGGATATAAATATTTATACTTTTTTAGAAATATTGATTGTACAAGAAAATCCACATTTTTTGAAAAAGGCCCATAAATAAAAAAAAGGTTATAGTATTAGAATTCCACATCTCGAAGCCCATACTTTTCTTTCTTTTGTTTTCCGTCTTCTTTGAATTATAATGATACCTATTTCCTTAAAAATAACACTTGTTATTACTAATTGATATTTAATATATGTTAAATTGTCATGAAATGCGTATAATAAATATAATTGTCAAAAGATCAATCCCAATTAATAAACCATAAACATAGATTTTGAATAAGTACTTATATACATTTATATATGTACAGCATTAAGAATTAAAAAAACAAGGTTATTTTTATAGTTAATATTGTTTAACACGGTTCTTGGAAACGTTGGAACAAACTGGCCAAGCTACTTGGGACAAAATGGTTGGTACGAATCGGATTAGGAACGAATTATCCACATACCACCGGGCATCTTGAACTTAAAAAAATGTCAAAAATATATTTTTGTTCTCAAATTATAATTTATTTTTCTTGATGAGATGAGGATACCTTTGTTTCATTGGTTTTTTTTTTTATAAGTTTTTCGGACTGAGATCTAAAAATATCCGCTTAAGATTGTTAGTTAAGAAAAATATATATATATGCGCATACTTTATTTTAAGAATTTTAAAGCATGATTGGTTGACGTTGAGTGCAGATTTGGTTTTCTTTGAAAAATTTCAATATTGGTATCTTTGTTTTTGTTGGGTACAGTATCAAAACAAACTTCTCTTTTACGTTAAAACCATATTATACGAAGCGCTTGTGTTGACACGAAATATAAGCTAAAACGGCTGTGATCCCCTTATCAATTGCGACCATATGTCTGTTTGTTTTGTCCACACATTGTTGTCAATGTAATGGAATTTTGATCTTCCGTTATACATATGAGAGGTTTAACTATAAAACCAGGTTTAACCCACCATCTTCTACATAAGAAAATACTTGTACCAAGTTAGTAATATGACAGTTGTTATCAATCCGTTTGAATTGTTTGAGCTTATGATTTTGCCATTTGATTAGGGACTTTTCGTTTCGAATTTCCCCCCGGAGTAATGTATTGTTTCATTAATCAACTGTATAAAATAACCCTTTTTTCTTCTTTGATGAACAAATAATGATGAAATATTTACTAATTGTAGTAAACGATACATTGCATTTCAAAATTATATTATTCAGAATGACAGTATTAAATGAAGATGTATACCTGTGTCAAAAGTCATAAATCAATTGAGAGAAAACAAACCAGGATTACAAACTAAAACCGAGGGAATCTCATCATTTAATTCTAATTTACTACATAGATAAACATGTTAGAGTGATCTTTCTTTTGTTTTCATATTTGACTATGTTGCAGTTAATTGTAACACGAGACCTTCAATTCAAGAACCTATACTTAACCGAATATTAAGTATCTATTTGTTCAATTTGTGGTAAAGATCTATGTCTTGATTAAGAAAATGGAATAGACATCAATAAAATGGAAAATCCAATCAAAACAGACAACACCATTACCAATGAGAGACGTCGAAAAGACAAGAAACAGCTATTTAAAAAAAAATCATAAATAAATATTTAAGAGTTAAATATTGTTCAACACAAATTAAAAAAAAAACACCAGGAAGTGACCACAGGTGCTCTGGAAGTGTTACCAATTTCTTCTATACTAATTCCCACATATTGTTCTACTCACTACATGTACATTTCGGGAATTGATCCGGTGAGAATAAATGTACTAGATATGTGTGGCCATCAGTAACACAGATATTCCATAACGCTGCGATCATGTTGACTTCCGTTAATATTTCGAATTATTGCATAGATGCCAACCATTATGATTTTTCCGTAATGTTGACTTCAACTTCATATCGTAAAAGCCTTGTTTCAGTAGCTTTTAAATACATCGTAATTGAATCACGCGATATTTACCACCATGAAAAATGGCTTATGCAAATACGAATATATTCATACAAAGGAACGATTTCGGTGAATTCGATCACAAACTATTTTAAAAGGCAGTTGTGTTTGAGATTTTGGATTAAGGGTGTTTGATACCTTTCCGTAATTGGGAGACATGAACAGCCTTAATAAGATAAGGGGGTTACATGATGTTGCAGAAAAATAAATAGTTGGTCTCCGAATTGTTATTTTTTTAGCATTAAGAAACACGATAGTGTCATACGAAGTGCATATTTGGGAAACATTTGATCTAGTTATGCTCAGCACATATATGGCAGTTTTCAATAACAGTTATATACATTAATTTCCTATGTTTAACAAATGAAATAAAGGACATGGTTTAGTCAGCCTCGTAGTTTGACTTATAAATTATCACGAAAGATTGGATGAGAACAAAGCGGTTCTACAAAGAGAATTACTTCAAAAAAAGCTGAAATCATCTCTTTTGTCGTAAAGTTTTCTTTTCAACCGACCCTTATTGTCAATTTCTAGATGTAAGTCAAGATATGAGGCCGACTTTACTGTATCTGTAGTATCCTTTATCTCTGGTTCGATGGGATAGATGCGTACCACATTGTCACCAAATTTTGAATTATTTAGTGAAAGAACATCTTCTATATAGCGGAAAGTAGAGTTAAAGGATATCGCTAACTTCTTATCTTTCTTACTAAGAAGTTTATGTATGAACTCAGCCTCATAATAATAAAGAATTAACTTGGCAAGAAGAGGGGCACAATTTGTTCCCATTGGAATGCTGACAGTCTGTTGGAAAACACATCCTCCGAACATAACAAATATGTTGTCAATCAAGAAATCAATCATCTTGATAATGTCAGTTTCAAAGATTTTTTGTTTGGAAAGAGTGGAAAGAGCATAATTATTTTGTTGTTTTAGAAAGTCCCATAGATAGAAGATTCTGAAAGAAATTATGATTCTATATCAAACTTTGAAAATTTAAAGATTTATTTTTGTTTCAAAATTGAAATTAACCTTCCTTAATGCGATTAGAGCACTTTTATTGTATTGTTTGTATTAGATTTATCTTATATTGATTTAAAAGGATCCGCTTGAAATTGTTCAGAGAAATGTATTTAATGGAGAGTCGAAAGACACCAAAATCATATAAAAACTCATTAGTTCAAAACGATCTTACAATACCATGATATTAAACGATAAATGGTCATCAGACAAAATAAAAACCAATACTAAAAACAATCATAGGAAATTAAAGTTTGAGCACACAATCCTCACTAACAACCGGGATTGATTGCTGTTGTTTCAATAGGATAAACTGCAAATTCTGCACTACTTGTGGCACCAGTCAGTTTGGTAGGTCACATTCGAGGACATGGAAAGTATGACGGGATAATGGTAACAACAATTGGAACGTAAAACAGATATTTCAACAATTTACAAACTCGTGGTCGCGTCCATAAATAGAGTCATCGTAACACCAATCCTTAATCAAAGAAATCATGATACAAAATGCATGCTCTTAAATAAGCAAAGGTTTAAGATCAAACTAATCATTACATCAAAGTTGGAAACCACACTTGACCTGTGCACTTTTAAAATTAACTGACATTAAATTTTAATACCATTTAATCAAATATATAACTGAACCTCTCTAAACGGACCCCATCTCTTTAAAATTTTGAGCATATTTCCTGATGACTTTTAAAATAATTACATTCGATAAATAAAAAATCAATAATAAATAAATATTTTGAAAAGTAAAAGTACAGCTACCTTTTAATCCAACAAGCTACACCGGATTGGACTTATCACTAATGTTTTGCCATTTTATCAACACGACAATTTGCTTGGACCTGCTCCCCGCCAGAACACAATGTTCGTTGAGGTGTGTGTTGCTTACTCTAAACCGCGGCGAAGCCAACGTTAACAATGTTTTTTGTGGTCATACTCGGCTCTACCACCCTCTCAGCTATGTGCTATTTAATTTAATATACCGAATGTCCTATCATTATTGTCATTTGAACTTAAATTAAAGTAATGATTTATAGAGTCGTTTACAAAACAACATTACAATTGTACAAAAATAACAAAAGTGAAGCAAGATTATTTTTTTTATTCAAAGCGACAATCAATGAAAAAAGCTTCAGCTTTGTCTTTAGAATCATTAATGTACTTGCATTGTCCTTCAAATTATCGATTTTTGATTTGGCCGCACGAGAGGGGGACATTAAAAAAAGTCTCCCGCTGAGCCAGGGGATAATATATCAATAACACATAGCTGAAATGGTGATAGAGAAGATTATTGTCCATAGAAAACATTGTCAATGTCTCCCTCGTATAATCCAATCAAAATCTGGCATTTTGACATAAAGTATAATAAATCAGTTTTGTTCTGTGTTATCAGGTCATTTTATTTACAGTTTCATGTATAACCAATGCCAGAAATTATGAATTAAACATATTTCATAAAACAATATATCATGTTATGACTGGTTTTACCCTTTCTGTAGGTATAAGTCATGTTGCTTGTAAGTGTTACTTGACATTTTCAAGAGCAAGAAGTTTGGTCTTGTAATAGTAAGGGATGAGGTCAAACCACCTTGAATACCAGCTTTTGTTAGGGTTCAACCAACGATATTTTTTACAATTGTCATTGATATTGATCATTAAAACATTATCACATTTTTCTGTATTTCCGATACAGTAAGAAAAATCCAATTCTTTAATGTATAAGCGACATTTGTAGGGATAGTCATCATCACCAATTATGTCGTAGATCTTGGTGCGAAGTTCCTGTAAAACCAACTGAGCGAAACTATTTCCTTCAACGGCTTTCAAGATAGCCTGAATAGCTTCATGAGATGTGCTGTATTGTCTGTATTCTGTTTGTTGTGGCTGATTCTGTTATGAAACAAAATTAAACAATTATAAAGGAGAAATTGTTGTCAGTTTAAAAGATTTTTTCAAAATTATATGTTATTCTAGAAAGGACAGTGGCCAGTATAATAACTTAATTATTAGATATCACTACAAACTGCCCAGAGTCTGAAAAGACAATATTTTATGTTCAACCAGTAAAATCGAGCACATATTTTACTCGTCTAGTCTCGACGTTACTTAAAAAGTCTGATCCAATACATGATAATCTTGGTGTTGTCTGAAATGGTATCTGATAAGGTTCAAACAGCCTCGGCCAGTATCGACCAGTCTCAAACTGTCTCGACTAGTCTCGATCAGTCTTGATCAATCTCGACCTGTCTCGACTAGTCGTGACCTTCAAATTTAGTTTAGTCTGAATCAGCCCATCTAACTAAATTAAAATTAGATCTTACAAAATTCTTGTTATTTGGCAGTTTGGTTTATTGCTATAAAATTAAACAATTAGATTAATAGGTAAAAAGAATTGATTCAATTCAAATACAGTAGTCATCTTCAATTATTTCTATAACTTTTTCAAATCAACTTGGATTTTCATCAAATTATACAGCTATGCCAGGTTGTTTGGTAGTTTGTTCTATTGCTGATATTTTTGAGGATTTAATCAATAGGTTAAAAATGCTAGACTTTTTAGTCGTACTGAATTCAGAATCAACTTGAATTTTTCAAATTAACTTGGATTTTCAAAACACTATACAGCTACCTTTGTTATATATTGATCTGAATCCTAGGTTGTTATGGAGTTTTATGTATTAGATTATACCTTTTTATTAAGACAACGGTGTGAAATTCCATGTGTGAAGGACAACTGAAATGTAGTTTACTTAATTCATATGATAAAAAAGAGCTTCAAGCTGGTATTAGTTTATTTTTATTTAGATAACGGTGAGAAATTCCATGTGAAGGACAATTTAACTGACGTTTACTTAGTTTATAAGATTAAAAAGAGCTTTAAGATGGCATAAATTTATGAAATGTTTTAAAAGATGATTTTAAACATGAGATACAACTATACAATGTATTTGAATAATAAAAACTGGTATAGCTGAAAAGACTACGTCAATTAGTCTTGTAGTTTTGCAGAGTTGTCTTATAAGCAATCATACAGCATGTTTTATTTTTATTTTCATATTAATTTTTTGTTTATTTTTTAATACTAACAGATATAATCACATAATTGATGATCCTATAAAATGAAATACTTATAGGGCATAATATTGGCATCAATATTTCTATATGCCGATTTAGACTTCCAAAATCATTTGAAATAAAGGACTTAAAATCTACACCTAACATTATCTACCAACAGATGAATCATATTTTGAAACTTGTATGTCGGTAAACTTTTAGTACACGATAAGATTACAACCAGTTCAAAGTTTATCGGTTTTGGATTCCAATGCAGATATTTTTTATCAAATTTCTTTTATAAAGTTTAAAATTTGCTGACACTAATTCCTAGGCTAGGTTTTGTTTTACCTTAAGACCTTTTTTGTTTTATCAGCCTTGAAGAATTGAGTTAAGTTTTACACTTTATATTTTCTTTTAAATGCCTATCATCAACATCTCTATGATGGAACGGGGTTTTTAATTTAAACTCCTAAGAACCGCTATCTCCTGTTTTAAGCCAAACCAAAACTTAAATAAAGATATAAAACTTAAATCAAAATTAATTGATCCAACTTAAATAATGTTAATAATCTCAAGGCGAAATGTAGCATTGGTATTCAACCAATTTCTACTGAAATTGGCTACAAATACCAGATGCAAAATATATTTATACACGTTATACACATTTCTTAAATTGACTTTTTGTTGGTGTAATTTACAATTTAAAAGCAACAATCTAATTCTTGATACAAAAAGGACTCGCGAGCAAAAAAAAATAAATAATGAAAAATCACAAAATGTTGAATTCAATCTACGACGCAACACGTCTTTAAAAAACGTTCCTCAGTAGTGTTTTAAAAAACAAAGGTACCAGGATTATAACTTACTACGCCAGACGCGCGTTTCGTCTACATAAGACTCATCAGTAAAGCTCAGATCAAATAGTTATAAAGTCAAACACGTACAAAGTTGAAGAGCATTCAAAATTCAAAAATGTTAATGGTAATCCCTTCCTGGTATAAGCAAACCAGTTAAAACCAGTTAATGAAAACGCAAAAATATTTTAAAACGTTGAAAAGAAATTAACTTATCCGTAAATAAAATTGCAATTTCTATCAGTTTTACGAAAGCAAAAACAAACACAACATTCTTTCATACAAAAAGAAGTGGCGTAAAGGAAACTGTAGTTCACAACCATGTTTTATTAATACACAAAAAGAAGCAAATTCACGAGATGTCAATATTGAATAACCTTAAAATCTTATGGACGACATCAACAGATCAATGTAGGATACATAAAACTTAATTCAAATATTTAGGGGGTTGGAGGGGCAAAATCCCTGCAACTTTTATTTATCCTACATCGATCTTTTGAATGAAAAAAATGGATTCAAGTTCGGTCCTAACGTTTGTTTGGACTTTTAAACCAAATGAAAGCCATCATATCGTACTGGAAAGCAACGTTTTTTGCGAAATGAACCATAGTATCTACGTAGTCCAAAAGTTTATCGATACTGAATTTTAAATTATATGAAACTCACACACAGACCAAGATTGTTTTGGTCCAGATGGCATGGTCGAATTCTAAAAAAACAAACTATAAATCTTACTGTGATGGGTATTCAATTATTAAAAAAAGATTAAAATAAAAATTTAAAAGTTATATAGAATTTTTCGAGATAGTAGAAAAATATGACATTGTCAACACGACACAACAGGCGTTGAAAAGAAATTGCATAGATCACATCACAATAACTACTTTCATTTGGGATTGTGCTTTTCACTATCTCCACAGTCGGCTGCCCTGTCATACCATTCATTTCAATGAACTATTCTATAGCTTAAAGCTATTTTCATTTGAAACAAAGATCTGTTATGTATTCATTTGAGAAAAGAACCTAAAACAATCAAAACCTTAAACCCTCTATTCATCCGTGCCAATTTTGGGGGAGGGGATAAGACATGCAGAATCCATGCTGGATGTAGTGTTTATAAAATTATAATTTAACAGTGATATTTTTTAGGTATATAAAAATACACATCACTTTTTTTACAATATTTAAAGAATGATGCCCAAGTCAATATACATAACAACACATACATTGTTAAGGAAAACAAAAAGAATATTCTGATAGCATATGCTCATATTAGTCAACCATTTTCCCAAATTAAGTTAAGAGCGGAAGGGTCAGTGAAAAAACAATGTGAATTAAGTTTTTTTTGATAATTATGATAACTGGTTTCACTTATAGTACGATGGCAGTAGGGATAACAATCGTCTAGAATTTGAATAACATACGGCTAAAAATGGTCGTAACATAAAGACAAATATATATTCTTTATTTTTCACCCTGCCGAAAGAATTTCATATGGTCATATTTTTACGAAATAATTGATTTAATGACTAGTAGTATATCAAAAAAGTTGGCCAACACCCTTTTCACTATAAAAACTTGAATAGATTTACTGACATCTGTACATCTGTACATCTAACATAGTTTATGTCAAAATATTTATTCAGAATTCTCTTTTATTCTGATTAGTTTAAAATTAGTTAATTTTGAATGTTTTAAAGTAAAGTCAATTTTATTGTAAATTCAAACTTTGGGTTTCTCTTAACAACTATCCCATAATAGTTTTTTTTTAACGCATATAGCACTATTTAAAACTTGTAACTGATAAAAATTACTGAACCTGGATATAAAAAAAAACCCCAAAACATTAAGATATCAACTGGAAAAGAATAAAGTGAAAAAACTTCCCTTTCATCACTATAATCCGTCAAATACACTTTTTGAGAAAAGTCTTATTGTATAAAATTAAAATAGTAGGGGCTTCGTTATCATTTAAACGTATATCAAGCTGTCCGATTGTTCGTTTACATTGTTTTTCATTTGTGATTTCGGAGAATTTAAGTGCTGACTATGCGGTATGGATTTTACCTATTGTTGAAGGCCGTACTTCTTATCTATATATTGAATACCCTTTGAAGTATATGATATTTTGCAAGGTGGAAAGAGGGTATAGGTGTTAAATTCATCATGTGATAGACATCTTACCAAAATAATATACACAACAGTATATAATACTATGGAAAAAGCAATTATTGTGAAAAACCCTGAAGAAACAAGTAGTCTATAAACACAAAACTATCCGCAAAATCATGGTTAGGTTATATATGACTGTAGTGTTTTGTTACTTCTGGTTTAATGCCTAACCCGATATGCTAGTTAACAAAATTATTTGAAGTATTGTCCTTCATGGCACTTGATTTTACCGGGAATGAAAATGATTCATAAGGTTAAAGTGATTTTAACATTTGAAGGTTGAAATCTGGATTTTTGAATTTTGTTTTTAAAACTTCGTTTTTGAATTTTGGTTTTGTGAACAAAAGACCTTGACGACAAATACATGTTATTGTACGATGTTAATCTCGCTCTAAAATCTATTTGAGTGAAAATGTATGTTAAGTGCATTTCATGGGAAACGCTCAAATCTAAAAAAGAATTAAAATGGCCAAATGAAATACGAAGTTAAGGAGCATTGAGGACCAAAATTTCCGAAATATTTCAGCTTAATCTATTCCTGAGATAGAAATGCCTTAGAATTATCACATATTGATATAAACAGGAATTTAAACTGGTAAGCATTTTAACATAAATAAAAGCAAACATGTATTATTGATCTTTTTAACTATTAAAAAATGGTATTGGTTTTAAGTTTTTAATTCAAGTATCATAACTCTGGTCAAATTCATAATTTCTCACCCTTTTCGCATTTACCGTCACCTCTTAACTGCTAGATTTCAGTATAATTTTAGCCTGAAAATATTTTGGTTATCTCCAGAAAAAATTAGTAAAACAATGACACAAAGAGGAATATATTCATATAAATGCATGAAGTCTTTATACTGAAAATCGCAATTCAGATTAAAAGTATATTTGATGACGAATAAATTCTTCATAATATGACAAAACCACATTTTGGAAATCCGACCATATCAAACATTGAAAATCATGATCACTTGTCTGGTGCATATGTTCTGGCATTCATAGCAATTAAATAAAAATATGAACCCAGAGCAGAAAATGTTGACATAATTGCAAAATATCTTGATTTAAAGTTTACTCACCGTCATATCTTGAGATGTATGTTGTAGTGTCGCTCGAAAGTATTTTACCTGTTGTTCTTAACAAACATTTAAATTTATCTAGTAGGAATCTATCACATTGGAATATTAACATCTTGATAATTCACAGCTAAACAAGGTAAATTGTTATAAACAATATAGAAGGTAAGCGTTGCATAAGAATAATGAATAATGAAATATGTGGATGAACATAAAATGTTAAACGTTGTGCTTGCATGGATATGTTTAGAAATTATTATGTTAGTGAGATAGCAGTAAACATTGTAATATAATATTAATCACTAATCAAAGAATAAACAGATTTTCTTGAATATGTTTACATTTTGACTGTCCCTCTAAAACTTGTATCCTTCTTTCACAGATTGTTCGGACACCTCTTTTATCAAAGTTAACTCAAGGAATACGCTTTCCCCCAAAAAAATGAATTTAAGTTTTTCAAATTTTGTTTTCCTTCTTCGCTGATGGTATCCTAAGCAGTCGGTATTGCGATTTTGGAATGCATATATAAGTGGTGCATTAAATTGGGTTAAATGATATATAAATCAATAATTTGTAAATTATCATGTAATGGATTTTTTTCTCAAAAATAATAAAAGCCGTTAGTACATTCATAATATATCATTAAGTTTATCATTAAGCTATAAATAATATATTATATAAGATTTCATTTATAAACTTTAATGTGACATTTATCGTTTACTTTTAAACCGTGTTTATGTTTGTACCTTATAATAAACTAGTAACATTATTTCAATTTCAATATCATAAATTTAGACGATAACGTTGTTCATAAAAAATAAAATACCAAAAGTACCGAGATATAAGGAAATTTTGAAACGGTTATCAAATGTCAAAATCAAAAGCTCAAACACAGCGTCTTTAATATTACATGTTTAATACATGCTTTTCTTAAAGTAGAAAATGGTTGACTGAAACTGGTTTTATACTGCAACTAGCTGTGTTTATTTCCTTAATAAAGCAACACAGCTATATTTTGTGAAATGTCAATTTCATCATGGAGAATATTTCCAAAATCAGGTGTTCCTTAAAGGATAAGTTTGAAATTTGTTTTACAATTTAAATAGCTTGCAATGTATTATTTTAAGTTGCAGTATGAAAACAATATAAGGTCAATGTCACAAAAATATAAACCTTTTTGTATGAAGCTGAGAAACTGGGAAAGGGCGAGGTTCTACCGATACTAATATTGTATATATATATATATATACATAACTATCTTAACCTCTCACTTGCATGCCAGTTGCATATAATTTGATTATATCGACAGCAATGTGTGCACAAAACAAACATACAAAATAGATAAAATCGGGAATTCGGGTTGGTACCGCAGTAAACATTTTGATTTAATTTTAATCACTATAGGAATAAAAAAAAATATGTCAAAAAAAAAAGACTACAAAAATTGTACAAAGCACCATACCACAATGACGGCTGTATTAAGACCCAGCTCCGCTAAAGAGATATAAAAAACAGACTAAACAGTAAACATGGTAGCGGTAATAATTTTCAAAGATAAAGAAAGGACCATTTGCACACATTATAAAGATGTCAAGCAACGTTAGTACCTAGAATCTACACTACAAAACCACCATATATTATCTGAGAAGTCAATGTTTTTCTTTTGACCGATGAAATATACTGGTTATCATAGATTGTTGATTGAATACATCGATCTACATACGAAAATGCATGTATCAAGCTAGGAGTTTGACAGCTGTTATTCGTTCGTTCGATGTATTTGGCCTTTTGATTTTGTCATTTGGCCTTAGAACACAACTAATGATCCCACGTTTCGTTGTTCGAGTTTCGTTCTTCACGAATATAGTTTCCTTTCATTAAATTATATTAATTTGTTTCTTACCGATCTTTTACATTTCTTAGTTTTTATGGATAATTTATTGTAACTGATTTTGAAATGGAAAGACAATAACAATCAAAACCAAGGAGTAAACACAGTCTCATTAGACCAAAGGACATTTGCATCAACAGTTATAAATAATAAATAAGAAACAAAAGCAACTAATTGGATTAGACCAGGTGCAAAATGGTACTGATTACAGTTCAAGAACATCTCTTGACTTGTTCATTGGTCTGTGGTCATTTGGGATTTTTCATTATGAATTTTCTTTTTGCTATAAGATGAATCTCGTTAATTTAATTATTCATTTTAATAATATATAATGGTGATAACTTAACAGTTGAAATGCCACAATTACCTGTAATTTTCAGAATGTGTCGTCCTGACAATATTCCATAATAAAATTAACGGTACAAATTTTCTTGCACCAGATGAGCATTTCGACAATACATATCTCTTCAGTGATGCTCGTGGCCAAAATATTTGAAATCCAAAGCTTATATAAAAGATGAAGAGCTATAATCCAAAAGGTCCAAAAAAGTATAGCCAAATCCGTGAAAGGAATCAGAGCTTTGCATGAGGGAGATACATTCCTTAATTTATAATAATTTTTATCATTTTGTAACAGTAATTTTAATAACACAAAACATCTGTATTTTTATGCCAGTACCGAAGTACTGGCTACTGGGGTGGTGAAATACAGTGCTACCTTAATTGCAGTTTATAGCTCGTTGAATAGTGAAATCACGTTAAAAAGTAAAAATCACAAAATAGTGAACTCCGATGAAAATTAAAAAAAAAGTCCCTAATCAAATGTCAAAATCAAAAGCTCAAACACATCAAACGAAAAGACAACAAATGCTACTTTACTTTATTTAGTGTGTGGTTATTTTACACCTGCATTGACGGTATTTTATATTATTCCGGTTTTTACCTTATATTTGACATCCTATATATTTTAAATGTTATAGGAATCCCATTTTTTTCATTCTTTCTAGAGGTGCACAAAAATGGATTTAAAGTCAGATTTCGTTTCCGGATTTAAGTTTGACAAACTCGAAAATACTCTTGAGCCAAAGATGTGGACGATACCGTCGTTAGATGAAGAACATTTGCATGAATTGATGTTCAAATTTCCAGATTGGTTGAAAGACATCATAAAAAAACACGTTATTCCGTTTATTTCTGATGAAAATTTGAGTATTGAACTAAATAATGCATCCATAAGTATGTTCGGACCAAACAATGAAAGATGGAAAATCATCAGTGGCCACGGGAAATACGAGATCACCATTGAGCTTATGGATATAAATGATCCTATATTTACCATAAAAGCTGACGACAACAAACCTGAAGAAATTCATTGCAAAGAAATAACTAAGAGGTTTTTGGGAAAGTGTATTATACAAAAATGTGGAAATGAAGGGACCAAGAAAAACGAAACAATGCGAAAGCTTTTACAGGTAGCAATAGATCGCTTGCATGATGAGTATGAACAAAATACATTGCAAAATGCGAAAGTTTGCATCTACGATTCAATGGAAAGGTTGATTCTTGTCAGTGGAGATGGCAGAAATTCTTTTGTTATAAACTCTGAAAATGGAAACATTCTTCTTAGATGTACAAATTTGGAGAAGAAAAAATATCAATCAAAAAGAAAACTATTTTGTGTGATTGTGATTGGATTAACATTTTTACTACTGTTTCCATGGCCATTTTGTGTAATCTGTCACGGAGTTACGCTTTGGAAGCTATGTAAATGGTGGCGCAGCCGATAAACTGATTTCCCTTCAATTAGATCTATATTGTCTTTATAGAATATTCTTATACTAGTACATAGAAATACTAGTACAATTATAAAATATCGTTTATTAATAAAAATCAAATTACATTCAAACACAATATATGTTCCGACTTTCGGAAAGTAATGAACAAAAGTTGTATAATGGTATAATTGACTATATATGGCCATCTTTGAAAGTAAGCAGTAAATAATAGGCCTTGTTCTATGTTTCAATCTGCCAGTTTTTAAACAAATCACAATTAATGAGTAAGCTTGTCTATTGATATGTAGAAAAAAAGATAAGTGCCTTCCATTAAACTTTTTTTTACAAATACCAAATATTTGGTTTTGTTCGTTTAAATTTTTCAACTCAGCAATATAAGAGGAGATAACTTTTTAAAATCATTTATGGAATGTAGATGAACATTTTTAGTTCAGTGTTTTGTTGTTTCGTTGTTTTCCTCTTACAATCGATGTGGTACATCGGTTTTAGTTTGTAACCCGGATTTGTTTTCTCTCCATCGATTTTTTACTTCTGAAAAGTGGTATACTAATGTTGCCTTTATTCTCCGAAAGTGAGGCTTAGCCATTATCAATTCGAACGTCAGCGTCGACATCAACATTAAGGTTCAGTCAGCGATTATTGTTCATGTACTTTTATAAAATTTTGTCAAAATACAGTATTAACAGCAAATAAGTAATGTATTTGTTTTCATTATTCCGTATCTTACTGATAAATGAACTCCCCCCATTGGAGTTTATTATGAATTTGTTATTGTTTAAAGGGACGTAAGTATTGATCATATACTTTTTTTTATACAAACCAAAAACCACATTCTTTGTTCCGTATACTTTTTAATCTTTTTAAAGGTAGACAGCAATCGATATAACGGATGCCATACCATGTGGACATTTTAGGTCACAGATGTGCGGTCTGGGGGCTTCCCGGTCTTCCTTAACGTTTTAAGTTGATTGTGTCACACAACATGGGGTAATTGATAAGACAAAATTATTTCTTACTTCAAATGCTTTAACTTTGTGTACATTCTTGATCACCTGGTAAACAGATATCACCACATGTTGTTTAATGCATACTTGTATTACAGCAGAACAATATATTACCAACCGCTGATTTAAAACCCCTTTCAGTACTGAAAGCATATAAACCCTGAATACATATATCAAAATGTAAGCAGATATAAAAGGAGAATAGGTTTATGATTCATTTTTGTATTGATTGAGACAAAACAAAAAACTGTACGTATATGCATGCATGCTTAAATATATGATTGAGACTTCTTTTATTCTTTAACTATTGAAAATTTTCAAAAACTATATAAAAATTTTCAACCAAGTGAACGAACAACACATTAAATCACGAATGGGCGTCGCTCCTGAGATTATTATCGTTTTGTTTGATCAAGAGTTAAATATTTTTCGATAATTAAATTTTGAATTCTTTTATTAGTTATTCTCTTTATTACATCGAAGATGGGCCTTTAAACGGAATAATGTTGAAAATGCTATCTTTTTCCACACATAAACAGGTTTTTTTTTAAGTTCCATTCACATGTGAAATCAACGTTTTTTTTTTATTTCACTGGAAAATCACTATAATTCATTGAAACCAATGAAATAAGTGATTTCAATTTAACTCTTCAAGTATGTCTAAGAGTAAAATTTATAAGAATCTGAATGGTTTTACATAATTTGGAAATATGCAATATGAATATATGCATTAGTTTATAACTTTAATAAATTACACTACAAGTGTATATAACTCTTCAACTGGTCATTGCGCTAGGTGCGAACATTCAATTACTCAAACAGCCCTCTATAAGTGTTGACATTTGGGGGAAGGGGGGGGGGAGTACGAAAAAAAATATTTGACGACTCCTTAGAGCAATAAAATGATTCATGAACATTGATCAATATGTGATCGACATCGTTCAGTTTGAGACATTTTCTTGAATATATAGGCACCAATTTATTTTGTCACCACAGTCACGTGATCGATATTAATTTAAGACTCATTCATTGTTACACACTAGATGTTTCATGACCTAAAAATGCCGAAAGTTTTGACGACCTAAATATTAAAAGTATTATGAAACTTTAAATTAAAAAAAAAATTATCCATATGTTTTTATAACTAAATGGAAGTTGTTGTTATAAATCTTATGTACATATACTTTTTACTGAAAAAAATATTTAATTTTTCCAAATTTAAAAAAAAAACCAATCTTTTTCAATCGTTGGCATTCCAGATAATAATTCATCGATCAGTTTCCCGTATGCAGAAAAATTAGCGTGACCTTTATAAAAAAAATCGAACATCGCAATATGCAAGTGCGAAGGGGAAAACCAACGGGGCAGAGAGAGTCAACAAACGTAAACATCGCTCCGTCTTTGAAATAAACTATTTTTGCGCCTGTCCATAGTCAGGAGCCTCTGGTCTTTGTTAGTCTTGTATGTTTTTAAAACTAGTTCATTTTTATGTTTTGGAGTTAAGCGTGACGTCCATTTTCTCTGAACTAGAACACAATTTTATTTAGGGGCCAGCTAAGGACCACCTTCGGGTGCGACAATTTCTCGCTGCATTGAAGACCCATTGGTTGCCTTCGGCTATTGTCTGCTCTTTGATCGGGTTGTTGTCTCTTTGACATGTTCCCCATTTCCATTCTCTATTTTCATATCTAATTGTACATGTTCTACACGTACTTACCTCAATTTCCATGCTTTTTTGTTGAGGGTTTACAAAGGTGACAATTGGAAATTTTCGGCTTCAAAACACGACAATTGATTAGCTGTCATTTGTCACATCAACACTGATCGAGGGAAATATTGTTTGAACGATCAAACGATATGGATGCAAAAATTAATAAAAGGCTCCACAGAAGAATATATTTATTATATATAGATATAAGAAGATATGGTTTGAGTGCCAATGAGACGACTCTCCATCCCAGTCACATTTGTAAAAGTAACCCAGTATAGGTCAAAGTAAGGTCCTCAACACGGAGCCTTGGCCCACACCGAACATCAAGCTATACAAAGCCCCACAATTACTAGTGTAGAACCATTCAAACGGTATAATCTATGTAAACAAATGAGAAACGAGAAACACTTATAACCCACACCAACAAATGACAACCACTGAACATCAGGTGGTTCCGAACCTAGAACAGATACGCACAACAAGATTGCATTGGTTTTTGAATTGGATTAGCATTATTTTTCGGATGTCACTCGTTTCATATGAATTTAAGACTAATATATAAATAATACCAATTGTTTTGTAAACTTTGAGGGTTGCTGTTCACAAGGAAGCTTAAACCAAGAGTTCCAAATGGTGAAGTTGAAATCATCTAACGTTATGTTACGGACGCCATCACGAGTTGGGTGACCGTTAATAAATATCCGTTTCACAGATGATATCGGATATGTTTCTTATGTCGTATTTACAATCCCGTCCCCTTTTTAACCGGGATTACAATAAAATTAGCAACACAACGGGTGCCACATATGGTGCAGGGCCTGCTTACCCTTCCGGAGCACCTGCGATCACCCCCAGATTTTAATGGGGTTCGTGTTGCTTAGTCTTTAGTTTTCTCTGTTGTGTCTTGTGTACTATTATTTGTCTGTTTACCTTTTTTTTTCTTTTTTTAGCCAAGGCGGTGTCAGTTTATTTTCGATCTTTGAGTGTGAATGTCCCTGTGGTACATTTCGCCGCTCCTTTTAGGCCATTCTGAGATTTCAGAATTTGTTTCTTCCTCCCATTTGAAAATTTCTCTCGTATTGATGTATGCATATTTTATCTTTTTGATCTCTGTATACAAATTTCATTTTTTTATGTTCCAAGATCTTATTTAGAGAATGCGTCAAAAGGAACAAATTTTTCTAAGTTCAAAATACAATAATCTTTGATGTATTTTCTAATATATTTTGGGATGCTAGATAATAAACAATAGTATTTCAAAAAAACATTCCCATATTAAGTTTTTGTCTTACTTGTTGAAATGTTTACAATGATTTACTTTGACTATCTAAAATGTTCTTTATAAATTGTTTACCATAATACTTCCATTTCATATAAACAGGGTATTCAGATATTATTATCAAGTTTTAAATATCCAATGATATAATTTCTGGAACACATTACTGTTTATATGGCTTTTCCATGTGTAGACGATTGAATATGTCTTTCCAAAATGGGGTTTTGATCAATTAGAAATTTCTTTAATCTTATCCTTTTGTAATGTAAAGACTTTGTCACCACCTAAATGTTTTAGTTCTGAGAGTAACGAAATCTGCCAAGTACCATCTGATTTTGATAAAAATCTCTTTACCCAAGAATATTTAAAATGTACAGAAAGAATTAAAATGCACCATGGTTAATCCTTCCGGTGAAAAATTCGTCAGATTGAAAAAAAAAATTAAATAGGCCATTGTTGATTACATAACTTTTAGCAGTTGTGTAGAAAGTCTTGAACCATCTGCACATCGAAGGACCAAAATTAAAACTTGTTAATGCTTTTTGTAAAAAAAAAGTCAAAATGCCTTTTCAAAATCAAACTATAATAGTAATGCGCTCATGTTTAGATATTTAAGATAATGCATCAAATCATACAATAATCTATAGTTCTCCCAAATGAACCTCCCCTTTATAAATTCCTTTTGAGTGTCCTTAATATTATATGGTAATATGATATAGACAGAAGAAGTATACCTAATAACTTGTATGATATAACGATTTTTTTCAAAGTTGATGTTTTTCTAAAATTGTTAAACATTTCACAGCAGTTTTATTCTTTTACTTTAATAATTCATCCCTTATTTTTATTTACTCTATATTTACATTGTATCACAGATAACTTTTTTTCGTTGATTGTGTGTTTATTTGTGTCACTTTGTTTTTAGATTGAGTTAAGTCATTCCAATTGATATTTTATAGTGTGTCTTTCTATGTTGTGATGTTATACTGCTGTTTTAGAAAAGAAAGAATGTCTGGTACCATTAATCCCGCTGCAATTATTTGCATCTGTCCTAAGTCAAGAATCTGATATTCAGTGGTTCATGAGTGTTTCTCATTTCTCGTTTTTCATATAGATTATACCGTTTTTTTTCCCGTTTGAAAGGTTTTACACTAGTAATTTTGGGGCCCTTTATAGCTTGCTGTTCGTTGTGAGCCAATGATCCGTGTTGAAGACCGTACCTTGACCTATAAAGGTTTACTTTTATAAATTGTGACTTGGATGGAGAATTGTCTCATTGGCACTCATACCATATCTTCATTTATCTATTGACTCTTTGATATAGCTGCAGAAGCTATTTTAATGTTTGTATTTAATAAGCTGGTAGGTCGCCAATTACCAATATATTACCTATCTTTTCCTTATTTTGGTATTTTTGAAGATCTCTCCAAAGGAATTTGTAAACATCGACAGTAAATTTATCGCTTCCGGTGGATTTTCCATTTTTCATCACATTCAATGCTTTAGCACGTTCCTCATATGTCAAGTTACCTTCAATCAGGTCCTGCTATCCTGTGTAAGGACAACATTTTGCGATAAAACTTTCATTTGAACAATCAATGTTTCTCTCTGAATACAAATTTTCATAAAAATTATGTTGTTCTAAGTGAATCTTGCAATGTTTTGATAAATGATTACCTTAATCACCAATTATTTCAACCATTGTCTTTTTATAAAATTTCTCTTTTCTTTTTTACCAAAAAATTGGGAAGATTTTTCACCATTTTATGCCAGTTTGCCCGGGACCGTAAAGATAAACCCTCTATCATCTGCTCTCTCAGGCATTCTAATTCCACCTTTTCTATCATTTAAAGTGGTCTGCACAGCTTCAGTTGGGGCTGTATTTTTAAAAATGTAAGAGTATTATGTTTTTTTTATTTAGATCTATATATACTATGTGTATGAATGAATCAAAACCTTTGCTCTCATCAGCTACACTTGTCTCAGCCCAAAGAAATTTCATTTTGCAATAAATACATTCTTTGTTATCGGCAATAAGTACAATTAGGCATTAAGCTTAAATCCTAAACAATAAGCTAACGTCTAGGCATTATGTCCATTACCTAAATGATGTTAGGCATTAGTCTCAAAACCTAGGATTTAAGCTTAAATCCTGAAAAATGTGTGTAGGGAATAAGCTTAATGCTTAAAATATAAATTCAAGTAAATAAAAGACTCATTCATTTATACCGATTATTGCACTGTCTCCTGTTTTTTGTATATGACCGCAAAGACCTTTTGGGATCGTATAATGGTATGGTGTCGTAGTCGTCGTCTGCGTCGTCTGCGTCGTCTTCGATGTGTGAGTCGTCCACAGACACATTGGTTTCCGGACAATAACTTTAGTTTAAGTAGATAGATCTTTAGGAATTGTTTTCTGAAGTCTCAATAACACAAAAGAAAGGTTGGGATTGATTCTGGGGATGATGGTCCCAACTGTTTAGGAATAAGAGGCCCGAAAAAGGGGCCAAAAACAAGCATTTTTCTAGTATTATGATAATAACTTGTGTATAATTATTTCAATTGCTCTGCCATGGTATCACTATGTTTAAAACCACAAGTAGAAGGTTGGGATTAATTTTAGGGGATATGGGGCCAACAGTTTAGGAATAAAGGACCAAAAAGAGGCAAAAACAATCATTTTGTTATTTTTCTGACAATAACTTGTGTGTAATGTATAGATCTCTCTAAAATTGTACCACAATGTTCCATATAACAAAGGGAGCTGTGATTGGGTTTTGGTTAATTGCCCAAAACATGTAGAAATAAGGGGCCAAAAAGGGGCCAACAAGTATGTTTCTAGTTTCCAGACAATAACTTGTGTTTAAGTGTATAGATCTCAAAGAAATTGTACTAAAAGGTTCCATACTACAAAGGAAAGTCTGGGATTGAGATTTGGGGTTATTGCTCCAAGGGGGGTTTCAATTAGTTTGGGGGGATTTTTTGTTTACAAGAATTTTTATGAAGGATTCATATTTTTTTTCAAAATTTTTCAAAATTCGATTTTCAAAAAGTTTAAAGAAGAAATCTTCAATTGTACAGTATTGCGCAATAGCTTTGTAAGATCTTTGACCACATGTATTTTGTGTCAAAAACCTATATTATTTCAAAAATTTGATCACAATTCAAATTCTCTGTATCAAGCTTGAATTTTGTGACCGAATTTGCCCCAACTGTTGAGAGTTCGACCACTGTGGTCGTATCAGGCTGCGCTCAGCGAAGCATTTTATTTTTATCTTAATATCATTTATTATCACAAATTGAGTATTTGTAACTGTGGCATCGACTATTGCACTGTTTCCTATTTTTTTTTAAAATTTGCACCTTTTATTTAAATATTTGAAAATCCATCAAATCAACTTGTTCTCTACTACTTAAGTCTTAAGATAAAATGACAAGGCGTCACTACTACTCCCTTCCCTATTTGTGTTTTTTCATATTAAAATTTTTTATTAAGTGAAAGAAATAGTTCGATATCATCACGGGTAATATTAGAATATCCATTATTGATTCAGTTGTTTAATCATATCTTTTAAAATAGTAGTAATCTTTTTTCCCCTTCTTTTCTGATGATTCCAAAAGTTGAATCTTTGCCAAAATATAATGGTACTTTTCTGTAAGGTTATTTTCATAGTTTTCGCCGATTCGAATTTACACTGCAAACATTCAAGAAATGTGTCCTTAATCGACATCTTGTCACTTAATGCTAACAATCCAGAAAAGAAGTGAGAAAGATAAAATGACCTGGGTTATTTAACAAAATTTTACAAAGAAAAATTATTTTTTCAATAAAAAAGAATTTGGAAAATGGTGTGAGCAAAAAATCATATCTGAATTTTGTCTACTTTTGACCAGTTCAAACCAGCTGGTCTAGTGAAGTGCAAAAAATGTCAAATCTTTATTATAATTGTAATATAGATTCCTACCCCCTTTTTTCAATTGGATACAATCACTTTTTTTCAAACCTTTATTTTTTTTAGTTTTTGTAACCACAAAAAAGGTATGAGTTAATTTTGTTTTGAAAACGAAAAATACTAAAATTTGACAATCTGTCAAATAAATTTTTTTTAATATTTGATTGATATGTAATTAAGAAATTACTTTATTTCAAGAATAAACCACTGAATGTAGAAAAATTCTGGAGTTCACTAATTGCCTACAATTATGTTCCGCAAAAGGCTGAATAATCATCATCAGATTTCAGGAAATAAACTTAAGGTGGTACCCGACACCTTGACTAAAATTCGTTCAAATCTTATGAAATTTTGAGCAAATATTTTCTTCGACCCTTTGAAAAAAAAATAATCTTGAATCAATCACTTTCTCGGAAAAAAATTGGTTGGATATATAGCAGTTTGACAATCAGTAATTTTGATCATTGAGAAGCTTACAATTTTCTTAACAATACCACGTGATAAAAATGTTTAACTGATTTCACAGAATCTCCCTGAAGTGCTAGGGGTGCTATAAACAGTTTCGTATAAAAAAAACTAGGGGTTATTCCCCAACTAAAAATAGACATGGAGGGAAGTCCCTTTTTATCAACATAATTGGTGAAAAACTATCATGTTTTTTGTATTTAATTGTAAAGATATGTTAATTAACTACAATTTCAGCAGGTTGAATGATTAAAACGATTTTAAAAAATAGATTAGATATACATGTTTTGAAGGGAGACAATACTGTAAACAGTCTTTTTTTTTTGGCAGTGAAAGTTGAAAAATTATTTGCAGCCACTGTAGTTCTTTTCGTTGCCTGAAGTATGAATTTTTTGAAAGACCAGGTAAAAATCTATGAAATTCATACAATTTTGATTATGAAAAATGTGTAGGTATCATGTCTTCAGGGGTGTGCACATGACCTGATTTCAGGTTTTTAAGCTTAAATTAGGCAATGTTTTCCCCAGTTTCTCTGGATAAAACTTTTTTATACTATTAAAAGTACACTTTTTTTTTTATTCCATTATAAACTAGAGAACATTTTGATTCCAGTGATATCTAGTTTTATACAAGTATCTTTATAAATCATTCCACCACGAAGGGTCACTTATACATGGTCCCTCAAAATGTGACGTCATAGAAAAAAACTGTTGATTGCACCCTAGGTACCACCTTAATGCCTGAAAATTTCAGGCAATAGCTGAATCACTAGGCGTTAGCTTATTGTATAGGATTTAAGCTTAATGCATAGTTTCACTTATTGCCGCTAACATATGCATGCTTGCCCTATGCATATTTATGATTTTCTAAGACTTTTTTTGTGTAAACTTTTATGCAATTTCACTAAGGACAATCAAATACAATAATGATATATCCTATTTATTATCACCATTCTCGGTTACAACTAGTGATGTCGGATATGTACTCGATGATATCTTAGTCTTTTATGCATTTCATTTGTTGTTTGTCTTTGAATTAGCTGTTAGTAAAAATAAAATTACATAAAAAAAACTCCAAGGAAAATTCAAAAAATTCTTTATAAAAATGGTAAACACTAATGAGCAAGCATATTAAACGAACGAAAAACAACTGTCATATTCTGACTTAATACAGACATGTCCTTATGTAGAAAATTGTGGATGTTACCTGATTTTATAGCTTATTGAACTTTTCACTTGTATAACAGCTGCATAACTGCGAGTACTCTCCTATGTTTATTTATAAGGTCTTCCATTTTTCGTTTAAAGACCTTTTGTTTTTCTTCTGATTATTTTTATTCTTCTGCCGCCTGAGATGCTTTTTTGTTTTACAACATGTCGCATGGATTTTGTGCCAATGATGTTGTACAGTAATGGGTGTTTCAAAAATCACCCTGTGTGACCGAACACTTATTCCTTTTGGAGTTTTCTCCCCACATCCCCTTTGTTGTTATCGCTATATTTCTAAAACTGTACAAGATTTTAACAAACTGTTTTCACCAATTTGTTCGTCTACTCTGCAGAATGATTTGGTTAATTTTGACTGGGGTGATCGGATGACATCTTATGGGGGTCATTTCCCTTTGAAAATTTAAGATAGGCGATATGTTGGATAAATTCACACATTATCAGTCATAGAGGCCTAAAGTCTTTTGAATTGGAGTCCTTGGTCCATTTGGCAGAAATTGAGACCAAGGCCACAGGTCAAGGTCATGTTAAACTTTAAATTTTGCTTGTTATTTTTATTCAAAAGAAACAGTAACAGTTAATGATATGATGTGTTTTCCAAATAACTGTTTACAATAAGGCGCAACAACAACTCATATAAGTCAAAGTGTTTTTGTCAACCCTGATAGGAGTTTTCTCCCCATTTGTATTTGAATCAGTATTTCTCCACAACCATACAAGTGATTGACCTTGGGTCTTTTGATTTAAGGTCACTGACGTATGACCTTGAAATTGAGGTCAAGGTCAAAGGTCAATTTGACGTTCTAGATTTTGACCTTTGCTAAAAATTCTTTCTTGTTCATTATAAAACAGTTAAGTCTTCTGCATATACCTATTAATCTTATTTTTTTTATATCAGTTTGAAGTGCCAAATAAAGGCAACAGTAGTATACCGCTGTTCAAAACTCATAAATCCATGGACAAAAAACAAAATCGGGGTAACAAACTAAAACCGAGGGAAACGCATTAAATTACTTTAACAAGGAGTGACATTTTCTGACATCGTTTTTAAATATCTTTTTTATTATCGAGGTGGAAAGACCTTCAATTGTTCTCTGAAGAATTGGGTTTTAATTGTGTTTTTTTTTAATGTTGAATGTGCAGCCTCGTCCGTTCTATTTTTTCTGCTTTGTATCAATCTGAAGAGTTCACTGGTAGTCGTTGGTTATTGTCTGCGATATTGGTTTTTGGTACATTATTAAGTTATGAAGTAAACCGTTATTTTCTCAATTTGTTTCAATTTTTCATGCCAGGGCCTTTTATAACTGACTATACGGGATGAGTTTTGCATACCTGAGTATCTGCTCTAATTTTTGTTTTCTTTGAATTTTGTTTCGATAATTTCAATTGTATAATTCTTAAATATCTTCAAATTTCTTTGCAACCTAGATGTTTATTTGTTTGTTTGTCAAAATATATATTTTGAGGATAATGTTTCTAAGTCTCCCGGACTGTTACTGTGGGAAGCCGACAATTTGTTCTTTTATGTTTTTTACTGAGCCATTTCTTCAAATCAAACAAAATAATGACAAATTTTCCTTAAAAACTTCTCTCTATTCAAGTGGTATCTGTTTACCTGCCATTGTCTTGTATTTCCTATAAAATGTGTTAGGATGATAAAACTGTATTTAAAGTGAGTGTATTGCTGAAAGAAAAATACATTACTATTAGCTAATGTACCACTTTCGAGGTTCGTTCTTCGCCAGAACAGTTTGTCAATTATGACCTCCTGTATTACATTATTTACGAAACAGAGGGGTTGCCTATATTCCTGCACCATCAAGGTTCATCAAGAGTCGTCGAGGTCGACATTATGCAGGATGAACTCAAGATATTGTTTTTTTTTCGAATGCACTTAATCACAATTTCCAAATGACAGCAGTAGTGGCCCATGGACCTAATTGTGCAAATCGTGATACAAGCATGAAATTTGGTATATGGGTAGAATAAATGATAATTGAAAAAATCCGCTGCTGGCCATAAAAAGAAATCATTTTTTCCAGATGGAAATGCAAATGGCGTCATATCCAATTGGTTACATTTCGTAAATCTTTTGAAAGCTGTGTAATAGGTATAATCCAATGTAAGTTTTGATAAAAATTAAGTTACAGTTCCTTAAGTACGAAAAAACAATACTTCCTCGAAGCAAAAAAGTGACTTCCGGTCCCAAAATGGTAGCATTTACAGTTCCCAACACAGCTGAATTTCTTGCATCCGCATTTCAAACAATCATGACACGAGGATCAGCGGCCACCAAAGAAGTCTATTTTGGTTTCCAATTGTCATTGTTTTCTTTAACCCAACTCCTGTGTACATGACTTGGTACATGAACCTGTCGACTGCATAAATCCGGACCAGCCCAAACATGTCGATGTGCTTCAGAAGATTTACATCGTTTGCAAGGAAGCAGCGGCCTAATGATGCTATTCTGCCTATCACTGGTATTGATACTGATTTTATGGTAGGCGGAATAGCATCATAAGGCCACTGCTTCCTTGCAAACGATTTAAATCGTGCCTCCTTAACAGCAAACGGTGATGTTTCTGTACATGATGCAAACAAATTCTTCTATGATGTCAATGTCTGTGTCTTCATACAAAATCGGGAAATAATTCCGTTACATCTGAGAATACTTCCAATGTCTGCTATGCTGACCTCTTCACTTTCCGATGAAATACTGTCACAGTGTCACACCCACTAAATGCATGGAAGAAAGAAAAAGCTGCTACACGAGGACCAAACGCATTTGATATAACATGTACAGGAAGTAATCGAAAGTCTTTATTCCTTCAAAAACCTATCCATTTGTCCACACCTAATCTTGCGAGTACTGCAATTCCTAATGCTACTACATCTATGTCAGTACGACGTAACATTACTTTTTACAGCCATTTCAGCAGCAAAAAACTTGAACAATTCCGTTTTGTTGTCATCTTCACAGAGAAAACTAATCCAAACCCTTTGCTTTCTACCAGAAACAACAACTTTCCTTCAAGCACCAGTACTTTGCCTTTTGTTTTCGTCCCAGCCTTTAAATGAATAATTTAGTAAACATCAAATCGATGTCTACTCTTGGATACTTATCGAAGGAAGATTTGATATAAGGCAGTTGATATCATTTGCATTATCATCAAATATCTTTGCCCCAAGTGGTGGCAATAAATGCACCATTGCATTGCCAACGATAAATGCGTCAAAATCTGGATCAGTTGATGGCAAATCGTAGAATGTTTCGAGTAAACCCATTTGCTGCGATTTAATATCACATCCTGACACGAAGACGGAGGAGCAGTTTGGTTTTCATGGCTAAAGAAGAAACGAAAAGTCGAGAAAAGAGATCGCAATCACTGTTCAGGTTTTTTTTAGCTTTTTTTTTTTGACAAAGAAGTTTCCAGTTTTATTTTACGACTTTTATATGGATACACTATTTTTTTGGATACAATATCTTAGAGTTTATATACATATCTTACCTACTGCTGAATCAACAATTCCCTTAAAAGAGTAAATTTTGTACAAATCTAGAAAAGATTTCAACTCGCTCAGAAAGCCTTTAAAGTTTTTCGAAGACATCCTTTTTTGTTCTCGTAAAATCTTCATGACGTCGTTCATCTGTTGTTGAATGACACAAACCACTAAATCTTTCAAATTCATCTACCAGTCTACTGACTTCTAGTCCAGCTACCATCCATCGTCTCAAAGGGATCTTCGATCAAACATATGGTACCAACATCGCCGTTCACGACTCATTATTCTGTGTTTGTGTCTGATCAATTGTAATACAAGAAATCAACTCGCTGGTCTTACGTACAGTAAAAATTATCATTTTCAAATTCCATTGCCACATGTGAGTGATGTTCGTAAAGGGAATCTATATCTTGGAGATGGATTGGTAACAATCGAGCATAATTTACACGATCAAGACCAAGATTGGTATTAGGCTTGATATGAACTGTTTGTAAAGAACGATGTCTGACTCGTGAAATGGGCGTACCATAGAAGGCACATGAAGTTCTTAACTCATAATTGAACGCCAAAAATTAATCTGTGGTCGATATCACTATCTTTCCTTACACCCGTTGATCACATACTTGAACGTTACAGAGTCATGAACTATATGTTCTATGTTTACGCTTTCATATCGGCTGGCATTATCATTTCAAGCAAACCACATACAATTATCTGATGCGCATGTCTATTCCTTATTAAATCTGAACATACATGACAAGCATCTGCCATTCTAGGTGTTGCAATATCGGCTTTAGTGAGGGCACATGTCCATCCACTATCAAGCAATATATCACTCAGAATTTTAAAACAAGCCATTGTAATGTACAATCGACCAAACATGACGATAACATTATGTTCTCCATACAAATCTGACTGAAATTGCTTAGCCAATGCCAAAGGGTTTATCTGAAGCTATAATTGATGTTTGCCAGATATTAAGAAAGTTAACAATCTTTTTCACCTTATCAATCGACTGCTTGATCATTGCAACTGAAAGGGCGTGTTTTAAACAGTGGCATCAAAGAAGTAACACTTTATACTCGAACAGAAGAGCCTAGCTGCTTAGAGGAATGAAGGATGATCCAGGATATGTTTAAGAAATTCAAATCCTCATCTGTTAAATGAATTACGATTTCCATTATTGTGCCCTTGAACTACGTTTTATTCGTTCTTATTATACCAATAGTTTGCGCATGCGCGAAATTGTTACACGCATGTGTATCATAACCTTAAAATGTCATCAAACAAAATCATAACATCATTAAAAATGCAAAAGCGCTAAGCATGTAATAAATAGTTCAAATGTTTGTTTGTGAATTTTGTTACATTTTCACGCATGCGCAAACCCAGAACTTGTCAAATATTCATTTCTAGTATAAACGTCACATGTATAAAAGAAGGTATCTTTCAAACCTGATAATATTTTTTACTCGAAGAAGGTCAAAGAAAACGTTTTCCAGAAAAATAAGTATTTCAATCTAAAAAAAACCAGCCATTTTAGAAAAGATGGTGGCCATCTTGAAAAGATGAAATTTTCTTATGGCAAGCAGTATTTTCTTAAAAAGTACATAATAATGATGCTTCGTGCTACTTTTCTTGCTTGTATCATCATTTTCACAATTCCCTTGATTTTGCTTGCCAATATCTTCCACTACAGTGCTGATTCCCAATCATAAGAATTAAATTGTCGAATAATTCGTATCATTTAGCATCATCTTCTTCAACCGATCACTTAATATGAAAAGAAAGTGACGATGACTTTAAACGCATGAATGCCCCTTTTTTCGGTAGACAAGCTCAGAACATAAATTAATAGTAACACAGTGGATTAACTGATTTGTTTTCTCTTTCAAATTGTCATCATTAACATTCAGTGGTAAATATATCATGCATGTTCTGGACGAAAACACATTATCATCATAAGCACCATTATTTGATATTTTGTTACCCGACCTACTGAATGCATGTATTTTAATTAACGTCAAAACATGTTTGAATGGTTTGAAACTTGTCAATTGTAAGACCCTTAATAGACTGCTGTTCGCTGTGAACCATGGCATCGTGTTGAAGGCCATACTTTGACCTAAAATAGTTTACTTTTACAAATTGTAACTTGGATGGAGAGTTATTTCATTGGCACTCATACCTAATCTTCTTATATCTAATGATTTAATGTTTAAGTGCAATTGAGAACAAATGTGTGACGCAAATGACCGGGATTGCATGTAGTGTCACCCTCTTATATTATCTAACTGATAAAGGAGTGCTATTTTCGTTTAATCATGGACTTGAATTGCACAGATACCATTTAAATTTCAAATATGTTCTACTTTTCTTCTTTTGATAAGATATGTTAACCTTCTTTAAGACTGGTTGAATGTTAACGAGAATCATTTATACAATACGTAGTTTCAGTCTGTATTGAAACTTTAATCTGATCTATTTATCCATTTATTCTGCATAGAAGATCTCTGGTATCGAATAAAGGTTGTGTTCTGTTAACTTTAAAATCAAGTACTATCAAACGGTTAAAAGCAAAAAAGTTGAGCCCTTATACTCCTTAAAAAGGCAAGTAATCACTTTATAGATTCTTTAATGCAATTGTTATAGATAATACAAAACAGCAATGGATCAAGTACTTATGATATATACAATTTAATTCAAACGTGTCCTGCCATATAGACTTTAAATACTTCAAAGAAGCCAGATTATTTAATTTCACTTTCAGATAGATTGATGAAGTTCTTTCCTTTCCTTAACAATCCGAACCTTTTGGTTCCATTAATATATCCCTCAGAACTAGAAGTCATTTTTATATGTATACCTCAAATATGACATACATTGTCATCTCAGTACCAAAATCTATGGCAAACTAGACGATTTTATTTTTTTAAATTATCAATTTCTCCCACCTTAGTAGCAATATACCTACTTCACCTGCATATGGGATATTCTTTCCCTAACTTATTCAATATTTCAGAGCTTGCAGCTCCTTTCAAATTTTGATAAACGTCACCAGTGTCTGAACAAAAAGCTGATGAACCAGGGTTACGCTTAAGAATGTCTTGTCATTTTTCTACAATGTCCAAATGAAGGTACCAATACCTTGTTAATATAGGTATCGTATCAACTTTACAAATATACAAATAATGCCTGATAGTCTAGGTTTATAGATTCTTTGTAGTGACGTAGTTTATCATTTAATAACGTGCTATTTTGTCCTTTAAGTGTCTTTGTTCTCTTATTTATATTCATTTTACTGTTTGGTCTGTTTTCGGTAATATCCATTTGACATGGCTCGGTACTTATACATAGGGTGAATTGGTTTTTATATCTTTCTTTATTTGCGGGTGTGACTTTTCGTTTTTCTCTGGTACATATGACGTGGCTCTGTACTTTTAAACGTCCCGTCATTATGTTTTTGTTTTATTAAAATACTATGATCTTAATGTTTTATTATGATTTTAAATTGACACTCCGTAAATTTTATGGACACCATCACGATTTGGTGGATCCATACGATGTTTCGTTGACCAAACTAGCTAAGGACATTTTTACCACATGGTAGATTGTGTTTTGTCATAATGTCGTCTAATCTTTTAATTACCAAACGTGACTTATTCCCGATTGTGACTGTTTTGCCGAGTGTGAACTCGCATTACTATAAGACGTGGTACGGTACTTATCCATCCCAAATTCATGTATTTAGTTTAAATGTTTAATGTTATATTTGTAATTCTCATCGGATTTTGTCAAATGTGTTGACGTCTTTTCTATTATATTTATGTGTTATGGTAAAGATAATTAATCACCGCCTTCATTTATCAGATTTGATTTCGTTCAAAGTAATCAGTATGATATTTTACGTTTGAAGTTAGATTCATAACAAACCTGACATAGTTTTATAATATAGTTAATTGCTACCTCAGTTTTATATTAATAAGAATTAAAATGTGCTTTGTTATTAAATGCAATATCAGTATTTAGTTCAAATATATAATCTTAAATTAATCCTAATTCTATCTTATTCATTCTTATGTGACGTCATTTTTCATTTTTTGATGCTCTGTTTTACTAATTCAAATGACGTCATTTTTTCGTCATTTTTCAGTTTCAAATAGGACGTCACTTGGCGTAGAGGTTTAAACGTATTCGGATGTGTCTACTTTTGTGTTTCAAATGTCTGGTTATGTAAATGTATTTCAGTTGTTTCCTGTAATTAGTTAATACTTCAGCTTTATCATGTACATCTTTTGAATATTCATTTTATTAAATTTCCTGTTTGCAAAAGTATAAATTACTCTAAATTATATGGATTTTCTGGTAACTTAACAGAAAACCCTTGCCGTTTTTAGCACAACCTTTTTGATCTTTTGGTCCTCGATGCTGTTCAACTTTGTACTCGTTTCGGCTTTCAAACTTTCGTATCTGTGCGTCACACATAGGTCTTGTGTGGACAAAATACACTTCTGGCGTATTAAAATTTTGAACTTGTTGCCTCTTGTTGGCTGTTGTTCGTGTGATTCTTTGTCAATTGTGTTCTCCAATTTATTTATATTGTAGTCCTGTGTTGTCATTTTGATGTTATATTTCACATGGCCATTAAAGTGCGAGGTTTGGCATGCCACAAAACCAGGTTCAACCCACCATTTTTTCCTTTAAAAATGCCCTGTACCAAGTCAGGAATATGGTCATTGTTATATTATAGTTCGTTTCTGTGTGTATTACATTATAACGTTGTGTCGTTTGTTTTCTCTTATTTTTGAGTGTAAATTCACATTGCGATAAGACGTGTCACGGTACTTGTCTATCCCAAATTCATGTATTTGGTTTTGATGTTATATATATATGTTATATTTGTTATTCTCGTGGGATTTTGTCTATGTGTGTTACATTTTAGTGTTATGTCGTTGTTCTCCTCTTATATTTAATGCGTTTCCCTCGGTTTTAGTTTGTTATCCCGATTTTGTTTTTTGTCCATGGATTTATGAGTTTTGAACAGCGGTATACTACTGTTGCCTTTATTTAATATACTTTGAACTACAAAATTATTTTATATCAATGTGTTGTTTGCAATATCTTTCAGTTTTGCTGGTGTGCTTTGAACGTGCTATTTTTGTGTTTCTTTGGTACATGACGTAGTTTTGTGCTTTTAACATCCCACCATATATATACACATGTATCTATATATGTTATTGTTCTATTATAATGTAATTATGTTATTGTTCTATTATAATATTGAAAGTGCTTTCAACGACAAAATTGTTTTATATCTCTTCTTGTGTGAAGTTATTTTCAGAAGATTTCGACAATTTTATTAACCCATTAGATATTAGATATAGGAAATGATAGAATTTGCTGAGCTGAACTTTTAGGATTTTGAAATCTACTTTTTGCCTCTTTTTATTAACCATGTAAAGGACCACCATTTGATTTATTATACCTTCATAACCGTATAGATCAAATACATGAAATTGTTCAAAGATACAGTGACTCTCTATCTTTTATAATTGGTGGCGATTTTAACGAAAATATCTTGAGATAATCGATACGAGAAGAAACAAATATTAGGTAAGATTTTTGAATGAAAATCGTTTATATACTGGAGTAAAAGGAATTTCTTTTGTAAATTGTAGCGGTAGAAGAATCTCAACTATTGACTTTTTACTTTTTAAACAAGATTTTAAAGAGAATATGATCTGCATGGAAACAATGGACAATGTAGCTACTAACGTATCGTATCTGATTAGTATCCGGTTCAAGCGAAAGTGAAATAGATCATCAATGCTGAAGAAAAAACAAAATGTTCAAATTCAAAACTTTTATCCATGTCTGGTAAAACTCGATAGAAAAAAGAGATAAAAACGCATAAAAATTCAAGTTAAAAATGGTTTAGATAACTTGTCATCATCTTTAGAAAATAAATATGAAGTGGAACTTGCTTTTCACAATGTAAACAATTAACTCTTTAATTCAGCAAAAAGTTGTTGTCCAGCTCCACGAAAAAGATTTAGAAGATCAAAATTAAAAGAAGCGAACGAAGAATTTCTGACTCTTTTTATCAATGGAAAATTAATGGGCGGTCTGAAAATCTCAGAAACGAACTTTATATCCAGAAAAGAAAAGAGGCAACTAAAAATTTACGAAAACATTATCGCAAGGCAGATGCCATGAATAGAATTGATGAAAAAGAAAAGATCATGGAAGTAAATATAGAAAATAAAAAACTTACCAGATAAATTTATTAAAAAAAAGAGGGGACAATTAAGTAATCATATATATAAATTAGCTGTAGGTGACACAGTGTATAGTACAGAAGAAAACATTTTAATTGGATGGAAACACAATTTTGAAAATTTTAACGAAATATTATATTCATGAGCATTTTGATAACAAGTACCAACAAAAGGTCGAACAAGAATATATTGATATAATTGACATTTGTAGAGCTATGTTCAGCACCAAAGTATTACTGAAAATGAAATAGAAGAAGCTTTGAAGTTATTAAAGGAGTAGGTCAGGTAAGGACCGATTTTGGCCTCAAATTTCAGGTTCATCTGACAAAAGATTTTGACCACTTTTTAAACACTTAAGTGTCTATTTCATTTGAATCAATTAGTTTATGTGAAAGATTTTAACTGATTAAGTCATTAAAAACTATCCGATTCAAGCTCAAATATGAAAAATCTACCAAATATGCCAAAAAATGTCACTTTTCAGATGGTATTTGTCAAAAATGAAAGTGTTCATCCTCAACCTTTATATATGTTATGTATTATCATAAAATACAATTTACATTTCAATATTAAGGATGAACACGAATGCGGCCACTTTCGTTTAACACGAAAACCGTCTAAAATTTACCTTAAATGCTAGAATTGTGAAGATTTCAGTAATTTAGCATGACTTAATGGTGCCAGTACCTGACATATGTGCATTGTATTGTCAAAAAGAGCCCATATTAATGTAGCAGAAGCTTTCTACTGTCAAATAAATAACTAAAAGTTTACATTTTAACAATTTTGTAAAACTGCTATATTTTGGGGCCAAAAAGGGGTCTTACTGGACCTTCTCCTTTACATAAATCACCAGATATATTTGGAATTTCAACTAAAATTTAATATTAGGTGGACAATCTCTTATCTATCATATTAAAGAACTATTGGATAGTACTTTTAGACTTTGTTATATACCAGACGAACAGAAATTAGGGATAGTAAGTCCACTTTTTAAGAATAAGGGAAGTTGTAAAGACAGTTAAATTTTTCGTAGAATAACAATTCCTCTAACATTATCCAAACTCATTGAGGATGTTTTAAAGGTCAGAATTAATCCTGACATTATAAAATATCAAAATCCGTTACAACGTGGTTATGCTAGAAGAACAGCACCATTTAACTGTTCTTCTAGTATAGAAGAATTTCATAAAGATTGTGTTGTCCTGTCATGTAATGTTGCCATTTTAATGTTATATTTGACATTGCCATAAACGCGGGAGGTTTGGCAATGTCAAAAACCAAGTTCAACCCAACATTTTTTCATAAAATGTCCTGTACCAAGTCAGGAAAATGGCCATTGTTATATTATAGTTCCTTTTTGTGTTTGATGCATATGAGTGTTTTGTTTCTATTGTGTCCCGGTTCTCCTCTAATATTTGATGTGTTTCCCTCAGTTTTAGTTTGTTACTCGAATTTGTTTTTTTCTCAATCGATTTATGAATTTCAAACAGAGGTATACTACTGTTTTCTTTATTGTGTTAAAGATCGAACAATAATTACTATGCTTGATGCAAAGTAAACATTTGATGCGGTAAATAAAGGCAGTAGTAGTATACCTCTGTTCGAAATTCATAAATTCTATTACTTTTATTTTAGATTTTAAAATATTTATAGTGGTGATGTAGCTTATATTGACATTAAGCCCAGTTTTATCGACAAGAATACAATGTAAATAGTGTACAGTGATATTGGTTGAAGATATTTTTATTCATGTTGTCAACTCCAATACTCGAAAGAGGTGTGCCTACATTGGCAGAATTAATATTACAGATATAGATACAGATTAAGTATCATAAAACACGCGACTCATGTGAACCTCTCCATGCAGTCCTTTTGGGTTGATTTTAAATAATAGATAAGAAGCAATGTATGTGGTTCTTAAATTTTATATTTCCCCCTTATTCGTGCTTCTTTGTTACATATTTTTTTGTTTTTGTTCTGGTTAAGATTGTGACACGGTGATGATGGCTGTATCCCTATTTTGACAATTTTATCTGTTGTGTCTGTTTTGTCATGCATCGTTATAAATACAATAGAATTTGATGCAATTGTCATACAAGTTTGATATTAAGGGCTATAAAACCAAGTTCAATCCACCATTTTCTATATTCTAAAATGTCTGTACCAAGTCAGGAATATGACAGTTGTTGTCCATTCGTTTGATGTGTTTTATCATTTGATTTTGCCATTTGATTTGGGACTTTTCGTTTTGAATTTTATCTCGATGTTCAGTATTTTTGTTATTTTAATTTATACATGTAGTTAGTTTTTGACAAGTACATATTCTTTATAAAGAACAAACATGTCAGTATTCACCCCAGAAGCTAACAAAACCTTTAAATAGACTTATTAAACAGGGATATAGTTACGATTCTGTTGTCAGGTCATTAAAGATTGCATATTTTGGCGTTAATATTGATTCACTTATAGGGTCTTTGCATTGGAACTTAACACATTAATTTAAAATCCAGTTATTCGCATGGCACGGGTTATGTTCTTCTCATATATGTTATAATGGTATGATACTAAACCCCTTACGGGAAGGATTGTGCCTGATATTCATATGATGAAGACATAATCTTTCAGTCAGTTTAATTGAAGTCTGGAGCTGGCATGTCAGTAAACTGCTCGTAGTCTGTTGTTATTTATGTATTATTGTCATTATGCTTATTTTCTTTGGTTACATCTTCTGACATCAGACTCGGATTTCTCTGGAACTGAATTTTAATGTGCTAATTGTTATGCGTTTACTTTTCTACATTGGCTAGAGGTATAGGGGAGGGTTGAGATCTCATAAACATGTTTAACCCCGTCGCATTTTTGCGCCTGTCCCAAGTCAAGAGACTCTGGCCTTTGTAAGTCTTGTATTATTTTTAATTTTAGTTTCTTGTGTACAATTTGGAGTTTAGTATGGCGTTCATTTTCACTGAACTAGTATATATATTTGTTTAGGGGCCAGCTGCTGGACCTGTTGGTGACCTTCTACTGTTGTCTGTTCTATGAGCAGGTTGTTGTCTCTTTGACACATTCCCCATTTCTATTCTCAAATTTACACATTAAGTTCTCAATAAAACAGAAATTTTAATTTTATATCTGGTTTAAACAATAATTAAAAACGTTGTAGAAATAACTTCGAATATACAGGACGAACATTTTCAGTTTGAATTTTTGAATTGAATTAATTTTTAACCATATGCATAAAACATTTCTTTTCATATTTGTATATAATACACTTAAGGTATGTAGTTGATTTATTTTAGTGCAGAACTGTATTGTGCCTTAATTTGACTTATTGATAATTTCATTCCTTTGCTCCCTTACACTTTTTATTTCAATTTGATATATTTTTATTCGACTATTACACTTGGTGTAAAGACAATGACAAATATATTGCCTTACCTTGTTAAAATGAGCATAACGTATGATATAAATAAGATTCTAATGTGACGTGTTTCTTTCGCTTTGTGAATAAACCCGTGCTCTAAATCCAATAAAATTTGTTTGCATACACGTTTATTGACTACTGCAGAATAATGAATTTGATCTATTTGGCATGCATTCAATACAAATGATGCACATGTTGTTACTAATTCATTTATTGTGACTATAATGTGTTGCAATTCGAAATTTACATATTTGACCTAAATACGACAACCTTTCATCCTGGCTATTCAAAACTCGTCCCTTTAAAAAAATCACATTACCAGTCGTTTGCTTGTTTACAAAAAGGGGAAGTTCATGGAAGAGCACACACAGACGCTGTACATTTGCACAATTTGGACATAGAAATTATTTTAATTGTCCTTATCAGAATCGAAATCATTGGTGCAAGCTATACTTTATTGTTGTTTTAACATGTGTAAGCATTATATTCGTATTATTTTAACCCTCAATATCGCTCTCGCACAATAATAGTTATCAATGGTACCAGGATTATAATTTTAATATGCCAGACGCGCGTTTCGTCTTCATAAGAATCATTAGTGACGCTCATATCAAAATAGTTATAAAGCCAAACAAGTTCAAAGTTGAAAAGCATTGAGGACCCAAAATTCCCAAAATGTTTTGCCAAATACGGCTAAGGTAATCTATTCCTGAGATAAGAAACTCCTTAGTTTTTCGAAAAATTCAAAGTTTTTAAAATTGACCATATAATTGATATTCATGTCAACACCGAAGTGCTAAATTCTGGGCATATGAAACCCTCGGGGACGAAACGTCCACCAACAGTGGCATCGACACAGTGGTAAATAGTTATCAATGGTACCAGGATTATAATTGTTATACGCCAGACGCACGTTTCGTCTTCATAAGGCTCATCAGTGACGCCTAGATCAAAATAGTTATAAAGCCAATCATAAATCACGAATATAATGCCTACCCATGTTATAAATACAATAAAGTAAAGCTTGTATCAATTATTTCTTAATTAAGAATAATTATGAGTTAAATTGGTTGATGTGAAATTCAATTTTGTTTTTCGACATTTAAAAGATTTTAAAAATAAAAATACGGCCGATTTCTAAACAAACCGTTTTCAGAAATTTAGAAAAGCAACATGTAAAATATTTGCTATATCACTTACATACAAAATTAGATTTTATCCATCTATTTCATAAACAGTAAGATACATATTATACATAATAATTTATTTGACCCCTTGGTTAATATTCTGAGATGCAATATCATTTTTGGAGAAGCGTCCAAGCTCTGTTGTTATATGGGATATAACCCTTTGTGTGATAGTTTAGATTCTCTAATTTTTAGTTATGTATATGGATAAGACAGATCAATATGTTATCTGACTAATGATTACTCTGTTTATTTCTTTATTAGTTTTAGAAAGTTGACACTTGGTTCGTTTATTTGAGATGGTGAAGACGTTCTCAAATCAATGAAATATGTCGATTTTTAATTGACATATCTATTTCAATATGCAACATCATTAACCAGTGATACATAGTCATTACATTTAAATCATTTCCTAAATACGTCTTGCTCACGCATCTTTAATACTATACTTGTTTCAAAATTTTGTGTAATTCTAACTGCGCAACACAAAAATATTTCCAAAACGTTAAGAGTACACGTGGTCGTGTCATACTTAAATGTACAAATATAAGAATTCGGTATGAAAATAAACTAACAACGCCATGGCTAAAAATTAAAAGTCAAACAGACAAATAATAGTACAAAAGACACAACATAAAAAACTAAAGGCTGAGCAACACGAATCCCACCAAAAAATGAAGTTGATCTTAGGTGCTCCGAAAGGGTAAGCAGATGCTGCATTGTGGCACCCGTCGAGTTGCTTATGTTATTACAAATCCTGTAAATAATCTTATTCGGTAGGGCACATTCGTGAAAAAGGAAGGGCATTGTAGTTACGGCAAAAGAAACATATCCAATATCAGCTGAGAAATGGATATCCTGCTGGCCACGTTATTAGCGGTGACCTTAACATTGTGAATAACACTTCTCTACGAAATGTGTTATCGAAAGGTCCGAAATATCATGAGCCTAAATCAATCAATTGGAAATACAACTTTAAAACTTTGATGGACTCAGTCGAGGATTATGCCAGGCAATGGGCTAAACGTGAAAAGGAAGACGTAGGCACTCTATCCGAATGGATTAAGGCAGTGATGTCGTTAATACAAATCAGAATCAAGAAACTGAATGGGTCCACCAATGCCCATGCTACGTCAATCTTTAAAGACCCAAATGTTGCTAAACACTTATCCGACCTCCATGATAAATATGTTGTTGTCCGCGCAGACAAAGCCCAAAATAACATCGTTTTTGTCTGTAAAAGTCACTACATTAATTGCTTGATAAACGAATTAGGTATAGACAATTCACTTGGAAACTCAACATATACCCTCACGACACTTACCAAAGAGGAAATCCTGGATAATCATAGGTCTGTTCTTTGTTCCTTTGGTATTTCAACCAAAGATGAAGAACTAGATCTTCCATCACTGTATTGGATACCTAAACTCCATAAGTGTCCTTACAAACAACGGTATATTGCTGGGTCTTCCAAGTGCTCCACGAAACCTCTTTCTAAATTATTAACATCTATTTTATCAGCAATCAAAGACGGGCTTCAAAGTTATTGTGAAACTGCCTATTCTAGAGGTGGCGTGAATCAGATGTGGATACTTAAAAATTCCAAAGATTTTTTAGAGTACATACAATCTAACTCTCTTTCATCTTGTAACAGTATTAAAACATTTGACTTTTCTACTCTTTACACAAGTATTCCACATTCCAAACTAAAAGACAAATTGAAAGAGTTAGTATTACTTTGCTTCATAAAAAAGAATGGCCAACGTAGATACAAGTATCTTGTCTTAGGGAGGGATAAATCATACTTTGTAAAGAATCACTCTGATTCAAACAAAAAATTATCTGAAACCGATATTATCAAGATGCTTGATTTCTTGATTGACAACATATTTGAAACGTTCGGAGGACGTGTTTTTCAACAGACTGTCGGCATCCCAATGGGAACAAACTGTGCCCCTCTACTTGCCGACTTGTGTCTTTATTATTATGAGGCTGACTTCATGCAGGAACTTCTTAGGAAAAGATAAGAAGGTAGCAATATCCTTTAACTCTACTTTCCGCTATATAGATGACGTTCTTTCACTAAACAATTCGAAATTTGGTGACTATGTGGAACGCATCTATCCCATCGAATTGGAGATAAAGGATACTACAGATACAGTTAAGTCGGCTTCATATCTTGACTTACATCTAGAAATTGACAATGAGGGTCGGTTGAAAACAAAACTTTACGACAAAAGAGATGATTTCAGCTTTCCAATTGTGAACTTTCCATTTCTAAGTAGCAACATTCCAGCAGCACCTGCATACTGGGTATATATCTCCCAATTGATACGATATTCCCGTACTTGCATTTCCTATCATGATTTTCTTGATAGAGGGTTACTGCTCACAAGGAAGCTATTAAACCAAAAGTTCCAAATGGTGAAGTTGAAATCATCCCTTCGTAAATTTTACGGACGCCATCACGAGTTGGTTGACCGTTATGGAATAACCGTTTCACAAATGATATCGGATATGTTCCTTACGTCGTAACTACAATCCCCTTCCCTTTCATGAATGTGACCTACCGAATTAGACTATTTACCAGATATGTAATCACATAAGCAACACGACGGGTGCCACATGTGGAGCAGGATCTGCTTACCCTTCCGGAGCACCTGAGATCACCCCTAGTTTTTGGTGGGGTTCGTGTTGTTTATTCTTTAGTTTTCTATATTGTGTCATGTGTACTATTGTTTTTCTGTTTGTTTTTTTCATTTTTAGCCATGGCGTTGTCAGTTTGTTTTAGATTTTTGAGTTTGACTGTCCCTTTGGTATCTTTCGTCCCTCTTTTATTCCATCACGGTCAACAAAAGTATGAAGGGATGATTTCAACTTAACCATTTGGAACTCTTGGTTTAAAAGCTTCCTTATGAGCAAAAGCCAGACATTGTTTGTTTCCGCAACCTTTACATGACGAAGACGAAAAGCTTTAGGAGATAAATCAGCTCTTACCAGCAAGTCTTTTAGGCTTTTGGGTGTACGGAAAGTTAGTTCATCTACGCAATATTTTCACCTAGCCACCTGTACTTGCTTTTTGTAGGCCTAAAAGTATTGTGAGAGCTGATTTATCCTTGCATATATTTGCAGTCTCTGTTGTTAATATCAACATAACCTACGTCATTTTTGAAATGTTTGAATTGTACAAGCGTTTCTGTGTTCGGTTTTAACAGTTTCATTTCTCAAATTTCAAGATTGTTACAGTTTGATCAGAAAAGATTGTTATGATTTACATAATAAAAATACTGATGAAGGATATCTGTTATCTGAAATATTTATAGATAATAACATTTAATGTTTCCTTTCTTTGTATTGGTGTTGTTTTGTACACTTTTAAGGCGCTGATATATATATATATATATATATATATATATAAATACAAATTGTCTAAATTGAAAACAACGTTGAAACATATGGTTGCGTTGGATAAAACCCGCAATATTCATACGTGTGCATGCAAAACAAATTTCGTGGTAGAGAGGTCTTTATACAGCACAAACTACATTTTCCAAATGACCAAAAAAGTTAAAAAGTATATTTTAACAAAACATATCTGACTAGCAGGTCAAACAACGGATGGACTTAGACCCTGCTGACTGCCATAGCGACAACCAAATAAACGGATCACCAGATGTAACAAAATGGATCTAAATCATTAATCAAGAACCAAACAGAAATCAGTTAACTTGCGGAAAAGCTGATAAAACGCAAACATGGGGTGCAAAAATTTGTACACCATATCCGGATTTCCACAATGATAGTCTCTTCTGTGATGTTAGGAATCGAAACGGTATTTTGAAGGTCGTATTATATACCTTAATTAAGTACTGACTGCTGAATTTTAAAGAGTTGAAATAAGATAAACGGATACTATAAACCCGAAGGCATATATAATACAAGTCCAAACGAAAAAAATAAACAATTCTGAATTGAAAATAACTTAGGATTGCGTTGGAAAAAAACAGCATTTTTTATACGTGAGCATGCAAATGAAATTTCTCGATAGAGGGTCTTATATATATGTAAACATGTTATAGTTTAAACATGTTGAGTTCAGATGAAAAGGCAAATAAAAACATATAAACACAATGGGCACAAGAAAAACCGAAACCTAAATGTAGCCAATGATTAAGCAACACAGACCCAATCATAAGCGGGTTTGAACTAATGTGTAGCGGATATGCAGTCGATAAAGGTGATGGGTAAATTTCTCCTGTCCAACAATAAGACATAAGCAAATGCAGAAGAATATATAACACTTTTATTAGTTACGGTCTTCTAAACGATATGTATCGTTATATATACAAGGTCTTATTTGGCAAAGATTATTTTGTTCAAAACAGAAAGAAGTGCTCAACATATTGACATAAATAATACTAGTTACATGTCTCAAATTCCTTGTCTGCAAAAAGTATATATCAAATTGACGACATGTGTAATTACAAAACGTTGTTCCTTTTTTTGGAACACATACATGTGCAAATATCTGTTTCATTTGCCTTAGTTGTTTTATCTTCCTTGAATGTAATTGCTTCTATCTTGCCACTCGGAAGTGAAGTTTGAAACCAACTTCCGAACCATCCTTTTTCATTATTCACCCAGCAATATTTTGTCCCGATGTCCATTACATTGATAACCAACTCATTTCCTCCTACTCCAATACGGAAAACAAAATCCAGATCTTGAATGTAGATACGGCACTTATAGGGGGTTTTATCATCATTAATAATCTTATAGATTTCCGTACGAAGGAGCTGTAAAGCTTTTCGAGCCAACTCATTTTCTTTTATGCTTAGTAATATAGCCTGAATGGCTTCGTGAGAATTTTTGTATTTTACCACCGTGTGTTCTTTTGGTTGGTGCTAGTGAGAAATAAATAGAAAAGAAAAAGAAATAATCAAAATAAATGAATTATTGACGCAAAGATATTTCGATCTAAACAATGAAACCGATGACATTCAATTCATAATGCATTCTTTTATGACGTATCGCAATATTTCGCAAGTGACTAATTTATAAAAGATTCCAAACAAAATGTGAGTGGGGAAAAATTTACATAAAGTCGAATATGTATAGGTGGTGGAAATGTCATCTTCAGCTGTTTGCCTAGTTTGAAACTACACATATATTTGAATACTTATAAACCACTAGATGCTTGATTTTTTTTACATTATCGAACCATAAAATGCCATATTTCATATAATTTTAAATCAAATTAATATACTAATAACTAAAACAATGAATAAAATATATCAACACGTATCAGTCATGCACATTTAAAATGGAGTTTCTTATTTATATTTTATCGTTTCTTTCACATCATTTGATAAAAGTAAAATCACACAAAAACTGATCTCCGAGTATAATTCCACTGAATTTTACTGTAATATTGCTTTGCGTTAGTTTATTCTATATTGGCTCTAAAATATGATGGTTGCGATCTCACAATACATGCAGCCTTATTGCGCCTGTTCCTAGTCAGGACCCTTTGGCATTTTTTATTCTATATATTTTTTAATTAATTTAAATTTTAGTTCATTTATATGTTTTGGAATTTAGTGTGACGTCGATTTTCACTGAACTAGTACATATTTTTGTTAAGAAGCCAGCTGCTGAACCCGCTCCTTATGCGAGATTTTTTCGCTGTGTTGAAGACCCATTGGTGGCCTTCTTCTGTTTTTTGCCCAATTTCTGTTCTCAATTTTTTTCAGCTTTTTATAGCATTTTAGAGGCTCAATAAATGATTTCCTGTAATACACCATAAACCTTGAAATTTCTTAATGCTTTTGCACATTACGGTCTTTCATTTTTATTCTTCAACAAAAAATTATGACATGACAGCTGTTTTATCATACACATTTTTTTTCATAGTTTATCATAACAATTTCAATCGTACACAACGAAGTTTAAGGCGGTCATTCATTTGATAGTGTGCATTAGGTGCACATTTTGTGCAGTATTTTAACCTGCCTTTAGAATGTGTTAGCTTCTTAACAAACATAATGAAAGGTCTGCATTTGACATATTGTCGTGTTTTGCACTTTTCATATCACACCTGAGCTTTGAAAATATCATAGATAATTGTTTATGGAATAATGTATCGAAGAATTCAAATAGAGAAAAATATTCAACGACTGACCAAACAACACAATAATTCACGAATGCGCGTAATCACCAGTTAATTATTTTTTCTTTTTGAATTCTTTGATTAGTTATTCTTTATTACATTGGCAAATGACTTTTTATAATGTAGAAAATGTAAGGTCTATTAATTTTTTGTTCGCGTTTACAATTTGTTTTGATCCGACATTTTCGATGTCTTGACAACGACTCTTGTGTATGACGTCAGAGAGTTAAAAACAAAACACGTTTATTTCACGGGACTGGTGAAATTATCGATTTTTATTTAACTGGAAAATCAATGTAATTAATTGCAAACAATGTAATGATTTTTTTTACTTTCCAGTAAAGCAAAGTACTATAATATTCTGAATACTGTGACTCTATGTAACGTTCTCAATGTATACTTTATATTACTAGTCGATGCTAAAAAATTTAAACGTGTTGACATACATATTTCAAGCAGGAATCATAAATGAAAGTTTATTTTTGTTTAATTCTAAGGAGGACAAAAATATTATTCAATGCATTGCATAAGAAAAGAGACGAGTAAAAATTCAATGGTTCGGAAACTCGTACATTGAATCAACGAAGATGCTACAGCAAGCATATACAGGTACAGATTATCACTGTTCTTTCGCTTTACATTAACGGTTATTAAAGTAACGGGGTGTATCATGCGATATGTTTTGTAACATTTCAACTTCAAATTGTCTTCTTTCATTTAAATGAATCAGAATTCTTGTTTGCTTTTGTGCTTTGTTTACATGCCTTTTAGTGATTCTTTATAACGTATTTTTGTTTTTAGCGATTAAGATTATAACACAATGTTGACTGCTGTATCCCTATTTTTGACATTTTTACCTTCTATGTCTTTTTGTTTTGTTCACACATCGTTGTCAATATAATGGAATTTGATTCGTCTTTCATACAAGAGAGAGGTTTAGCTAGCTTTAACACCAGGTTTAATGCACCATCTTTTACTTTTGAAAATGCCTGTACCAAGTCAGAAAAATTACAGTTGTTAGCATTCCTTTGATGTTTTGAGTTTTTGATTTTACCATTCGATGAGGGACTTTCCGCTTTTAAATTTTCCTCGGAGTTCAGAATTTTTATGATTTTACTTTTACATTCGTAACAAATGAAACTGTTCTGTAATCAACAAAAAATTCAAAACTTAATATCCGATTATTCTCTTATGAATTTGTCTGTAAAAAATATTTGTGAAGACAAAAACATATGTGTACAAAGAAACTACTTTGATATTGATATTGTAAATGACAAAAATACGAGCTAAACGTAAATATACATCTTAATATTGAAGAAATTGTATTAAAAGTAATATAAGTGTGTACTTACAGTCATAATTTCTGATTCTTATATCTATATTGCTCGAAACGTTTTGATACTTGATACTTTACATTTAATCAGCTGACCTAGTAATACATAACCATAAATTGTTTTCCTTTTACCATTAATATCTTATGGATAAGTCATTCACAACTAGGCACAACTAGGCAAGGTAATTTTTAAAATATTATGCAACCTGTATATTTGACTAAATTGTATCACGAACAAAGTTTTGTATTTCTTTCTTTATTCAAATAATTTTATGTAGAGAGCATACAAGTTTTTTAACACTTTTGGATACATTATTTATTTTCAAAATTTGGTTCAATAATCCTAACTTTGAAAAAATAATTTTTATTGCAATGTTTAATTCATTGTAAATTGTATTTGTTATACAACCTTCTTGGGTATTAAAAATAAAATTGTCGACTCTTAATATTGAAATCCAAACTGAATTCATTTGATCTATGTTAACAGTTTAACCAATCTAAACAGAATGTCCATTTAATAGTTTTTTTTTAGGATGATTATCAAGAAAAGCTTTTTATACACCCGGGACGGGACGTATTATGGTATACCGTTGTCCGTCCGTCCGTCTGTCCGTCCGTCCGTCCGTCTGTCCGTCCGTCGTCCACACTTCGGACAATAACTCAAAAACACTTTCACCAATTTCCAAGAAACTGTGGTGAATTGTTTATATCTATTGACGTAAGCTCCCTTTCGTTTTTTTTTAATTTCAGATTTTAAGTTTTGGATTTATGGGGCTTTATTCATAAAAAAAGGGGGATTTTCAACACTTCGGACAATAACTCAAAAAGGCTTTCACCAATGTCCATGAAACTTTGGTGAATTGTTTATATCTATTGACGTAAGCTCCCTTTCGTTTTTTTTTAATTTCAGATTTGAAGTTTTGGATTTATGGGGCTTTATTCATAAAAAAGGGGGGATTTTCAACACTTCGGACAATAACTCAAAAAGGCTTTCACCAATGTCCATGAAACTTTGGTGAATTGTTTATATCTATTGATGTAAGCTCCCTTTCGTTTTTTTTTTAATTTCAGATTTTAAGTTTTGGATTTATGGGGCTTGATTCATAAAAAAAGGGGGATTTTTAACACTTCGGACAATAACTCTAAAAGGCTTTCACCAATGTCCATGAAACTTTGGTGAATTGTTTATATCTATTGACGTAAGCTCCCTTTCGTTTTTTTTTAATTTCAGATTTGAAGTTTTGGATTTATGGGGCTTTATTCATAAAAAAAGGGGGATTTTTAACACTTCGGACAATAACTCAAAAAGGCTTTCACCAATGTCCATGAAACTTTGGTGAATTGTTTATATCTATTGATATAAGCTCCCTTTCAATTTTTATTAATTTTAGATTTTAAGTTTTGGATTTATGGGGCTTTATTCATAAAAAAAGGGGGATTTTTAACACTTCGGACAATAACTCAAAAAGGCTTTCACCAATGTCCATGAAACTTTGGTGAATTGTTTATATCTATTGATGTAAGCTCCCTTTCAATTTTTATTAATTTCAGATTTTAAGTTTTAGATTTATGGGGCTTTATTCATAAAAAAAGGGGGATTTTTAACACTTCGGACAATAACTCAAAAAGGCTTTCACCAATGTCCATGAAACTTTGGTGAATTGTTTATATCTATTGATGCTCCCTTTCAACTTTTATAAATTTCAGATTTTACATTTCCGTGTTATGAATTTTTATGCTTAAAAAAGGGGGGATTTTCCAATTTTGGGACAATACATTTAAAGCATAAAAGACAAGTTAAAAGAGCAACGGGCGTATCATGCGCTAAAGCGCAGCCCTTTATTACATTTGTATTATGTGCCTGCATGTACACATGTCTAAGAATTGCAGTACTTTCTCAGATATGTTCCCTTTATAATAAGTAAAATCAAGTATTTTCCATACTCATTAAACCCGTGCTTTTATCAACCTTGAGCACCTCATAAAGCAAGTATCGATTAACGCCGCCAGGACATGTGTACACGCAGGCACTTAATTCTTGTATGCCAAAATCATAATGTCATTGTGGTAATGAAATTATATTCATATTGACGTCATATGCGTGAATATATGCCGACAAGTCCGACATGCCCGACAATAATTTAATAGATCTAAATTATATAAAAGAAGAAAAACTGACAGAATCACACAGCGAGAAATATAAAGGCTTTTTGAGATCCATCCTTTTTATTTCAAATTTGATCCAAGCACCCTCCAAACAAAATTCATATGGTAGTTGTTGTTAGAGCTAAACTGGTTGTTTTGTTATAAATTATAATTAATTTATTGATAATGAGATTAAAAACGTGATCGTAATTAGGAGATTAAAGCGATTCTGACGCACATTACAATTCGTATCAAAAATTTACGTTCGAACGTCAAATATTTTGAATACGAATTAAGTCATTCTAATTAGTTAATGAGATATGATCGCAAATTGGATAATGCGAACTAGCCATTTCGATTAGAATAAGCAACATTTTGTACATGTTATAATATTAACGAGGTACTTTTGTAAATGTTATAACTTATATTTTTACATTGTACAATTCATAACATGTACAATATTTATATGTGAAATTTCCAAATTTCAATAAAACTTTTTTGAATAATGTAAAAAACGTTGTTTTCACGTTACACTTTGTACCCGAATTTCCCTAAAAATCGCCCAAATCGGACTTTGACCGGGGATAAATTTGTTATCTACGTTCATATCCGTAGATATGGGTATTTTAACACCCTTCAGTACCCTGTACACCCTTCGGCTGCGCTGGGCAGATCCATAACAGTTCATGGAACAATATTTGAATAATTGTTAATTGAATCATGTTGAGGTTGACATCCAACGCACTTTCCATATTTAAAGGAATGCCATGACTAGATATATTTTTTGTATTTATTACTGCATATTCCCTGCATGTTTAGATTTCGTTGCATCTGCCGATGAATGTTGTAACGTCTGGCATTTTCGATGATACATGACAATCTTATTGGATCATTCAATACATTTGGATCTATTCACCATGCAATCTGAAAAGAAAACTTAAAGCGCAGCAATTTTGTTTATTAATGAGATGGAGGTTGGGTTGTGCAATCTTATTGAAAAAATAATGTGGAATTATAATTGAGCGTGAACACGTGTTTATATATGACCAAATTCCACGAGGCGCGTCAAAGCATATTCTTTTGTATGTTTAGATATACGGTTATGTAAGGATTTAAATGGTAAATAATTGACTCAATGTACATTCGAAACACAACACATAAATAAATGTATTTTGAAAGCAATAAATTAATTAGATCATTAATTCTTATTAATTGTCGAGTTTTTAGGAAATTGATATGCAAACTCATTTTTGCCCTAAAGGTGAAATTACTTTATCTTTATATCAGTCTTCAGAATTGTTCAGCAGATCACGAAAGTGTGCATCATTAACCAAAATCAATATTTTCAAAATAACTGAATTGACTTATCATGCATGTCATCACTTTTGACAACACATCAATCAGTGACTTGTTCAAAAACATTACGGGAATCAACGACAATCAATTGAGTGTTGTCAAAAACCAAACATTCACACCACATCTTCCTATATCTAATTATCGGTATTTTAGTTTGCACTTCTAGTATTTATTAATTTGTCTGTTGGTCAATCAAATTTATATTGTTGACACCTTTCATGATTCAATACGGTGATGTTTTGGTTTACTCCTGGTTTGACACATTCAAATTTACCAGGTCGATATACTTATTTTGGTCGCTATATCCTGTATTAACCCCATACATATGATATAATTGTTATATTATTAATTTCCAACCACATTTGTATCAAAATCGTTATTTGATTTTGTTGGAATTTTAGAGATAGACAATAACAACATATTAGTTGTTATTATGTCACCCGATCGACAATGTCGGGTGACATATTGCTATTCCTCTGTTTCTTTTCCCGTATTATTAATTTTTTTTCCACCTTATTTTGTCCGACCGCTTTCTCGGAACCAAAGGAACCAATCTAAATTTATGTCACCCGATCGACAATGTCGGGTGACATATTGCTATTCCTCTGTTTCTTTTTCCGTATTATTATTTTTTTTCTTCCACCTAATTTTGTCCGACCGCTTTCTCGGAAACAAAGGAACCCTTTAAATGATAGTTCACTATCACAAGGAACCCTGACTTTCGAGTTGCAGTGCAACTTTGGAACTTAAAAATGGCTGCCGTTACCATGGAAACAGAACAATTGTGAAAAAATCCAGTTTTTGGTTTTAATGAATGAATAAACTATGCTGCCATGGAAACTACACCAAAAATTTCAAAAATATTAGAATGCTCCAAATTTAACGAAACTTTACAGTAACGATGAGCAACATTGGTAGATGTGGAATTTGGCGTTAGAATTTCAAAAATATCTGCCGTTACCATGGAAACAATGCAAAACAGGTCAAAATGGTTCAAAAACCTTAAAGTGGCATTTACTTTCTTAAAATGGTAGGTCAAATTGATCGAAACTTTGATGGTATGGTCCCTCCCATGTGCCAATGTGGTATATGCCATTAACTTTTGGGAATGGTCTCTGTTGCCATAGTAACAAATCAAAATGTCAAAAATTTCAAAAGTTTCAAAATGCTCCAAAATTGATGAAACTCAATAGGATTGTTGACTGTCAAGTCTGCATGAGACTTTTAAAGTTGGAATTTCAAAAATGGCTACCGTTGCCATGGAAACTGGAAAAATGTGAAATATTTTCGAAATGCTCCAAACTTAATGAAACTTAATATTATTGTAAACTGGCATGTATAGATGAGACTTTTGACTTTGAAAATTTCAAAATGGCTGCCGTTGCCATGGAAACAGCAAAAATGTCATGTTTCCGCTTAGTGGCAATGGGGGGGGGGGGGAAGGGTGACATCCGCTATTTGTTGCAATGGCAATTCTAGTTTCATTTACTTTTTTTCTTCTTATGTATTTAAATATTTTTTTCTTCAAATAATCGATCATAACTTTTAACAATATCATGAAATACATTTCATGACGTCACACATTATATCGGTTTTTAGATTTTCTAAAAATAACCGTGCAATATGCTTTTTCCTGTGCAATATGCTTTTTGCTATCCGCCGTTTTCTATCTACCTTCGAAAATATATTTTAACATGTGACTATCCATGAATGTATCAAATTAGTTAAAATATACGAATTAGTCATAAAATGATATATTTCAAGTAGAATAGAAATATTGACATTTTTTTTCTCGACATAAGAGTTAACAGCTGTATACTTATCTAGATCTTAATCTTTGTAAAACTATCAATCATTAGTTATCAGAAATATCAGCAGTTTATTGCTGTTACCTCATACATTTGTATTATAACACAAGGAAAAAAAGCACCTAATATATCAATGCTGACAACCAAAAGCAGCATTTTTAATGTCGGTACATTATGTTCTAAAGAGGTGAAAATATTGGCACCTACTTTAGATGCTAACACCACATTTTTGAAATTTCAAACTTAAAGTAGTTCCTTTTTATGTCAAATAATCTATTCTTAGGTACAACAGTAATCAAATATGGGCAAGTATAGAATATTATAAAAAGGAGAAGACTGATGAGTTTGAATATTTCTTAGATATAGTTCGCCTCTATTTTAAACCAGATTTGGGTTAATTGCAATTGTAATCCTCAATGAGCTGTAATTGATTACAATTTAGATGACCTTAGCCGTAGTTGGCACACCTTTTTGGAGTGTTGGGTTCTCAATGCTCTTCAACTTTATACTTGTTTGACTTTTTAACTATTTTGATCTGAGCGTCACTGGTGAGTCTTATGTAGACGAAACGCGCGTCTTACGTATCAAATTATAAGCCTTGTACTATTTCAAGTAACCATTGTTATCATTAATCAACAACAACAAAATATTACAATTACCTTGTAATCCTGATTTCTTTTTGATTACATTCTGATTAAAATGGAAAAATAATTTCTAAAATTGTGTTTAGGGTCATTATGCTATGTCTTAAATGAACATTTTTTTAATCATATTTAGTAAATAATAGTACCTGTTAAAATAGCTATATATTTAAGAAAAAGAAAGATGTGGTATGATTGCCAATGAGACAACTCTTTACAAGAAACTAAATGACAAATACTTGAATATGTAGACACCTGTCCTACAACATGTACAAGCACATAACCCTAACTGTAAAATCATGAGAGCATATACTACAAGCACGGGGGCACATTCTGTTCACTTTAAGCTAATTACTGCCACCTTTTATTTGACAGGTATGCGTTTAACGAAGGTCTGTTTTTTTTTTTGCAATTACAAATTGTGTGATGTGTTGTGCAATATATATGAAATGATATATAATATAAAAGATAAATCAGACATGTGAAAATTATCTAATTAGCAAAAACAAGAAGTGAGACAAATATGTTGTTTAAAATAAACAAGTGTTGGTATATATATATGAACTTGTAGAATGCAATACATATTAATATTTATATTTATAATTTGGTTAGGATCTTTTAAACAATATATTACAATTCTAGTAAACAAACAAAACGTTAATTGTCACTGATATATTTCTAAACAGATTTTAAAATAGCAATATTCATACAATTTGAAAATAATTTGTTTCCAAAAAGTAATAATTCAATATTTATGTCAACATTATCAGCAATGGAATAAATGGAATCAAATAGGATCTGTATTACATCAATGACTTATATTAAGTTTCCTTATCCCATAGTTGAAAGGTTTGAATATATCATCAGTTCTATAAAACTTGTTCAGTACACTTCTAAATATGCCTTAACTTGGGGATTTATGTAAACTCACAGGAATACTATTCCAAAGTCTTATAGTGAAAGGAATGAAACTATAAATAGGAGCTAGTTCTAGCAAGAAGCAGATGAAAAGTGTTATTTTCATTCCTCAAAGTATAAGGGGTTTGTCTGGGGAGATATGGCTGAATTAACTCATAAGTATGCAGGTGTCATTACATTTGATATTTTATAGAATAGTATAAGCTTATAATTATTACTTCTATTCTCCAGAGTTTCTAAACCTAATGCAATATAAAGTTTTTGTCTTGAGGAACTACGTCGTAATCCTGTAATAAAGAAGCTATGACTCATGCTGGGAGCAATTGCCCCAAACAACATCACCATACTCTAATATAGGTCTAATAAAAACATAATCAATGCGTATAAGTTAATTCCTATCTAATAAATGTTTAACTTGACGAAACACAGATAAACGAGAGCATGCTTTTTTATAAATAATATCAATTTGTGTTTTTCATGAAGCTGATGACTGAAATTTTATCCCAAGATTACAGTGAACATTTATTTTCGCAACCTCTTCGCCATTTATCCCAAAAAATACAGGTGGATGCTCCCTTTCCCTTCTAGAAAATACAATATTTTTAGTTTTCTTAGAGTTAAATTGAACAGCCCGTAATTTTGCCTAATTTGAGATAACATCCAAGTCATCAGTCGAGGAAGCATGATCATCATCTACTTTAACAAATAAAGCGGTGTCATCTGCATAAAGGAAAATATCATTAGCAATGTCATTTACTATATCATTTATGTAAATAAGAAACAGGAAGGGTCCCAAAACTGATCCCTGAGCGACACCTGCATGTGTACTTCTTAGATTTGACGTAAAGCCTTCTGTTTCTCTTTTTGTTGACGTTCTGAAAGATAACTTTCAACCGAACATTTAAGCCAGATTGTTTAAGTTTAAATAAAAGTACTTTATGCCAAACTTTATCAAAAGCTTTAGATACATCACAAAATACAAACCTTACATCCCTCCTGCTATCCATACTAATAATTAAATAGACATTTTAAACCGGATGTGAATATGTTGGGAAGAAAGAACTACAATCATTCTCTCAGCATTTGGTTTCAAACTTTTTATCAATCTTTATTTTTCTTCTTCATTCTGTTTATTATTGTGATTTGTTGTTGTTGTCTGTACTTAAAATGTTAGTTGCAACATGTCACAACAAATTTTGGTTAAAATATTACGTTCATTAGGAATTTACCCCTTCTCACATTAAAAATTAGCTGCATGATGTAAATGCTCTTAATTATACAAGTGACATGGGGCTTTTTATTTGAGGTCCTAGCCTTCTGATATCTAAAAATGCGGTCAGTTAAAAGTTTGATTTTCCGACTTGATTTTTATCTTTGCTTTAACTTCGTATTGGTAACTTACAGAGTCATAGTCTTTTACGTTGAAAACAGGCACATGAACTTGAATACGGTCAACTCTTTCTGACCTGTGGTAAATCGGAAGTAGAAATTAAGCATTATTTTCATGCAAAAAGAACAAGAACTTTCTTTGTTTTGTAACCAGTTTGAAGTTCTGTTAAAATGAAACCAGAAGTGAGTTATTAGAACCAGAGGTATCCACTTATCTCTCATTTGTTATTAGAATTATGTAAAAACTATTGGTATAAGTGTAAACAAAACTATTATCTGACACCAGAATTGACATTAAAAACCGAGTGTGAATATTTTGGGAAGAAAGAACTTCAATTACTCTCTCAGCATTTGGTTTCAAACTATTTATCGATCTTTATATTTATTCTTCATTCTGTTTCTTCTTAATTATGCTTTGTTGTAGTTTTACTAGACGTTCTTTAGATATTTAGTATATATATCAATGTATTTGATTTAACTGTCACTGCTTGAACGAACATTTTTCCTTGAGTAATTTCACCATATGATTATCATTTCCATGTGTGTGATGGAGGTTGGTTAAATGTAATCGTAACACGCAATATAAACCGTGAGTGAATGAGACCATACGTCTCTTGATGTCATTGGTCCTAATAAAGGAAAATAAGATCAAGGTCTATGGTCAAGGTTACGTCCGAACTTTTATGTTTGATAGTTTTTTCTGCTCTTAAGAAGCTATGATCGATATCTACAAAATATTTTCACGGAATCATTATTTGCAGCATGTCGTTGTAGGATTTTTTGTTTCAAAGGGTACGATAACCTTTCTTATATGATTTTTCCTTTTTGGCATATTTCGTATGATATGCATGGTGATAAAACAAAGGTATTTTAATGTCATTGACTTGTGTCCATTTGGTTTGGAAAACCTTTATTCTCTCAACAATAGGAGGTTTTTTTGGGCACTTTTTCTATTTATTTTATTGAGTAATTTTGTTTGCTCATTTTTGTTGTTTCAAAAGATGTCGCTTAGACATTTTGTTTATTTTATTGGGCAATTTCAACACTGACCCTGTCTAACCGAATTCTTTTTTTTCTTTTATTAGTTATTTTCTCAACACTGATTTTATTTTTCACACTCCTGATCATAAAAGAGCATCATAACTGTTCGTTACATCATCAAAATATCGGAAACAATTATGACCAAAGCGATCGAAATAGTAATTTCTCCTTGTGTTTATGATATAAGTTTTTGTAACTGGAATATCATAAGGGATAGAGACCTATGGTCTTTTTATTTCATGAGATTGGTCCATCAAAATATAATTATGTCAAGTTCATGGCCGTATTAGATATCAAAATGTATTTTACTTAATTACCAGGTGCGACTTGTCGTAACACAAAACATTCAGTGGATAGTGTACGTTGTCCTATAATGGGACTTAATTGCCCTGTTACATTCAAAATTAGCTGCGTGATGATAATTCATTAAACATATATAGTGGACACATAAAGTCTTTTAACTTAAGGTTCTTGCTTTATTACATTCAAATTTAGGTCAAGGCCAAGGCCAAAGATTAATTCGACGTTTTAGATTTTGATCTTTGATTAACTACTTATTTGTATTATGTTGCAGACAAAAAAATCACACAGAAGTGACATTTTGTGGCGTAATTGTATAGAACCATATATTTTTGGAATCAGTTTCAAGTAACCTGTAATATAAAGTTGTAAGTGAAGTCAGAAAATCTCCTTTACATTTGTATTTCAAGAAAAATAATATATAAACGGAATCAACATAAAGTACGATCTCATTTGACGCCGAAAATGAAATAATTTTAAACGACATGTTACATGTGTTAATATCTTCCTTTTCAAATATGTGCATTTGGTTGGAATGTTTTTAAGGTTCAATGTATCAATTGAATTAATAAATTCCTTCCTCCGTTTTTAATTTTTGCATAGTTATTTTAGTGTAATCAGGGGTGTACTCAGAGTGAATGAATTTTCAACAACGATGTAAAATTCTGTACACCGCTGATTACACCAAGAAAACGAATTCATTTCTTATGAACGATTCCTTTACTCATTTTTAAACCACGACGTTAAATTGAAAAAAAAAAGGTAATGAAAATTTTCCATTGTAAGATTTTTTTCAACGTCGATGTTGCTGCGCATTGACAAATATTTTTTATTTAATTTTTGGGAAATTCAGAAAAAAAAATTGTTCTTTAGAACTTTCGGAAAATATTTTTGTTTAAATTTATCTAAAAATTTGTCCTCAAATTCATTCATTCTTTATCTGTTGTTTTTACATTTCTTTTTTAAAATATTTTGTTACACCGGGGTTATTAAGCAATCAGATTGCAGTATTTTTGCTGCATAAGAAATAAAGTGATAAATAACTTACCTTTCAAAAAATGTAAATTTACAAGACCAAATTAACTGGTATCAATATCAATATAAGAAAATCTCTTTCATAATAAATGTTAGAAAGGTTGGTCACTTATCTGTTAAAATATAATGTATCGTATAGTATTTTGCTGCGTTTAATTTGAATTCATCTTCCAGAAAGATTACCTGCGTGTACTTATCCTGTCGAATAATTTGTCTTGTTTGAATTTTTTAAACTCGTTATTCCTATTGTTATCATATCAGTATTTGTCTATGTGTACCTCAATTTATGATATCAAATGACAGTTGTACTTCAACATTGACTTCAATCACTAATTAACATTATATATTCTTTTAACTCATTTTTTCTAGGGAACCGTCGATATAAAATGGATTTCTGCCAAGGGAAGTCTTCTGAATATAGATTGAATTTAGGAGCAGTTACTTTTGACATACCAGAAGAGGCAGATAAAATAAAGATGTGGACAATACCGTCGCTTACTGAGGAACATTTGCGTCCGCTGATGGAAAATTTTCCAGGTTTGATGAAAGAAATCACGGAGAAACATATCATTCCATACCTTTCTACTGAAAACGATAGATTTCAATTAGAAAATGCTTCTGTTAGTGTGCTTGGACCAAACAATCAAAAATGGAAAATCATCAGTGGCCATGGAAAATCCGAAATTTGCATTGACTGTACGGATTTAAATGATCCTTTGATTACATTAAATGCTGATGACTACAAACCAGAAGAAATTTACAACAAGGAAATAACTAAGATCTTTTTGGGAAAGTGTATTATACGAAAATGTGGAAATGAAGGCACACATAAAAACGAATCACTGAGGATACTACTGCAGGCTGTCATTGATCAGTTATGTGACCATTATGACCAAAATATATTGAAAAATGCAAAGGTATTCATCTATGATTCCATGGAAACTTTAATTCTTGTCAGCGGAGATGGAAGAAATTCCTTTGTTATAAACTCAGCGGATGAACGTCTGATACTTCGATATAGCACAAAAGAGCAGAAAAAGTGTAAATCAAAATCATATATTGATTCTATGATTGAAAAATGTACTTCGTTGATTCATATTCCGATTAACTTTTAAACGAATATTTTTGTATTTTTCTAAACTCTTCTTTTTTTTTTATCATTTGAAGGTTTCATTTGATGATACTCGGTTAAGGTTAATCTGTAAACTGATTTTCACAATCATGTATTTTTCACTAAGAATTTTTTCACCATCTATCTTAAGGGCATACGATACAATTTTGATCCTATATTGAAATTTTGATGAAAATTTGCATATAGGATATTTTTTACCTGAATAAATCAAACATGAAAAACATACCTTCATGTGCTTATTTTTGGGTAAATGAGGCCGAAATTTCAGATTTTTGTACAAAATTCGGATTTGTGGACGTATTTTTCCTTTTGAAAGAATAACACACCTTTTTTTTATTTAAAAAGATAGACAAAATTTGTTTTTTGTTAAATTATTTTATATCTATTCTATATAAATGTTATATAAACTTGTGTATTTTTTTCTTAGAAATAAATCATGTTTATCAAATTTCATAAATTAAATATTTGCTGTAAATTTATCAAATTTTAAAAAATTGCACTATTGACTTCTTTATGAAAATTGTTACAAATAGCCTTCATAAGTTATTTAACCAAATGTCATGTTATAAACGAGGGGTCCATGAACTCGTTTTCAAGTTAAATCAGATTGAATGATAAAAGTCAGTCGAAAAATGTGTCTTTCCCGATATGTCACAGTTTGTTGTCGCGAAAATAACATTTAACGTTAGCAACATCATTTCCTCCCCTGCAACTTTATCGTACGCCCTCAATTCTAAACAGGTTCAAAATAATTTTAATATTGTTGCGAAATTAAGTGCGTGAGTGTCTACTTTTTTGTTGTTAATTAGTATGCTTTAAATAAAAATTTACTATCTATAATTTTTTTATTCCATATAGTTATTATTTATAGATAACCGTCGTTATTAGATGGATCTAAATCCAGAGCAGATGCTTGAATGATTCTCTAGAATCTTTATGATCTCTTTTATAACGAAGAAATAACTAAGATTAGTTTTTTTTAACTATGAACTGAAAATATTTGATCAAAATTCAAAGTGACATCCTTTTTAAAACAATGTCAAGTTGATACGTCATGATTTTATCTTTAAACTCTGTGTAAGCCCACTTTAATTGAATTGAAATCGTGAATATAATACCTGTCACAATGTGTATTTACTGCAATGCCTTATGATTTCATATTTTATTCAAACATGTGTATACTTCAAATAAAACTCAGTTGGCAAAGCTAGATTAGTGTAATACTAGTAATCAATAACACCGATATGAAGTGTGCATCAGTTTAGTTTTTGGTTTTTATTTAATACTTCTGCGTTGCCTGCATGTGTTAGTGAGTTGTAAAAAGTAATATCACAAAAATACTGAACTGCAAGGAAAATTCAAAACTAGTCAAATGGCAAAATCAAAAGCTAAAACACATCAAACGAATCGATAACAAATGTCATATTCGTGACTTGGAACAGGTATTTTCTTATGTAAAAAATGGTGGATTGAACCTGGTTTAATAGCTAGCTAAACCACTCACTTGTATGACAGTCGCATCAAATTCCATTATACTGACAACGATGCGTAAACAAAACAAACAGACATAATAGGTAAAATGAAAAAAAAAGTTTACATTATGGTATAACGCAACATAATCATGCTACCAACAGAAAATACAAGAGAACTTTTATGTCCAAGAGAAGCAGTCACTTCCAATTATAAACAGTATAAAAAAAACTCCAAGGAAAATTCAAAACGTGGAAGTAAAAAAACCCTGACATGATCAAATATTATCAATCAACGGAACAAATGAAAAACAGCAGTCTTATTCCTGACTTTCTACTGGCATTTTCTGAAGAGATTGGTGGTTTTATATTAGGTAAAAAATGCCTGACATTCTCAGTTTTGTTGTTGCAATTTTCAACAAACAAATTCAAATGAATTAAGAATACAATCGTTTAAGGGTTTATATATGGTTTCTGTAGAAGTCAAAATAAGATTTTGCATTTAAGATCAAAGAATTATTTAGATAATAATTTTCCTTCGAAAAGACAGAAACATGAATAAAGGGCTATGACTAAAAAAAAATGTTAAGTTGATTTACATCATATAAAAACTACATTAATGACAGAGCCAATTTTCAGAAACAAGCTACTTTTTGTGGATTTCAAATTGATTCTCCTTGACAAGTCTTTAAAATATAATAGTATACTTTTTCGGGTCACCCGTCCGGTATTATATTTCACAATTTGTTCGCTATGCCCGTGTCTGTTGTTACGTTTTTTATTTTAACGAACGTAATCTATGTATTACTGGAAAATTATTTAGCCAGGGATTTCGTTACCACAAATTATTTAAAACCTTTACTAAATTCTTCCATAGATATAAAGATTTGGTTTGGAAGTTTGGTTCTAAATGTAGAAAACTTATTTAAAACGGGATGGAACATCCTCATGTTTACAGAAATGTTGTTTACCGTGCCCGGAAATTTAGAAAAGATCCTGGTAAACTTATCGATCCTTTAAATAAAATTATTTTAATGGGTTACCAATTCAACACTGTAATTTGATCATTGAATATTGATTTTGTCATCAGGAAATGAAAAGCAAACTATGTACAATCTGTCGATAACTGTATCTTTGCATTGCACAAGGTCATGTTTTTCTCTGACAGATTATGACGTCTTTATGCTAAATCCATTGGATGTTGGATATGTATTGACTGAAAATTAACACTTAGATACATGATTTTTATTATTAGTTGTAAGTGGCTTTGAACTTGAAGTCAGTAACTGCGAGAACTTTCAGATCTGTACTTATTGTCTTTGTGTTGTTTGGATGTAAAAGTACCCGGCCAAGTCCACTTCTATTTGAATTATTTGTATCCATCTGATAAGTTAAGCCTTTTTCAACAGAGTTTTATAGTTCGTTCTTATGTTGTATTGTTATACCACTGTCCTAGGTTAGCGGGAGGGTTAGGATCCCACTAACATGTCTAACCCCGCCACATTCCGTGTGTATGAGCCTGTCCCAAGTCAGGAGCATGTAACTCCGTGGTTTGTTTAAAAGAGGGACGAAAGATACCAGAGGAAGAGTCATCCTCATAGATTGAAGGAAAATAATTCTTCCGTTAGTCACATGATATCTCTCAGAAAGTCACGTGACATGCCGAATTAAAGTGAAAAAAATGTACAATTCAACCGGAAAAGCGGTTGTACAGACATTTAGTGACAAAAATGAAACAAAGTTTTAGTGTAAAAGTAATGCATGAAGACTATTTGAAACGTACTTGGTGAAAACTTCATACAGAAAGATGTAAAACCTGCCAGACGAGTAGATATATCAATGCTAGAAACTCTGAAAAATAGTGGATTTTTGAAATTTTTTTGTCAAAGTCAAATAAATAGCCCAAACTTATGTAAAATATGTAATATTCAAAATTGCTTACAGAATGAGCCTTTAAGAGAGAATGTTCAGTCAATATTGAATGATAATCTGGTATGGTTGAGTAGCCAGGCTAAGAATGTAACAAAAGCAGAGAGAGAGAGAGGGGAAAGGAAAAAAAGGGGGGTAATTGCTTTATTAACTTAATCATGCATTTCAGTTGTCTTAATTGAAATTGAAAGTAAAGTTTACATTTAATATAGGAAATTATTTCTTTACCCCCAGCAGTGAGGTTTGAACACGCGATCTTTCTGACGTCAAATTGTTCATCTAACCACTGAGCCACTGAGCCACAGAAACCATGGAAAAGTTATGAAATTTATGTATATAAGTCAACTTCTCTGTAAGAAGAGAAACTATGTTTGGGAGAACAGAATTCTAATTCTTTTCTCTAAGGAAGCTAGTTTTGCAAATCACTATGTTTAAAGAAAATATATAAAAAGGTTATTCAGAAATGTTCGTTTTTTTATCGATTTGTCACTATGTCTTTATCTAAGCGACATAAATATCCAACATACTCATAATTGCACATTAAAGAAACAAAGTTTTGTAACTGCTTTTCCAACTCAGCTAAGAATTTTCAAGACATTTTAGATGTTTTCATCTCTTTTGCCATAAAAACTGACAAAACAAAACATGAATTTTCCGTGTGATTTGAGTTTGTTTCAGTGTTGATATTCTATGAATCAGATCTTTTGTATGTTTACAGGTTTTAATTACAGTTTCAATAGCATTCTTGTAAAAGAACACGACACAGTTATCAAAATTGTCATGTTAAAAAAAACAAAAAAAATTGTTTTATTATATTCTCTGAAAATAGTCCATTTAAAAGTAAGAATAAAACAGTTTTCCCCAAAATATTCTTGCCGATAAAGTGCAAATTGACATAATGTATTGCATGGTGTTGGTTTCAGGCATCAACAATAAAGGTGTTGGTATTCTGAACATTAATTTGAGCCCACAACCACATCTGTACGTCACAAAATGTCAACAGTACCACACTACATGCAAATAACTAATCAAAATTTGGCCTATCGGTCAGATTGTACGATAGGATCGTTAAAGGGTTAAGAATACAACAGCTAAAATGAACTTTTATGGGACTTATTAATGAATGTATCTGCATAAAAACAATCAGATATCCAATGAAGGTAGTTTTCTATAAAATTTTAATTCTAGCTCTCCCTGATTAATTATAGCTTTAAAATATAACTGTTGTAGAAAGTCCGTTACATAGTATATTTAGAGGGACACGGTTTCAGCTGGATTATTGATGATTGTGATTTTGTTATAAACTTTCAGAATGTAAACCAAAAACAATTTTACAAACAAACTTCCAAATCATCTTTGTATCTACGAAAACCAAAGCTTTTGTGTAATTTATGGTTACTACATCATAGATATAACAATTTACCAGATTCCATTCTCAATTTTATTGTATTATAATTTTTTTTATTTTTTTTTCATTTTTTCATATCAACACTACAATGACTCGATTTGGAATCCATCACGGATCTAGAACTTTTGCTGAGAAGTTGTCGCTGAAAATACATATATCAAAATCAGAGTTTAATAAAAAAAAAATCATTAGGTCCGACGAGGAAAGACAATACTTTTATAAACTCTACTGGTGGAGCAGTCTATGACATTGGGCACCGTGCAGGCTTGCTTGCCTCAGAAGCAGGTCCAAACACCGCAGAAGGAAGAACAAAAATGTGATTCTTTAATTTTGGTCTAGATTTGAGACGAACTTTATATATTATTGTGTTAGCTTTGTATAACAACGGCTTATCAAATTGAAATGTCTGCCGTCAAGTTAAAGATATATATATATATATATATATACTCTCTACAAAATTCGGACACATTTGACAAACACTTCAACTTAAAGTTGCTTTATTTTTCATATACTACAGAGGAATTACCCTTCAGTTGGTAATGTAAATGAAAAAGTATTAAGCAACGTGAATAATTTTGTCTCAGGTAAAACTTATCAAAGACATACTTACGTTGATATGCAATTTAGATCGATGATATCAATTATGCATGATGAAATGATTTGTTACTACGCGAGAAAAAAATCACGTTTACAATACTAGTGTCGTGTTTTTGTGTTTATCAATCTACAAATAATTTCTAGCCCTAGTGACAAATTTTCACTTCATTCTATTTTAACAGAATTTATACCTCAAGACATTCCTCAGTATTTTTAAATGCTCTTTGTTTCTCTTTTTTCCAAAATGAAAGTATCTGTATTTTTGTGTATGGGTCACTGACAATGTTTGTTAATTTTTTTGAAACATTTCTTTGATGTGTTTGGTTCAACTGAAAATATTTAAAAGGGGACCAGCGACGAGATATCAAAACAAAATATCGTTAGGTTCAATCATTAATAAAAGTAAAAAAAAAACGTTTTAAGCAACCAACTTGGTTTAGTTTCGTCAAAATTAGCAAAGAAATATAGCTGATGAATTATTCACTTGCTAGTGAAAAAATCAACCTCATTAAATCTATATTCATGTGTGTCAATTGCAGTCATTCGCTATAGATTGGTTACACATGCATAATTCGTATTCAGCAATTAAAAGGATAAAATGTCAATATTGAAAGTGAAACAAAGGTGAACAATTTCGTTGACTAATTCGATCCACAAAAAAAAATAATTCTTATTCAGGTAAAAGCATAAGTTAACTTATTTGGTTAACCTTTAACATGTTACCAAACAGACCCATTAAAATCTAATTGGACGAAGTCGCAATCTGTTTTTATTTATGTTTATGTTTATATCGGGTTATGTGATCGTCGGCACTATTTGGAGGTAATTTCGTTGCGCCTTGACTAAATACACACGAAATTCTGATAAATATCATCGATTACATGCTTCGTTTATTTCAGACTTATTGTAAATTCGATATACGTTTTAAATGTTATAAATCAGATAAGAGAATTTGAGTCAAATCGGAGAACATATATTTGAATGTTAGTGCCCCATTAAAAAAATTAACTGAAACAAAGGAATAGAAATATCTTTTCTATCCTTTCAGATTTTAGTTCAATTCAATACAACATTTGACACAAAAAGTTAGTATAATAGATGTGTTCCGTTATGGAGTTAGTGCTTTCAGCCGAAAAAATTCAGTGGATGTAAATATAGACAGAACCAACTGAATTTAAACTGTTATGTGACTTATTAATTCATGTACCTACATAAAAGACTTCAGGGATCTATGAAATAAGTTTGATGTAATCTTTCAAATCTAGCTCTTTTACAATATTTACAATAGACAAAACACAACAAAAAACTAAAAACTTAAATAATTTTAACCCAAACAATAACTAGATATGATCTCGGGAATAGTAAACTCCTTTTGCTTCCCAAAGTTTTCATAAAAACAATAGCAGTATACCGCTGTTCAATAGTCAAAATTCGATTAAGCGAAAACAAATCCGGTTTGACAAACCAGAACCGATGGAAACACATCAATTAAAACGGGAAAACATCGGCACAACAGAAACACTCCAACAAAAACAAACAACTTTTTTTATAACAACTGTCATATTCCTGACTTAGTACAGGGCATTTTAAGAACAAAATGGAGGGTTGCATCTTAATTTATGGCTTGATAAACCTTACGCATCAACATTACGTAAAGGAAATAAACTAATCATAGATACCAGGATTTAATTTTGTATTTACGCCAGACGAGCGTTTCGTCTACAAAAGACTCATCGGTGACGCTCGAATCCAAAAAAGTAAAAAGGCCAATTAAAGTACGAAGTTGAAGAGCATTGATGACCAACATTCCTAGAAGTGCTGACTACTGGGCTGGTGATACCCTTGGATAATTAAAACTACACCAGCAGTGGCATCGACCCAGTGGTTGTAAATAAACTCATCATAGATACCAGTATTAAATTTTGAATACAGTACAAATATACCCCAAAATACTCAGAACAGAGAAACACATAAATAAATAATGTAATAGAACATAGCATCATGTAAACCACAGAATAACATCGAACACCTCATATGACACTACAACACAGCAAAACACAACAAACGAATTTTTAACGATGCGACTAACGAATTTATCAACGACACAAAACATTACGTATTTTTTCTGACATTCATATTATCACAGGTAATTCTTTTATTGATTGATTGATTGTTGTTTGCTTTACGCCGCATAAGCACAAAAAGGATATATTGCGGCGAGAACTAATTCGAATATTTTTAAAGCTTATTTATTTAAAATAGAATTTAAGATTGAGTTTGTAATGGTGTCATGCTATGTCTTTTCTAACTATGACGAGAATATTTAAATGGAAATGTGTATGTTATGGTGTTATTATTTGTATTTTTTAACCATGTCGTTGTTTTTTCTTCTAAATCAGAACTGTGCTTTCAACTAAAAATCATATAAATGAAATAGCTTATCAATTATCTTAAATTATATATAGAGAGAAAATAACAAGTCTAATTCGGAAAATCACATTTGAAAAAAGGAGTATCGGATTTCAGTTACGAAATGTGGAACAATTTCGTCGTCATCTTTGAAACATTTATTTCACAACGGTTAACCAACTCTTAATTATGTTTGTCAAATCTCCAAAACTTTTTCACTCGAACCCTTTGTTTATAAGCTTTTTTGTGAACACCAACCCTTTATCAAGGAAAAATCATAATAAGAACTGTAAGCTCTGGAATATATGCCAAATGGGAGATATATACTCCGCATACTGGCGCTGTTGTATTGTTGCTACATAACAATTGAAATTTCAAAATAGGGAAGCTTAAAAATTTCTTATGTCGTAAAGTTTTGTTCTCGAAAAACCCTCATTGTCAAATTCTTAATATGTAAGTATGGTTGCCCGATATTAAATCAGAATCAATAAAGAAGATCTGGTATGGTTGCAAATAAGACAGCTATACAAAATAAGGAAAATCACAAAAGTACTGAACACCGAGGAAAATTCAAATCGAAAATCCCTAATCGAATTGAAAAATCAAAAGCTCAAACACATCAAACGAATGGACAACAATTGTCGTATTCAGGACTTGGTACAGGTTTGTTCTTAATTAGAAAATGGTGAATTTAACATGATTTTATAGCTAGCTAAGCCTCTCACTCGCATTATATTCCATTATATTGACAATGATGTGGGAGCAACACAAACATAATAGGTACAATTGTCAAAATTAGGGGTACAGCAGTCAACATTGTGTTATAATCCTGATATCTATAAAATCAAACAAATATGTTGACAAACATATACCATGTCACAATAACACAATGACGGGATTTATAAGTTCTGAGACACGTCTTGTGTTACAAAAAACACAAAATGACATATAGACACAGCATCTTAGCGAAAATGAAAGATAAGAATATATAAAGTCTCATAGAACAATAACACAATTACGGGATGTATGAGTACATGACCACGTCATATGTAATAAAGAAACACAAAAAGGCATATAGACAATTGTATAAGTATAGAGTCAAGTCAAACGGATACCACCAAAAACAGACTGTTTGGTAAATGTTATATTAATAAAGACAAATAAAAGAAAACTATAACACACTATTAAGATGATGCACAACGTCAGTACCCAGAATCTATACTTCAAGACCATGTATTTTTTGTGGAGTTGATACGGAATATTTATCAAAACGTTCTTGGTACATTCCGATGACCTTTTTTGCCACCAATGGGTCTTCAACGCAACGAGAAAATCCCGCAACCGGACCAAAGTTATTGAACACAAGGGTCAAATTAATTTTGCAGAAAATGATGACAAAAGTCGTGTATCGTTTCTTTTGTTGACTAATATATGTAAGGCACGATGATGGAATTGATTGAAGACTAGCGAAATTTCTATCGTAAAGGATCTTAAAGATACAGCCACATAAGTAAGTAACGCCGAAACAAGTGACAACATAAATTAGGCCGTTCGTTTTCTCGTTTGAATTGTTTTACATTGTCATTTCGGTGCCATTTATAGCTGACTTTGCGGTATAGGCTTTTCTCATTGTTGAATGCCGTACGGTGACCTATAGTTGTCAATTTCTGTGTCGTTTTGGTCCCATGTTGAGAGCTATCTCATTGATAATCATACCACATCTTCTTTTTTTTTTATATCTATACACATTCATCCATTGGAACACAAGTGAAATTGATACATGTCTGAAAACACATTTTATATTAAAAAATAGATGGGTGTGTCGTAGAGTTGTTCTCCGTCGCTCTAGAACACTCGGCTACTTAGACTGAACATAATATATTTGAAGAACTCTGAACCGCGACGGTACTCCTAACAGCGATTGTCTCGCTGATGTGCGATAGTTTGACGCTGAAGTGCGTTTTTGATCACGCTGAAGTGCGATGATGGCATTGTGACACTATCTTGTTGATAGCTACACCGACGTGCGATGATGGTAACGCTGAAATGCACACACTTCATTTTCAATGTATGTCGATGTAGAAGTCAATTTGTATGTTAGAAGCAGTTTTCCAGTTTTTTAAGTTTATAAGAGCAAGTCTGTGGGTCTTTTACCCTCGTTATGGTCTATGATAGTGATAGTAAGGTTTTTGAGATCAGCTTGGGCGTGTATAGGTGATCACAAATGTCAACTTTCGGGAGGTCGAGCTTGCAATTGTAGTCGCGTCGATGACCATTCATGTGATTGCTGATTTTCTGTTTGTTTCGGCAACATACTGTATTCCACATTGACATTGAAGAAGATATACAACATTCTAGGTTTTGCAAAACTCATTGTAAAATATAGTGTACACAGACCCGTTGGAGTGGCTTGTAAATAACTGAGTATTCGTTATGTGGTGGCAAGTCAGACATCGTCTGTGACTACACGACTTACACCATCCTGTAGTTGAAGGGATTTTGTTAGAGGAGACATCAGCTATCAAAAATAAGTCTTTCAGACTTGCTGGTCTCCGAAAAGGTAAGACAAGAGGTTTGGGAAAGATCTTGGATAATTACAGGTAGTTTGGCAATAATTTGTTCATTTGGCACTGATCAAACGTGACAGATTGTATGTTAAAACAAACTATTTCGCTTCGTTTCTTGTTTCTTCTGTAATAGGTCATTGCGGCTGTTATTGTTAGCACGCGCTAAACCCTTATCTAGGTCCCATTACTTATGACATTGGTAAAAAATCCATGGAGTTCCTGTTGCCGTTTTGTGACAGACTCGTCAAAGGATAAAATCCGCTTTACTTTGAGAGCTATATTGTACGAGATACGTTTTGTACAGTGTTTTGTATGACAGCTGTAGGGAAAAATGTTCTGATATTTATCTGTATGTTTATAGTAGAGGTCAGTTGATACGAGACTGTCCTTTATAGATGTAGTTGTGTCTAAGAAAAAAGTAAAATCACAAAAATACTGAACTTAGAGGAAGATCAATTGGGAAAGTCCATAATCACATGGCAAAATCAAATAACAAAACGCATCAAAAACGAATGGACAAGAACTGTCATATTCCTGACTTGGTACAGGCATTTTCAAATGTAGAACATGGTGGATTAAACCTGGTTCTATAGCGCTAACCCTCTCACTTTTGTAATGACAGTCTCATCAATTTCCGATATTTTTACATTGATGCGTTAAATAAACAGACACAATAAATATAATAGTCAAGAAAGATATTTTAGAGTCAAACATTTCATCTTTTAATTTAATTGACTGGTGGGCGTTGTTTGTATGTTTGATAAAATCATCCAGTTTTTGTTGGGATTCAATCCATAACATGTCAACATCATCGATGAAACTGAGCCAAAACAGAGGTTAAGATAAAGATATTGAAATGATTTGTTTTTTAAATGCTCATGAAAATATTGGCGTAAGACGGTGTATATATAATGACAGCTGTAGATAAGTGGAAACCAATTAGCAACAAGTAATAAAATGAAATCCTTTTATTATTTTGAAAAATGTTATAGTGTACATCTTTTGCTAAATTGTACAACCTTTAAATATTCTAATCCGAAAGCCATAACATTTTAATATTCTAACAAGCATTATCTCGACTCATTCAACAAGATACACAGTTTACAATTGGATGTATATTGCAGTCCAAAACTAGATCTATAGAACTGATGGCATTACATCACTTAATTTAAATGGACACTGTTATCAAGTTAAAAAAATTATACACATCAACATTTCTAGATGAAACAAAAATACAAACATTAAATCATATGAAACATTTATTTACAAGACAATATCTTGTGAACCATGCACTTAATACTTTAACAATACTTAGTATGTAAGATCGTTATATTTCTGAAAAATTGTCTTTTTTCCATAAGTTAATTCTAAACAATGGCAATATGCTATGCTTGCCTTGTTGTAGACATATTTGTGAATGTTGTCTTGTTGATTATTTTGCTATTAAAACTTTCAATCTTTTTTTCTTTTTTCTTGATAAAAGGCAAAATCAAAATAGTCAATGATTATTGCAAATTGTCATTCACTGGAATAACACATACAATTAGTTGGGTAGCAATTTCCGGCATCATATTTACTTCCTGAGAGGATTGGCCAACTATTTTGGGAATATAAAAACACTGAAAGTCTTGGATTAGTGACGATCATTTCAAGCCTAGATCATCATTTTGGTAGAGTTCTGAATGAACACAAAACAAATGTTTATTAACTCGTCATAAGAAGAGTGGTCAAGTATACTTGAATTTGAAGACAAAAATAGATACTTTATCAAACACTTATATAGTATAATATGATACCAACTAAAACAATTATTAGAAGTATAATGAAAAACGAATGTATTGGATAGTAAAATGTTTATCAATTATATATTCCTAGATAACACTCACGCCATTCCGTTTAAAGAGATGTGTAAAGTAAGTTAAAAACTACAGCTGGCCTCATTTACATAAAAGAGATATATGTGTTCTGTTTTCTGCTCTTTTGTCGGGCTGTTTTCTCTTTGACACATTCCCCATTTCCATTCTCAATTTTATTAACTAAATCCTTTCAAATATTGTGAATTTGTCGGAGAGGTTGATGTCAGAAAATTCAGATACAAGTGACGGACATAACAAAAAACAAAACAATTATGCATTACTTGTCTGTGAATGATTACAAGTTGGTTTTCAAAATGTTAATTATTTGACCACATGCAAATACTTCGACGGTTTGAATACAGTTTGAACTTTAATATGTGCACACAAAATGAATGTGTAATTTCAATTTTTCAATTAATTCCTTATCTGAGTTACCTTTCATATATTTAATCTCAAAGTGTTTCCAAAATCATCAATGTGTGATTTATTCTCAGTATGCGTTTGGCAGTTTTTTTTTATAAATCTCAGGGTGTACTATTTGCTCGAGAAATTGCTTTAAAATACGAAAACGCTTTCTATACTTTTACGTTATTTTTAGACGACATAGGCACTGTTCAGTACTTTTGTGATTTGTTTTGTAACTTTGGAAACTTATAATAGTGAAGCTGTTGACATGATAATACTTTTTTGAGAATGTCCTGTGATTGTTGTTTTTATTTGATAAACCCCGTGTACCTCGAATCAGTAGACATATCTAATTTTATATGATGACATGACATGAATCATTCGATATGAATTAACTGTTACTTTAATTCAAAGAAAAATACAAAGAAAAACCATAAAATACTGAAATAAAAAAAAATGTGTTATCAGGACTGTTACTTAACATTCTCCAGAGCTGTTGTTTGCTCTAGAAAGCTTTAAAACCGAATTCAAGCCAACTTTTGAACCAGCTTTTGTCAGAGTTCAACCAACAATATGTTTTATAATTGTCATTGATATTGATTACCAATTCACTATGACATAGTTCTCGTTTTCCGATACAATAAGAAAAATCCAACTGTTTAATGTATATACGACACTTGTAGGGTTTGTCATCATCACCAATTATCTCGTAGATCTTAGAGTAAAGAATCTGTAATGTCATCTGTTCGAAAGAATTTTCCTCAACGGTTTTCAATATACTCTTAATTGCTTCATGAGATGTATTGTACTGTCTATATACTGACTGTAATTGCTGATTCTGCTAAGAAACAATATTAAACAATTATAAAAGGGAAAATGTAATCAGTATAATCAATAGATTTAGAATGTAATAATAACTATAAAATAACGATAAGTACATATCTATGCTGGCTTGTTGTTGAATCAAAGAAACATTGTATGCTTATTTTTTTTATGAATTCCAGGTTCATTGAATTTATCAAAGATAAAGAAAAATCTTTGTTCAGCAATGGTAGCCCCCTCTCCTATTTAAAAATAAAAGACAACAATAAGTATCTAAAAGCATATACCGATCAAGTTAATAGGTGGTAAAACTCACCTACCATGGATATATTCAAACTTGAGATAAAAATATGAATATCAATTTTCATTTTTTATATTTTGATGAAATATGAAGTTATTTTATTTCACACTTAACAAGTAGATACCTATGAGGTTACAGTGTGCTCGTTTTTTTTATTACTTTTTTTTAACATTATTGGTTCTAGCGTCACTGGTGAGTCTTTTGTAGACGAAACGCGCATCTGGCGCAAATATAAAATTTAGTAATTAAATTCAATCATGGTATTTATGATGAGTTTATTCAAACTTCAAATTCTTTGTCAAACCGTCATAGAATTTTATGAAACGTTAGCAGAAGCTTTTTTTTTTTATGATTGATGAATTTTGTACAGTTAATATTTACAAACCGTGATTCTTTTTGTTTTTTTACATGATTAGTTTGTAAGCCTTCATGGATTGTCATGACACTTGGACAGAAGCTAATCTCCAAAACCTAGAAATTGCATCTGAAGAAAAAGTTAAATTTTTGTTTTGTATTCTGTGTTTTACTGATTAATGAGCTCATTTTTTTTTTATAGTTAACATAACACTAAAACACTGACAGCAGACATCGTAGGCGACACACAGGGTTCCGCACAACCCATAACGAATTTTTATTAATTATGCATATTTTTTTAATAAAATCAGACGTGGATTTCAAATCAAGATCAATATACTTCTAGTCTTATTTTTTTCATTATATACTAAACCAAAGTACTAAGTTGATAAGCATTGAAGATTCTATAGTTCTGGGGTATAACAATCTTAAATTTCAAAGAATTCAAGTTTTCTAATAAGTTAACATTTCCATACAACTTTTGTTAACACAGAGGTACTGACTACGCGGCTGGTGATAAACTTGGAGGAGACATCCATCAGTAGTAGCGGTGACTCAGTAAATACAAAGAATACACCTCAAAGATATCAAGCTGATAATTCTGAACATCAGACACACCTTTGGTCTACCAAAAACTCATCAGTTACCCTCGAGTCAAAAATTGAAAAAGGCGCAATAAAGAACGAAACTGAGAAGCATTGAGGGTAATAAATTCCAAAAAGGGTTTACCAAATACAACTAATATAATATATTCTAGCGGTAGAAAATCATGATGTTGAGTGCATTTTGTACAATTATTAAGAGGTAATGTTACTCAGTTTTAAGTTTTTCAAGCTGTGTCCTGAAGATTATGTAAACATTAGGAGATATGGTATAATTCCCAATGAGAAAACTCTCTACAACAGACTAAATTACATAGTTACAACTATAGAAATATAGAACGTTGTACGGCCTTCATCAATGACCAAAAAACCATACTGCAAAGTCAGCTTTATAAGATCACGAAATGACAAATGTCAATTTAAGCAAGAACACTAACGACTTGATTATCGAACAAAACAATGAACGAAAAGCAAATATAATATACAATAATACATAGATTACGTTCACTGAAATGCAAAACAACACTTAAGAAACGGGCAAACCGAACCATTTGTAAAATATCAACACCTTTAAATAGAACAAAAGGAAGATTACCATCCAAAGAAAAAATTCAAACAGGAAATGAAATGTCGTCACTTTTAGTGCAAAACTGAAATATATATATCTAGAACAGGACAGTTTTCACCGTTTTAATTTGATTACATTTGGAGTAAGATTTCTTTGGGTAAATTTCGGCTGTATATTTTTTTTTAAGACTCCTGATTTTTTCAGATAGAACGATTAAAAATATAAACATTAAGAATATACTCCTCAATTGAAGTTTTGTTTTGGCAAATGCTTTCTATAAAAAAAATGAAGACTTGACAAGTTAGTTGCATCATATCAAAAAGCAATTTGCAATATATGTATAAATAGGTTTATTTTATCATATAACCATGAACCTGCATTAATCAAAACGAAATTAATGAAAAGAAAAATATAAAGAAAAAGAAAAAAATACTAGACAGAAAGAGGATAGATTTGGCATCACAATAATTAAATCTACTACCTGATTTTGATTTGAACGCTTACAAGAATGGGTTTTTCGTAACCCAATATAAGTTTTTAATTTCTGTCAATTATCAACGAACTCTTGAGTTAAACATGTTCGGTAATATCGAATTTGTTCTAATTTTTATTCTGTTTTCAATAACATTGCTTTTCCTGTTTATTTTTTAAAACTTTAATAGAGGAAACATTAATCTTATATCAACCTTTTTTTTTACAAAAGAGATTGTTGCATAATTATGCTTTCTTACTCTAGAATATGCCATGAATGTTTAGGACGATAAATGATTATCATAATAAGTATTATCATTTTATTTCCCGTTATTTGACCTACGGAAGTCAAGTATTTAAATTTAGTAGAAACTTGATATTACAATTGAGTTTTATCGAGAAGAAATGTCTTATGGCTGTGTGACGCAATTGCCAGGGATTATATACAATGTCTTCCTCTTCTCTAGTATAACAGCTAAAGGACTGTCTATTTTGGTTTTATCGTAAAACTGAATTACACAGAAATCATTTAGATTTGAAACACGTTCTACTTTTCTACTTTAAAAGGTTTTGTCCTGCTTAAAGTCTGATTGATTGTCAACTGGAATCATATGTACAATGCGTGATTTCAGTCTGAACGTTGACGTGAACTTGAATCAACAATTAAATATTATCGTTGATAAGTTTTAGAACTGGAACGGGTTTAAATCAGTAATTTGTGATATAAAATCTATAGTTTTTATCTATTTACATTTTTGTATCAATAATGGTCCTAGCCGTGTCACTTGACATTTCCTAGTGTGTCTTTCTATGTTGTGATGTTACATTATTGTTTCAGATAGGGGTGAAGGTTGGTATCTATTTAAACGTTTAAACCCGATGCATTTATTTGCACCTGTCCTTAGTCAGGAATCTGATGTTCAGTAGTTGTCGTAAGCTGCATTGGTTCTGAAGTGTTTTTCGTTTCTCGTTTTTTATATAGATTGGACCGTTGGTTTTCCCGTTTGCTTGGTTTTACACTGGTATTTTTGGGGGGCCCTATATATCTTGCTGGGCGGTGTGAGCAAATGTGCCGTGTTGGAGACCATACTTTGACCTATTATGGTTTACATTTATAAATTGTGACTAGGATGGAGGATTGTATCATTGGCACTCATACCTCATCTTCTTATATCTATATAAGATATGTATCCAATTTATAGGACAGACGTTCTCCATCGAAATGCCTATGGCTACACGGAGTAAACATCATAGTTTATATAAACATCCAACATTATGCCTTTGACATCGTGGTAACGCTGTCTGCACTATGTGCACCGTTTTACACTACTCAACCAACTGTAAATGAAGATATCGTTAGTTGAATTATGATATTCCTCTTCGCCCTAGTATCTGAAAAAGCGTAAGGCTTTTTGAATTTCTTTTCTTGATTTACAAATATTATTTATCTGTTTTTTAATTGAACATGTCAGCAATTTTTTTACACATCGTTAAAAAAATTCCTGAACTATATCAACTCTATGGAGCGACGCTGACAATGATAATAGTTATATCTCTGATGGCAAACATACCGAGAACTGTTGTAGTTTTTTTTTTCAATGTGGTCATAACCTTCAGTCAAAGTAATGCAGTTAATCGTTATTTGCTATGGAACAGCTAGCGCTGAATGAAAATTATTGTGTAATCTATTTATTCATGTACTGGTATTCCACATAAAAGACTAGATGTATCGGATGAATACAGCTTTATGTAAATATGTTCCCGACCATACGAGTATTTGGACATATTTAAGTAGTCAAATTCCGATATAAGATATGAATGTTTACAACAGATCAATTACGCTGAAATCTGGAATTAATGTAAAATGTTCAATAGTAAAAGAAATAAAAACTTAATATTTAAACTATCTACAAATAGTTACGTTAATTTAATCTGCTAAGCTTCTGTTATTTACCAAGTAAATAATAGATGCAATTTAATTATGCCAACAAAAATTGAATTTACCGGGAGTTAAATGGAGATGCAAGATTGTTCTAACTATCATGTGAATTTGGCATATTGAACTCTTAGCATATGATATTCATGATATAGATCTATTGACACGCAAAATTGAAACTGCACATTAAAGAACAGAAGAGTTTTTATTGCATCAGCTGCCGCAAATCAAACAAACTTTTATCTTGTGGCAAAGGAACCTACATGAACAAAACATGTAAATGTAAAAAAGATCTGACGTTCCTTATGGCAGCAAGTGTCAACCTGGATGAGAGTGTCACAATAGAATTCAATTATATATATTTAAGGTAGTTCAGGGATTTAAATTTTCGCGCCGTCTGCGCATAAAGTTGCGCATTGATATCGTAAGTGATGTACATTGTCGTAATTTTCTATAACAGTAAAATATGATCTTTTTAATAATCTTTTTTATTCAAATGCATTGAAAAAGAGTTGAATAACTTTTAAAATGCAATTTTAAAACTTAATAAAATTTCTTCCTACAATTTTCATTGTTGAAATAGTACTTCCGTTCTAAAAATAAATATGAAGCATGTTTCTGACGAAGGAGAAGAATGAAAAGAGAATAACTCACATTTATTGAACACGTGGACTGCTTTTCATGAATACTGTAATGCAGATCGAAATTATAGATAACGATCTTCATTTTGGTAGCTTATGAAGCAGTTTCACCCTTGTCTTACACTAGATAGGGTCCGACAAACATGCGAAAGATGATGTAAACAAATCATGAAAAGGGGGAATTTAAACTGACAAGTAAGTACTAATGAATTGAATATACAAGTTCAAAGAGCGATTCACGACCACTGAAAAATAACCTTTAAGCGTAAATAAATTTCAAAACAATATCCGTGTCGAACAACAAAACAATGACACCCCCCCCCCCCTTTTCAGGCTGAAAATTAATTATGAATGTAAATAAAGGCATAGCTCATGGTACTTTTATCATGTAATAGATTTGAAAATTTGTGGACCAGAGAAATATGTCATCTGCATAGAGTTCAGACCATTTAGGTTTCTGGGAGAAAAGGTCATGATTCATGAAAGTAGGGGGTTTATTAGTCCAAATAATTATGACGTCTGGCAAGGCTATTTTATTTTTTTCTGGGCTAGGAAGGCGTCCCAGAAAGAAAAAAAAATAGCCTGGCCAGACGTCCTAATTATTTGGACTAGGGGTTTATATAATTACATGTATATATGCAAACAGAATTTTCTTGTTGTAAACCTGGAGTATTCGAATGTGAATGCAGTTGATTTTGCTAGGATTCCAGTTATAACATTTTTGGTTAAGCATGCACACTTAAAAATTGAGACATGTTAGAACAAAACCCATCTATATAAAAAAGATGTGGTATGATTGCCAATGAGACAACTTCAATGTATCCAAAAGAGACCAAAATGGCACAGACATAAACAGCTATAGGTCACCGTTCTGCCTTCAACAATGAGCAAAGCCCATACCGCATATATAGTCAGCAATGAAAGGCCCAGATATGACAATGTACATGATGTACAACAATTTAAACAAGAAAACAAACGGCCTTGTTTGTTTAAAAAAAATGAATGAAAAACAAATATGTAACACATATTTAAACAAATGACAACCACTGAATTACAGGCTCCTGACTTGGGACAGACACATACATAAATAATGTGGTGGGGTTAAACAAGTTAGCGGGATCTAGACTGTATAAATTATTTTTAAATATGAATCATTTCACAAAACTACCTTTCCAACCGATGGTCTGGATTGAGGGTCCTTCATTTCATTCCTATCTAATTCTTTATACCATTTATCTCTATTTATTTTTTTTCCATTTTTCTGTACTTCTTATAATTTAACAACCCGTTTTTCTTCATTGTTACATGTATGTCTATTTTCTTTTATATTTACAAATGTATTGTGAACATTTCATGCATTATTCTCTATTCTTTAAATCTTTTCCTTACCCTCCTATAATATATTTGATCCTACAGAATCTTCATGAGAGAAAACAAAACTTTTACTACCTAAACAGGAAAAGCGGTCTTTTCATAAAAATGATATTTTTCTAAATTTAAAAGCCTGTTAGGTCTCTACACAGTTATTTCGAAGTGCATTTCATTAATATGTTAAAGACATTAAATGCAAACTTTTAAAAATTACACCTGCACTAAGTGGGTGTCATATTCTCTTGATGGCTTCAGGCATTGTAATGTTCACACAAGATATAAAAAAGAAGATGTGGTATGATTGCCAATGAGACAACTATCCACAAAAGACCAAAATGACACAAACATTAACAACTATAGGTCACCGTATGGCCTTTAACAATGAGCAAAGCCCATACCGCATAGTCAGCTATAAAAGGCCCCGGTAAGACACTGTAAAACAATTCAAACGAGAAAACTAAAGTCTGTATTTTGTAAATAAAGATAAAATCAAAGGATAATAAATTAACTATGTTCCTATCAAATAGGATATAGTAGGAACTAACTGATCTTAACCAACTTTGTGTGACCAGAGCTTACTAAATTAAAAGCCTACAGACCAAGTTTCATGGCAATTATAAGATATATGTTATAGACAAATGTTTTTAAAGACTAATTTGATGTACATGTACATGTATCAGACATGTAGAATGTATAATAATTATTCAAAAGTCAAAATTATAAAAATGTATGAGTATGTGCCTTTCAGCATGTTTAGTAGGTTTTTGAATGAAAAGGGGGAGGGCTTGTATGAAGAGGTGATATTTTCCTGCAATTTAAAACCTCGTGAATGTTTTTGTTGTATAAATAATCCCAGTGGCGGATCCAGAATTTTTCATAAGTGGGGGCTCACTGACTGCCTAAAAGGGGACCCGCTCAGGTCATGCTCCAGTGATTCCCTAATTTATTAACCAAATTTTTCCCAGGGCTGGGCACCTCTGAATCCTCCGATATGTTTAAAATGTACTTTAAATAGAAAGGAAATTACAAATGGCATAGTATATTACATGTAATAATTTAATAGTACGTTATGTATTAAAAAGTCTAAGGCTAAAACACTTGAAATAATTCAGGGTTAATTTAGGCCCCTAGCACATACATTGTATTTACATTTAAAAATGCATACTACAGCTGTAGTTATTAAAATTTGCTTTTTTGGGGGCTGATTTTTATTGCATGTAATTTTAGTCTCAATAGGCATACATGTTGTACATGTATATTTGAACCACTTACTTTTCTTTTCTATCCTACAGTAGAAAAGAAAAATAACATGTTAAATACAGCAGTTACAAAAAATATTGTAAAATGCGAATATACTGAAATCTTTAATTTTATGACAGACTTTATGTACATACAAATCTCATCACATTTTTCTTGCTCCATAAAGTTTGTAAGACAAGAGTCCCGACTATTCATACAACTCATTCTGCAAACTTATCTGTGATAATCTACTTTTCGCTAGATTTAGAGTTCAAAAATGAATAATACAAATTGATAAGACCCCTGTTGTACCAATTTACACCACTGTCCCAGGTTAAGGGGAAGGGTTGTCACCTTCAAACATTAACCCCACAACATTATGTATGTGCCTGTCCCAAGTCATGAACCTGTAATTCAGATAGTGGTTGTCTTTTGTTGTGTAACATATTTTTTTTGTTCATCATTTTGTACATTAATATGCCTTCAGTTTTCTCATTTGAATTGTTTTTCATTAGTAATTGAAGGGCCTTTTACAGCTCACTATGCAATAAAAGCTTTTGATCTGTAGCTGTTAACTTCAGTGTCTTATGGTCTATTGTGGAGAGTTGCCTCATTAACAATCAATTATCAACCACATCTTCCTTTTATATTGAAACACAAATATTGACACATAAAAACCTTTCAGATAGAAAGTCAGAATGAGACTTATGGATAAAAACATATGTTGTCACAAATATGGTTTATTAAGTACAAAAATTACCAGATGCTCCGCAGGACGCAGCTTTATACAACCGCAGAGGTAAACCCCTCATTGCACAATGAACAACTTCTGTCATTTATTTTTCTAAAAAAATCTCTTGGATGGCGGATGAACCGCAAATTTTATTTCAATTTAATAAAATAAAGACATCAAGCTTTACAGTATGAAATAATGAACAACTTCTGTTTTTTATTTTGCGCTGAAAATTCAATCAAAGATATTTTATGCCTGTTTTTTTCTACTTTTAGCCTATTTGCACTCGTTGTCAGAGGTCAAAAAATCTCTTGGATGGCCGGTGACCCCCAAATTTTATTTCAATTTTATAAAATAGAGACATCAAGCTTTACAGTATGAAAAAATAGGCAACTTCTGTCATTTATTTTGCTCTGAAAATTCAATCAAAGATATTTTATGCCTGTTTTCCCTAAATTTAGCCTATTTGCACCCATTTTCATAGGTCAAAAAATCCCTTGGATGGCCGGTGACCCCTAAATTTTATTTCAATTTTATAAAATAGAGACATCAAGCTTTACAGTATGAAAAATGAGCAACTTCTGTCATTTATTTTGCTCTGAAAATTCAATCAAATATATTTTATGCCTGTTTTCCATATATTTAGCCTATTTGAACTCATTTTCATAGGTCAAAAAATCTCTTGGATGGCCGGTGACCCCTAAATTTTATTTCAATTTTATAAAATAGAGACATCAAGCTTTACTTTATGAAAAAATGAGCAACTTCTGTCATTTATTTTGCTCTGAAAATTCAATCAAATATATTTTATGCCTGTTTTCCATATATTTAGCCTATTTGCACTCGTTTTCATAGGTCAAAAAATCTCTTGGATGGCCGGTGACCCCTAAATTTTATTTCAATTTTATAAAATAGAGACATCAAGCTTTACAGTATGAAAAAATGAGCAACTTCTGTCATTTATTTTGCTCTGAAAATTCAATCAAATATATTTTATGCCTGTTTTCCATATATTTAGCCTATTTGCACTCGTTTTCACAGGTCAAAAAATCTCTTGGATGGCCGGTGACCCCTAAATTTTATTTCAATTTTATAAAATAGAGACATCAAGCTTTACAGTATGAAAAAATGAGCAACTTCTGTCATTTATTTTGCTCTGAAAATTCAATCAAATATATTTTATGCCTGTTTTCCATATATTTAGCCTATTTGCACTCATTTTCATAGGTCAAAAAATCTCTTGGGTGGCCGGTGACCCCCAAATTTTATTTCAATTTTATAAAATAGAGACATCAAGCTTTACTTTATGAAAAAATGAGCAACTTCTGTCATTTATTTTGCATTGAAAATTCAATCAAATTGTTTTTTTGTCCATTTTCCCTATATTTCCATATAACCTATTTGCACTCATTTTCAGAGGTCAAAATATCTTTTAGATGACCGGTGACCTCCAATTTTTTTTGCATTTTTTCATTTACAATACTTCAAAGTTAAATTTCACAAAGTATAAGAAAATTCTGTCGTTTTTTTTCTATACCCCTGAACTACCTTAATTACATTTAAATGAATGTTCACTATTTCAAAACATTTATCTTATTGTGAAACTCAATAAAAGAATTTGATAAATATTTGTCTAAACCATATAATTCAGATACATTGAATGGTCAAGTTCGTCCTAAACCGTATGAGTATACTCATATCGTCCGACCGTATGAGTATACGCATACGGTCCGGACAGTGCGCATACGGTCTAAATACTCATATGGTCTAAAACATATATATATTCAAAAAATAAAGTGTCTTGCAAGATTTTGACTTCAGACAGGTACATATGGAATGTTAAAAACCGTTTTTGAGCAACTTATAAATAAATTATATTTCCTTTCAGTAAAATATGAAGAGTCACATCCGACAGAAATACATTTAATTTCATGAAAAGACTGAATATGCATTTCCTTGTGAAATAACAAACTAAAAGTTTCGCTATGATGTAAGACCATTGATAATTAAAAATGTGTAGTAATACAACTTTTGTCATGATCTAGATTTATACATTCTATTATTATGATACGGTTTTTTTCTTCTCTTAACTGTAGGTACAATTCCGTTTTTTTTATTATGTTATTTAACATTCTCAAGATAAAGCTGTTTGCTCTTTGAAGTTTTTAAAACGTATCCAGCCCAACTTGTAAGCCAAATTTTGTCAGGATTCTGCCACTGATACTTTTTACAATTGTCATTTATATTGATTACCAATTCATTACGACATTGTTCTCTTTTTCCATTACAGAAAGCGAAATCCAAATCTTGAATATATATACGACACTTGTAATGAGTGTCATCATCACCAATAATTTCGTAGATCTTTGTACGAAGTTCTTGTAAAGCCATCGGAGCGAAACGATTTCCCTCAGCGGTTTTTAATATACTTTGAATTGCTTCATGAGATGTCTTGTATTGTATATACACTGTCTGTTGTGAGTGATGTTGCTGTGAAACAATATTTAACAATTATAAATGCATAAAATGAGTACGCCAACTATTTATAAATAATGCAGAGTACAAAGACTTCTCAGTTGATAATAAATAAACTCATCATAAATACCAGGATTGAATTTGTTTTTGCGCCAGAGGTGCCTTTCGTCTAATAAAGACTCTTCAGTGACGCTCGAATAAAAAAAAAGTTAAATAAGACAAAATTAAGTACGAAGTTGAAGACCATTAAGTATCTAAAAAAACAATTATAATTATGATCATATCAATGATTATTCCTGTCAAGACAAAAGTGCTGACTACTGGGCTTGTGATACCCTTAAACCGTTGCCTAACAAACCTTAAATCATTATATGAACACATGACGATGTAATATGTGTAGACGACAACTGTACTATGATAAAATAATTCATGAGATAAAAAAAAGAGAGCTTTCAGTTGAAAGTATAGAAGAAATGTTAAAAGGTTTAACAACAAATATATTTTTGACTTACATTTCTCAAAATATTGGCTATTTTTATTATAATGATGGGTATAACAGTTTAAACTGAATGTTCTCTTCAATACGAATGCAGAATTCAAATGATTTGTTTTCAAAAATGTTACTTTTCAAAATAATTATATATATTTACATATATGTTAAAAAAAATACATTTACATTCCCCAACCTTTTGAATGCTTGACCAAAACTTTCTTGATATTTAAGATAAGATTTTCAATAATCAATGCACTACTAGCGCATATCATTTATGCTTTTTGATGATGTAAAATTAATTGAGAAATCATTTTTAGTCAGGAATATGACAGTTGTTATCCATTCGTTTGATGTGTTTGAGCTTTTGATTTTGTCATTTGATTAGGGACTTTCCTTTTTGAATTTTCCTTGGAGTTCAGTATTTTTGTGATTTTACATTTTAAATGAAGGGAAATATCTACCTCGAACATTACAGGAGAGACACAAATCATTGAAGTGTGCATCTTGTGCTATAAGGTCGGTATCTTTAATTTGCAGGTGGGCTTTTGGTTTCCGAGGGTATCATCATCCCTGAAGCTAATTTATCGGTATTGATCTCATAAACGGACATTTTGTCATTCAAATCTGTTAATGTTATTGTAAATTTGAAATCTGCATACTTCTGATTTAATGTTTAGATTTAGCTTTAATTGTTTTTTGGGGTTTTAGCAGCCAAACGACGATTAAGTTGTGTCAGAGACTTTCAATTTATTCAAAGGCCCATCATCAATATCTCTAATAGGGACGGGGGTAATATGTTGATTTCTTAAAACAGAATCCTCTTCTTTCATCCAAACCAAAATAGAAAGCAAAAACATAATCGAACATATATCCAATTAACTATATACCCCACTTTAATAATGATGTTGATAATCATAATGTAAAGGCGTGATTTGTATTCAATCGCTCTGAAAGTGAATAGAGTTATCAGATACAAAAACTATATTATACACGATATTCGCATTTGAAAATAAATGTTTTGTTGAAGTAACTTACAATTTAAAAGAAACAATCCAATTTTAAATGAAATCACATCGGCGACAAATAAATATTTGGAAGGATGTAAATCTCCCTCACAAAATCTATTTGAGTGAAAGTTTGTGTCATGTGTATTTTAGATAGAAAATGCATCTTAATATATATAAACATGAAAATTGACTAAAACTGGTAAGGGTTTATTAAAAAAAATATCTAAATTGAGCAAAAATCATTGTTGATCTTTATTTGTTTATTTTGAAAATAAGATCCATTTTAAGTAATAAAAAAACCAGAGGTAACAACTTCAAACTGTCTTGCCGTAACTTCTTAACGAACATCTCTCAAAAGGTAGATCATAGGCTTATTTTATGATTTACATTTACGTTTATTTCCAGAAATATGACACAAAATATATCATTTTAAATCGATTAAAAAAAATGAAATGAGATTAAAAAATTTAGATATATTGGTAAAATTTACTTGCCGTCATATCTTCTGATATAAAATGTAGTATTGCTCAAAAGTTATATACGTGTTGTTCTTAAAATAAATTTTAAGGTTACTTAGTTAAAGCATATCACCTTGGTGTGTAGTAAATAGGTATACCTTTATTATTCTAAACTCAGCAAGGAAACATTTCAATATAGCAGGTAAGCATTACATTATTTAGGATGAAAAAAAACTGAAAAAGAATTTTAAAAAAACAACATTTAAACATAATGTTTGTATTGATTTATTAAAAATCGAATATGAAAATGAGACAGTTGCTTCGTGTTCTTGTTGAAAATATAATTAAAAGTTGAGATTATTGTGTATCATAAGGAAAGATAGCACTAAAATAAGATTATTTTTTAAAGATTGTATGATTAGATAGGAATACTTTCTATTTAACTTTAAAATTTATACAGATCATAAATACGTTGATTTTCTTTTCATTTATTTTGTTATAAGTGAATAATACATGATGTGCAACGGACATTGTAGGATACCGACTATTCACTGGGTTTCCGTTTTAGATAAGCAGGCTGAGAAGATTTATATGAGATCTTTTGTATAATTTCCCTGGGACAGAAAAAAATTCAGGTTGACGGTAAAAAAAAACCACAACACTAAGACTTGGAGTGTTTTTTCTAACTACCCCTCAAGTAAAAAAATGTATCAAGTAGAAAATGACAACTTTTTCATATATAACTATAAAATCGAAATGACTAATTAAAAAGACAAGGAGGATACTTTACAATCTTCAGCATTGAGCATAATCAATATTGAACAGCAAGTTATTAAAGGTCTTTTAATGAGTTTAGTTGTTACATATCTGTTTTTCGTTCATTTTTTTTTACATATATAAGGCCGTTAGTTTTCTCGTTTGAATTATTTTACATTGTCTTATTGGGGCCTTTTATAGCTGACTATGCGGTATGGGCTTTGCTCATTCTTGAAGGCCGTACGGTGACCTATAGTTGTTAATGTCTGTGTCATTTTGGTCTTTTGTGGATAGTTGTCTCATTGGCAATCATACCACATCTTCTTTTTATATCATAATGTAAAAATATGAAACAACTAAAAACATAGCAGCATATACCATTTGATCATTACACATAGAATTTTAGTTTTATGCTGATGATGTTCTCTTAAAAAACATGTTTATGTACATAATCTTTTTTATCTTTATTACACTTTTCTGAACTGTTATAACAAATAAATTGACCAAAAGCACTTGGACGAGAATCCTTGTAAATAATTACCCAAATGATTTCATTGTTAAGACTTGATTAGTTTTGCAAATTATTATTGATTCCAAAAAATTTGAGCATATAAAGTAACATTTTACCGAAAATTCAACACTTATGTCAGCCTTTGTTTCTTAGTTCTAGTTATAAATATTAACCTTTATAACGAATCGTTATGAAAGAGGGGTAAAATATACCAGAGGGACATTCATACTCATAGATAAAAAAATAAACTGACAATGCCATGGCTAAAATGAAAGACAGACAATCAGTGACGCGCAGATCAAAATAGTTATCAAGCCAAAGAAGTACAAAATTGAAGAGCATGGAGGACTCAAAATTCCAAAAAGTGATGTGAAATACGGCTAAGGTAATCTATCTTCACAAGACACAACATAGAAATCTAAAGACTAAACAACACGAACCCCACCTAAAACTGGGGGTGAATTATCCTATGTAATGTGTTCTTTTAGTAAAATATAAAAAATAAGGAGCTTTGGTATAATTTACTATGAGACAACTATCCAATAAAGTTCAAATAGAACTGGATATAAGCAATTATAGGAAACCCCATACGGCTTTCAGCAATGAAAAAAAAACATACAGTATAGTCGGCTATAAAAGACCTCGACATAAACAATGTTAAATGATTCAATTGTGAAAAGTAACTGCTTAATTTGTAACCAAACACAATTAACGAAAAACAAATATGACCATGTGCAATGCCTAATTATCGACAAATTGTAACAACCAGAACATACTATGTGCTCCGTGTAAACTCATCGAACCTTTAAACAAACTTATAATTCTGGTACCTTTGATAACTAATTACTACTTACAGCGAAATTTTATTTGCCTATGTTTTCAAAATATTTCAAACAAATACAAATCATATATTAGTTGTTCGTCTAAATTGTAGCAATTGCCTATTTAAGCTCTAGTTGAAAAATCCTCAAAATAAATCCAAAAGGAATATAGTATGTTAATATCACGCCATATCTGTATCAAATCTTCACCTTCAATGAACAGTTAAGTCGATAATAATCTAACAAATGTATGAATTTCTCATCTTTGAAAGCGTTCAACGCCTTCCTTTATGTCAATGTGTAGGTACTTTTTATTTCTAAATTGTTGTGTTTGATTAAGATTACAATGGTTTTTTTTGTAAATAAATAAAATATCTTCATATTTATTTCTAAAATGTAAGGAATACTGAATGGTAAAATATATCAAAAATTAACTTTGTACAAAAAAGTTGCTTGTCCATGGATCATTATCTAATATATTGGTGTCGAATGTATTGCGTCATTATAAGCTGTACGTTTTTCTTCAAAAGGCCAAATAAAATAAGAATTTGAAAATCATTGAGAATAAAATATTCCAAAAGGTTATTCCAACCAAGGCTTAGGTAATCTGTTCCTACGGCAGAACGTACTGAGTATTTCGAACAAATCAAGGTTTTGTAAACAATACATTTATTAATATCAACATATGAATGATACTGTATTACCAAGACAATTTCAATCGAAATAATGCCAAAGTATACATGCATCACGATATTTGTGTGTACATACAGTTATTGCCTTGCCTTTAACTGTCAATGTTAAAATAAAATCACAAAATTACTGTACAGACTTTCTTCATCTTCAAGAATACATAAGTAGAAAACTCTGCTTTGCTTTGCAAGAAATGGTTGCTGGCAACCACTCAGTCAAAGGCGTGAATATTCAAAATCTAAATTATCTTTTGTTTTAGATTTTAAAATTGTTATAAACTTTTAGTGGGTGCTAAAGACACCATTCATTCTACTCTGTAACCAGAGATTTGTCTTTGAAAGACAGGATTTTCACACAAGACGAGACAAGACATGGCACCGCAATAAAATTCGGACAATATGTTTAGATTTGTACGACTTGTATTCGTCGTGTGGAACTGTTTCATATGTATTACTACTTTTGTATGGACCAAAACAAATATAACAGAAATATATTCCTTTTGTTAGCTACATTATAGACAATTCATGTTGATGTATACAAGGGAGACAAATAAACGTTCATGAAAGCCCCGATAACCAATCTTCTCTTACTATATCTCGTTCAATTTTCAAATCACCTAAATCGTCACTTTAGTGTGTATACAAAAGAAGATGTGGTATTTTGGCAATAAGTCAACTCGTCACAAGATCCCAAACGACTCAGAAAATAACAACAACTAAAGGTCACCATGTGGCCTTCATCAATGTACAAAGCCAATACCGCGTAGTCAGCAATAAAAGACCCCGAAATTACAAATATAAAACAATTCAAACGAGAAAATTAACGGCCTAATTAATGTTCAAAAACTGAAGAAAAACAAACACAGCAACAAACGACACCCACTGATTTATAGACTCATGAATCTTGACAGGCAAATGCATACAGGATATGATGTGGTTAAACATGTTAGCGAGATCCCATCCCTTTCCTAATCTGGAACAGTAGTGTAACAGTACAACATAAAAACTTACTATTAAAATCATTCGAAAAATCTCATCTGATGAATACAAATGGAACTGCATCTAACAAAAACACAGAGTGGACGTGGCCGGGTACTTATAGTTGTACATCCAAACAATAAAAATTCTAAGTTACTGACAGCTAGTTCGAAGCCAATCACAACTAACAAAAAAGCATGCATCTAAGACTAAATTAATAATCAGTACACATCCAACATCTATTGGATTTAGTGTAAAGATGTGGTACACAGACAGAAAAAAATATATGACCTTGTGCAATCCCAAGATACAGGTATTGTATTTTCTAGTTACGATTATTTATATTTTCTTCTAACTTAAAATTTGACATCCTATATTCTAATGGCAACATATTATTTTTATTAATTCTTTCTAGGGTTTGCAATAAGATGGATTTCAATTCAGAAAATTCATTAGATTTAGGTTCTGGGTTGAGTTTTTCTGAACTAGAAAATGCTAATGAGACAAAGATGTGGACGATACCGTCACTAACTGAAAGACATCTGCGCGATTTGATGACAAAGTTTCCAGTTTCGGTGAAAGACGTCATAAATAAGCACATTATTCCTTTCGTTTCTGCAGAAAGAGCGAGGTTTGAAGTAAATAATGCGTCAATTAGCGTGCTAGGACCAAATAACCAAAAATGGAAAATCATCAGTGGCCACGGGAATCACCAGATCAACATTGACTTGACGGATATAAATGATCCTCTAATTACCATAACAGCCATTGAAAACAAACCTGAACAAATTCATTGCAAAGAAATAACTAAGACATTTCTGGGAAAGTGTATTATACGAAAATGTGGAAATGAAGGAACCTCTAAAAACGAATCAATGCGAATACTTTTACAGGCTGCAATAGATCGTCTTTATACTGATGAGTATGACAAGAACATATTCAAAAATGCGAAGGTTTATATCTACGATTCGATGAAAACGTTGGTCCTTGTCAGTGGAGATGGCAGAAATTCCTTTGTTATAAACTCAGAAAACGGAAACCCTAAAGTTAAGTGTTCCAAATTAGAGAAGAAAACATATCTATCAAAATTAAATCTATTTGGTTATTCATGTTTCGATTTGATTGGAATTGCATCGTTACTAATAAGTTGTCCAGCTGGATTTTTACTTTGGAGAATATGGCAAAGGTGGAGCCGCTGATAAACCGAATGCCCTTCAATTAGTAACATAATATCCTAGTACATGAATTAACTAGCATGATTCATGAAATATAGTTGATGAATCTACAAATTAAATACCAATTAAACACAAAATATGCTTTGGTTTTTGAAAATAAAAAATGACCAAAAGTTATATGATTGTGAAACGTTTCGATTAAGATATTCGTTCCCGGATCGACTAATTATCTTATTTTTGTATATTTTTCAAAATTGGGGGTAAATTGTTTTTCTTTGTGTGTATAACTAGTATGTATTGAATTTGGCTGTGAACTCAAAACCAAACGTCATATATTTGTTAAGCCTAGTGACTTTCATTATATGTTGAATAACAATATGAAACAAGATACTTTCAAAGAGAACGATAGTGGGATCAAATTCTTGTGCATTGCTTCTACAAAACATATTCAACAGTTCATATGGAATGTGGTCTGATATCCGATAACTACATATAACAACTAGCCTGTGATTGCTTTCGCGTATGAATGTCTTTTAAATGACTCTGTGCGTACGTGGCTATCAGTTATCTGAGCAATCTCGTTCTACGTGACAACCAAAACTTACAAATGTATAAGACTATTAAATATATATTGTGTATAATATCAATACCAGCATCAAATTTAATTTAGAATTTGCTGACCCTTCCGGAGCACCAGAATTTCATCCCCAGTTTTTAAGGGGTTCGTGTTGCACAGTCTTTAGTTTTCTATGTTGTGTTTGCAGTACCATTGTTTTTTTTCTCTTTTTTAGTCTCGGAGTTGTTTATTTTTGACTTGAAAGTACCTTTCGTTCTTTTCGCCTCTCTTTTAAAGTTTCCTTCCGTTCATGATATTTAAAAGTCGCCAAAAGTAATGTTGCTTCTAAATAAAGTAATAATTTGAATGGGTCTGATACACAAAGTAAACAAATATCAAATTGAAAATCGTGTATCAGAATAATTGACATAGCATTGTAAATGTGAACCTATTCCCGAAACGTTAAAAGAAGATTTAGAACGAAAATATTATGTACATGTATAAATTATACATTCCAGGATCAAATTTTGTACGCCAGACGTAAATAGTGATAAAAAAAACATGATCTATTGGTAATCAACATAATTGGGAAAACTCTGTCTGACAGTATATTAAATCTACAAAATTACATGTTTAGGTTTTCGAAATTCTTGTATTTAGTTGAATACTTCAAAAACTCATGCTAAGGTCTTTTCATCAGTTTGTCGATAGTAGAAGCACAATTTTGATCAGCATGAATAATGTCTTAATTATATTCTGAAGTTAATTGTATGTTCTACAGTGGACATAATTTACCAATATTCCGTTTGCAAAAGCAAACAAGTGAAATGTGTAGTCATTGTTTTATTTTTTCGTCTTATAACCTTAACTTTTGGTAAAAACTTAAGCTTGTAAATACCTTTCGGAATTTAATGGCCTTCAGTTCTATTAATCTTCATATTTCATTTGGCCTTAACTTTTTTTAGTTTAAATGATGTTTCATTTGTAGACGAAACGCTCGTCTGTCGTTCAAAACTATGGTATTTTTGTTGAGATTTGTTAGACGTGAAAAGTACAATGTGGTAAGGAACGAAGATATGCAAGTAAACATTGATAAATCTAAATCAAAATAATATAAAACACTGTAAAAATTGAAAACAGCTTCCCGGCTTGTCAGTATTAGCTTCAGGATTATTAAAGAACTCACGTGTTCACAATACAAATAAGTGGTCATTCAAATTAAAAAAAACTCTCATAGTAGAGGGTGGTAAAGGGGGGTGGGTGCTTGCACGGAAAAAACTTGAAATAAGACATAATTTCACGTTGAACGTGAAATAATTTCTGTAATGAACGTTGCACGAAAAATAAATACTTTTATGTGAACCTTTTGTGACTGAATCACTGTCTTTTTGTATATATTAACTCTTTGTTTTACTTGATATTCCCGATTTAGTATACACATTTATGATTTAATTGGTTTTCGGCTTTTAAAAAAGTATTTCTTGACGATCCCTGCCAAGTGTTTGAATTTTATTTGAAAATACCGAGCACGCAAAATAAGTCTTTGAAAATCACGATGCACGTTAAATTAAATAAGCAGAACACGTTGAACGAGGCACCCGTCTTGCACGACTGAACGTCAAATAAAAAAAGTAAAAACACGTTGAACGTGAAATAAAAAACGGCGATCACGTTGCACGAAAATAACCCTTTACCACCCTCATAGTAGAGAGATTAAAAAAAGTGTTAAAAAGTACTTGGCACAATTCATCTTTCTCCGATTAAATTTTGGATAGAAGAGCCAAAAGAAATATGAAATTCAAAAAAAAAAAGGAAAAGCTTAAACAAAGAACAGTTACCATTATATAGTGCAAATTTAAAGAAAAATGTGTGTTTTTTTGCGTTTTTTGTGCACTATAAAATGGTAACTGTACTTTGTTTAAGATTTGTTTAAGCTTTGATTTTTGTTTGTTTTATCAATGTTTACTTGCATATCTTCGTTTAGACACCGGCACATCGTATTGATCAACAAATTCGTTTCCATAAAACTAACATGGTATCATGAATAAATATGTACAACTTTAAGCAGACAAATTCATTTTGACATTATAGAAATGATGAACCTAAATGCAGATAATGAAAATAATAGGTCAAGTGATTTTACAAAAATATTAAATCGGTGTCTTTCAGTCAGATGAAACAATCTATCTAACACTAACTACCTTGACAAATGTAAACCGGAAATGCATTTTCCCTACCTTTTTAACCATATATTTTTAATCGGCATACATTAATCTATGATATGGGACCGGAAGTGATTTACTTCAAATTAAGTAAGTAGAAAATTATCGCCCATAATTTCAAAGAAAAGACCAGACAAATTATTATTTTCAAAATCAGTGAAAGAAAAGCTATCATATTATATCAAAAATGTATACTGTAAAACCGAAAAAAGTTATCTTTTATTTCAGGCAAACATATATTGAAGTTGAATCATCCCTTCGTAAATTTTACGGACGCCATCACGAGTTGGTTGACCGTTATGGAATAACCGTCTCACAAATGATATCGGATATGTTCCTTACGTCGTAACTACAATCCCCTTCCCTTTCATGAATGTGACCTACCGAATTCTAATATGACGTCCTTCTTTCGCTTTGTAAACAACACTGTGTGAAAAAACTCGATATATCTATACTTAGCGCAGACTCAGAGATATACATAATAATGAATGTTACCATTTACCTCCCACGTAAATCCACATGTATTTGAACCTACTTTGCAAAAGCTTTGCCAATTTTATTGTATTATAAATTGTAATAAAATAAAAGACAAAAGAACTTTTATTCTTATTCGGATGCATAATAAAAAGAATTAATATATTGCAACTAGTTTTGTTTATTTCCGAAATTGTAACACAGCTATATTTTGTGCAATGTCAATTTCATCATGGAACACTTTCTCTACAATCAGGGGGTCATTGAGGGATGAAAATAAGCTTGATATTTATGTTACGATATTAAAAAAGCTATCAATTTACTAATTTACTGAGTTGCAGTATAAAAAAAACAATATTTAGTCAATGTCACAAAAATAATAAACTTTTTTGTAACCATCGAAGTTCGTATAATATTGTATTAAAATGGAATTCTGAGGTTTTATTTTCTATTCTATTGCATTTGATTTCAGCGAGTCAACATGGCAGCTCCTTCCTTTTACGAAATGTCAATTTTGGATTTGACGGTAGTTTACGAGAAAACATGTAAATTAAAAATCGGGAATATTGGGTTTGAGAATTAAACATATTTTTTCTAGCGGTTATTAACGAAATAATCAATGCAAGCTACAGATTTATGAAAATATTTGAGCTTTATCCAACAAGGAGTAAAAAAGAACAGCTACACACACGCATACCCACCCTCGCTTCGGTATTTGAATGGACTTATTTGTCCTATTAGAATCGAAATAATTCATGGAAGCCATAGATTTGTTGTAAATTTACACATGGCCTGGGCCGTGATATTCGTTAATTTTATCCCTCGCTAACGCTCAGGATAAAATTCGAATATCACGGCCCAGGCCATGTGTAAATTTTCAACAAATCTATGGCTTCCATGAATTATTTCTTAATTAGACTATTTACCGGATTTGTAATCACATTAGCAACACGACGGGTGCCACATGTGGAGCAGGATCTGCTTACCCTTCCGGAGCACCTGAGATCACTCCTAGTTTTTGGTGGGGTTCGTGTTGTTTATTCTTTAGTTTTCTATGTTGTGTCATGTGTACTATTGTTTTTCTGTTTGTCTTTTTCATTTTTAGCCATGGCGTTGTCAGTTTGTTTTAGATTTATGAGTTTGACTGTCCCTTTGGTATCTTTCGTCCCTCTTTTGAAACCACATGGGTTTTTTTATTCAGTAGGTTGAGCTGTTATAAGATTGTTAAATTAATAGAGACCAAAGGTATATATATATATATATACGAGTCTAAATTGAAAACTACGTTCAAACCTATGATTGCGTTGGAAAAAAACCGCAATTTTTATACGTGTGCATGTAAAACAAATTTCGTTGTAGAAGGGTCTAATAACAGCACAAACAACATTTTTCAAAAGACCAAAAAAGTGAAAAAGTATATTTAAACAAAACGCATTTGACTAACAGGTCGAACAACTGATGTTCTTAAACCCTGCTGACTGCCATTGGCGATTGCCAAATAAAATTGATCACAAGATGTAACAAAATGGATCGTAATATAAATTTAATACTAAACAGAAAACAATTTAACTTGTGGCCACGATGTTATGCCACAATCATACGGTGTCAATATTTTTTCAGTACACCAGATACGGATTTCGACAATAAATGTCTTTTCAGTGATGTTAGGGATCGAAACGGTATTTGGAAGGCCATACAAAAAGTACACTCATTTTTAGATAGACTCTTGAATTTTAAGAGTCAATATAGGATGAACGGATCATATAAACCGGAGGGAAAATATGGTACAAGCCCAAACGAAAAAATATAAATGAGTCTAAATCGAAAACTACGTTCAAACCTATATATATATATATACACTCCCAAACGTGTCCTTCCCTCCAAACGTGTCCGATTCCCCAAACGTGTCTATTCTCCCGAAACGTGTCCGTAATATCCAATATTCCCCAAACGTGTCCGATTTTATAACCCCCAAACGTGTCCGATAATTGTTATTCGCCAAAACGTGTCCAATATTTAACGCCAAAACGTTACACGTCTTTTAGCGCTTTTACATGTATCTCTTAAATAAAATCGCTGATAACGTTTACGGCAATTCTATGATGGGAGACACGTGATGAAGATGTCATTTATCAGATTAAGTTAGTTCGATGTAAGTTTTTAATGATTATAATAATTGCAAAATTAATCTGTTATTATTAAGTAACTTTGACTGCAGTTGTTTATTGTCCAGTTGCAAGTATTTCATATTCGTTTAGAGCGAACATACACATAGTTCTGGAGTTGAATTAATCGTTAACTTTGTTAATTATTTTGTACTTATAAACTCCGATGATGCCTTTTATATTTATCCGAATATTGCATGGCGGGGTTTTAACAGTATTTTTTTTTACTTTTGTCAATAGTTTGTGTTTATTTCAAAAGCCGATCAAATTATAAACTTGTTATCCGGGTTTTTAATAAATTTTAGGTTTCCACCATCACTAAAGACAAACGATAAGAAACATAACGTCCAGTGCCAAATATTTCATGCATCAGTTTTATAGATTCTTTTTTTTATGAATATTACTGTTATGTGATCAACGCCGGTTTTAAATGCAAATTTATTTTGTAGTGTATAAATAAACTTTAGAATGTTGATTACGTATTGTCCAGTTGCAAGTACTTTATGCATATTTAGAGCGCACAATAGTTTTGCAAGTTTTAATGTTTTTACAGTTGTACTGTACACATTAACTTTAAACTAAACTTTAAACTGATGATCGCGTATTGTCCAGTTGCAAGTATGTCATGCATATTTAGAGAGAACATACAAGTCTTAATGTTTTTGCAGTTCTATTTAGAGAGAACATAGGCTACCTGTTTTTTTTTTTTTTTTTTTTTTTTTTTTTTTTTTACATTTATTAGGGACTCTGTGGGATTGCGACGTCAAAGACGTTATATCTGCCACTGGACAAAAAATGAAAAAATGAACTTTCTTTAAACTGCCGAATTAATGTTTTGGAGGCAGAACATGTGAATAAAAGTAGATATTTAGGAAGCAAAGATTCTATTTTGTTTCAAACTGTAATATATGTGCATGAAATAAAATATTTTTTCACCTTTATTTACGTTTACAAAAGAGTTTTTTTCGCGACGTTCGGGAAAGACGGCCGTTTTTTAGCAGCACTAGACATATTTCGTCTGTTCTCGCTTCAAGCCAAGCAATCAGAAGTACACCAGAGATAACTAAAAGTAAAGTTTTTTAGCTCATTAAGATTTTTAGGTAGGTATAAAGCTTCTAATCAACCACTAACTACCTTAAATTTTATATTTTTACAGGATTACGAACAAAATGTTATGTTCACTTATCTTTCCGTATCTTATACCTAGTTCATTCGATTGTGTGAAAGTTTTTCTTTTAGAAACCAGTCTTTTACAGTAATAAAATTTTAAAAGATAAAAGCGATTTTTGTTTGAAGTACCGCATGTCACTCTAAAAAGGTGAACGTTTTCGCTATAAACGTCGTCCAGATGCAAACGTAAAAGTTGGGGCGAAATGACATAATTTATCGGACATTTCGCTTGCACACATAGGTCTAAAAGTTGTTCAATTACAAGCACAGAAAAATAATAATGCAAACAATAAAACTTCCCGATTTAAAATTGAGATAAATCGGACAATATGTTTTAATGTTTTTACTGTTCTTTTAACAGTAAAAACATTAAAACATATTGTCCGATTTATCTCAATTTTAAATCGGGAAGTTTTATTGTTTGCATTATTATTTTTCTGTGCTTGTAATTGAACAACTTTTAGACCTATGTGTGCAAGCGAAAGGATCCTACAAATTAATGTAATATACAGTCACAGAAAATAATTATATTTATAAGTACGTCTGAGTCAGTGACAACTCTACAACATATGTATCCATCGGATCGCCATTAATGATTGTGATACATGGCTGTGTATATAATGTATATACAACTCGTCTAAACATCAACCCAATAATGTTAGATCTGTAAATCTGCTTTCGCAAATTTTTCCCTCGCCGGGATTCGAACCCATGCTACTGTGATATCGTGACACCAAATCGCCTGCACTACAGCCGTCCCGCTAGACTATTTTGGTAGAGCCCAGGTGGTCGTGTGGTCTAGCGGGACGGCTGCAGTGCAGGCGATTTGGTGTCACGATATCACAGTAGCATGGGTTCGAATCCCGGCGAGGGAAGAACCAAAAATTTGCGAAAGCAAATTTACAGATCTAACATTGTTGGGTTGATGTTTAGACGAGTTGTATATACATTATGTACAAAGTCATGTATCACCATCATTGATGGCGATCCGATGGATACATCTGTTGTAGAGTTGTCACTGACTCAGACGTACTTATAAATATAATTATTTTCTGTGACTGTATATTACATTAATTTGTAGGATCCTTTGCTATAGATAATTAAGCTGATCTGTAACAATAACATCTTCATGCCTTATATATCATGTACTGTAGTTCGCCGCTAGATTAAAACTGACGAGGAAATGTAACATACGGCCAGCGAAAGCTCTTTTTGTGAGAGCCCAGGTGGTCGTGTGGTCTAGCGGGACGGCTATAGTGCAGGCGATTTGGTGTCACGATATCACAGTAGCATGGGTTCGAATCCCGGCGAGGGAAGAACCAAAAATTTGCGAAAGCAAATTTACAGATCTAACATTGTTGGGATGATGTTTAGACGAGTTGTATATATATATATATATATGAATCCATAATCATAAAGAAGGAATTAGTTGTAGGTCAGAGTTTAGGGTCATGTTCAAATTGTATTTGTGCTTTATATCACTTGTCTTCAGAAACGATTAACGTTATAGTCATAATGTTTTAACTTAATTATTAATTGCGACATGTCGAAACATAAAAATTTTGCTTGTTAAGTACGTTGATTAATAAATTGGAGTGTTCCGTTTTGTAAATTAAATAAGCTGTACGATGATAATTCTCTTTAACTATTATTACTAGGCTGCAGATACATGACTGCACAACAAGTCAATCGAAAGAAAACTTTTCCAAAGCAGAGGTAGCTTTCTGTGCACTTATATCATATATGCATATATTCATTTCGAAACGGTGTAAGTAAAGTAACATATATCACTGGAAGTGAAAATCGTGAAAGCAAAAAAAGATGTTATCCCTTATATCTATAAATAAATATAGGATTTATAAAATTTTGGCATCAGCGCGAAGTAAGATCTTATATGACATCTCGAAGTGATTTGTATTTGAATGGAAGGTGCTTACTATCTACTTATGCCATAAAAAGAAGTTCCATAAACACTATTGATGAATTTAGTGTGAAATGAGCTATCCTCTTTGTCACGTGTGTTTCTATTAGATTTAATCCTGATTAAAATCTTACGTAAAGTTGGTTCGGGTGGAAAGGCATCAAATATCTTATATCAATAAGTTTTTTTGTTTTTTTTTGCAACTTGTTTAGTTGTGTCGTAAGTAGATATTGGAAGATGAGGTATGAGTGTCAATGAGACAACTATCCATGCAAGTAACGATTTATAAAAGTAAACCATTAAAGGTCAAGGTACGGTCTTCCACACAGAGCCTTGGCTCACACCGAACAGCAACCTATAAAGGGCTCCAAAATTACTAGTGTAAAACCATTCAAACGGGAAGATCAACATGTGGATATCAACATGCTTATATCATGCTTATAGAAATAAATATGCTTAACCAAGCACTTAACATTGTTATCCCCGGAACACTGTTGTACCCTCTCCTTTGCAACAACACACCTACAATATTTTGCCACATATCATGTTTTCGAAAAATTTGGCAGCAGCGATTAGGAGACTCCATTCTTTTGTGTATTTGTATTTGATTTGTGTGAGTGAAATGTTTCGTAAATGTCAAGCCATAATTGATAGAGATAATAAGGTCTGTTTTATTGAAGGTATTTGAATTAACAACATTAAAATGTGTTCAAGGCCATGACCATATTTAGTTTGTATCCTTCTATTGTTATTATTATGATTGGAAATTTGTTTATGCAATAAGGAGACAATTTGGGAGAAGTGCTTTAATATTCATCAAAGTATCTCTGAGATTTCTGAATCTTGTTTGCAGGTTTCTTAAAATATTTTTTTATATGAGAAAATTTAATTGAGATAAGCTGATATATTTAAGTAAATATAAAAATATAAATGAGTAGTTTTATTGTTTGATATTAACGTTTGTTATTGTATATCTATTGACTTTTGATGAGGTTGATACAAGGATTTATCAACCTCACAGATATGAATCATTGTTTCAATTGAAATTAAAAGTCAACAATTATTTATTATATGACTTTTATCCAATTTTCTTGTATTTGTACAAGATCCTTTCAACACTGCCAACATTTGTGTTTGTTTGAAATTATCCAAATTTGATTTCATTTGCATATTTATGATTGTATAAAAAAAAACCAGACACTTCAGAATGTACACCCTTTTTCTACAGACATGTTTGATATCACCATCGACCAAAAAACACTGAAGGTTGCACAATTCAGAATTATCGTCCACATCCGTCTTTTACACACTATTTTATTTACTTTTTTCATCTTCTTTCCAGCATCACAAATACAATAAAACAGATAGGTAATGTGTTGTCTAACCATAAGACAGTATAATTTAGAAGTAAGCATATTTGCATTTTAATTTTATTGATGATTTATATGATAAGAACTGTTAGATAATAACACTATTTTTTATATAAAAAATGACATTTGCATTGAAAAAAAACAATTTGCACAGCAAATTGACATAGTTATTTATAATTACAGTTAAAACCATTCTCCGAAATTCCTCGTATATAAAAAAAAAACAATACATTAGATAGTTGACCGATAAAATCATAAACGTTATTCCTTCTTCTTTGTACACTTACATGTACATGAACATGCACATGTACTTTTTGCATTGGTGGTTTCATCTTCCCTGAATTTAATTGCTAGTTTCTTGCTACTCTGATTTGAAGGTGAATACCAACTAAACCATCCTCTTTTATTGTACACCCATTGATACTCTGCCCCGTGCTCCATTACATTGATAACTAATTCGTTTCCTCCTGTTCCAATACTATAAGAGAATGCCAAATCTTGAATATAGATACTACACTTATATGGGGTGGAATCATCTTTAACTATGGTGTAGATTTCAGTACGAAGATGTTGTAAAGCTTTCCGAGCCAAAGGATTTTCGCTTATACCTTGTAAAATCTTCTGAATGGCTTCATGAGAAGCTGTATATTGTAACACGTCTTCTTTTTTTGTTTCTTGCTAGACAGAAAGAAAAAGAAAAGGTTAGCATCAACTAGTAAGTAATGCAGCAAGATCGTTGACAAGTACATCAAGGTTTCTTTAGATTTTCTGTGTTTTGCAATGTGTTTCTTTTATTATTGTTATGCACAACATATATCTCTAGTGCAACAGTCAGGTGAAGAATCCCTGTGTGTTACTACCAGAAATCAATGGATATTTTGTGAAAAGTATTATTAGATTTAACGTCAGTTATAACTTGTGCTCAACTATATCATTCTCAATCATGAAATAAACAAATATATATGAATAAAGACTTTGAAATTTTATGTGGAAATTTAACATATTTGAATGTTCTTCGCCAGATATATAATAACCATGAGCGAAACAGGGACGCAAACGAGTTCATCAGTTCCCAGATGCCAGGGAAATCAATAGGGAGATCTTTCTTTCTTGAGAAACTTTGAATTAGCAATATTTATAAATTTCTAAACGTCCTCTACATCACCAAATGTAATTAAAATCTGAAATAAAGATACATGTGAAAATACACAAGTATCTGTTTTCTTCAGTAAAAAATCAAATGTGCTGTATGCGTCTTGTTAATGACTGATTAACTACCCAATGGGGCTAAAATTTATCATATCCCTATATTGAATGACTCGTTCATTTAGCAATACTAGATATTATCTAGCATTTATTTCAAGTCTTCTCTTTTTTTTTCTAGGTATAAAAGGGTACCGTAATTGAGCATCACGTGTGACGGTAATTTTATAATAGGAAAAATCGTGTCATTTATAAAAACTAGCTCTTTTTATAATTTTATATTCTTTTTCAACCTAAATCATAAACTTGGATTAATTAATTTACTCCTTATATCATCTAGAAAAAAAACGAAAATGCCAAACTCCCAGGAAAATTTAAAACGGAAAGTTCCTTATCAAATGGCAAAATCAAAAGCTCCAACACTTGAAAAACAATTGTCGAATTCTATGTAGAACATGATAAATTAAACCTGGTTTTATAGCTAGCTAAACCTTTTACTTGTATAATAGTCACATAAAGCATGCGATCATAATCCTGAATGGTTATATTCACCAATGACAACTTTAAATATTGCAGATCTTCCACGAATTGAATGTTACAGTGAAGAATAAAATGTTAAAAAGAAGATCCAACATATTACATGTTATACTCTTAATGTAATCAATGTTTAGCATTACCTTCAGGAGGTTACCACAGGTATCTCAATTATATTCTGAATTAATATGTAAAAACATATCTTTTATATTGTTTTCTCTATTGTAACAAAAAAATTTCAATATATGAACTTAAGAATGGAAATGAGGAATATGTCAACGAGACAACAACCAACTAAACAACCATATGCCACTAATGGGTCTTCAACACAGAGAAATATTCCGCACCTGGATGTATATGAGGTGAAGGTTGGCGCCTGTTTAAGGGGGCCCGCGGGTATAAATCATAAAAAAAATTCAAATATAGGATTTCGCAATTTTTTTTATAAATAAACTTTATCCTATACTTAATAGAAAAATTAAATAAAAAATATGGTGTAACCGTTCATTTGAGCTCATAATCTGCCTTCGAAAGAAGCATGCATTTTTGTTAAGGTACTTTTTTCTGTTGAACTAATAGGAGAAAAAAAAGGTAATATCGAAATAAAAAAAGAACAAAATTGCAGAAATCGCTTAAATTTTTACAATATTTTAGTTTAAGTATATCTTATTTGAAAAAAAATGATAGAACATATCGGTCATTAATTTAAACCCATTGCATTTTTTGGCACCTGTTTTCATCAGGAACTTGTTTCAGTGGTTGTCGTTTGTTGATGCAGTTCTTAAGTGTTCTCGTATTTTATATAGATTAGACCGTTGGTTTTCCTGTTTGAATTTTTTTACACTAGTCATATGCATATTGTGGCCTTTTATATCTTGCTGTTCGGTGTGAGCCAAGGCTCCGTGTTGAAGGCCGTACTTTGACCTATAATTGTTAATATTTTACACATTGTGACTTGGATGGAGAGTTGTCTTAATTGCATTCATACCACATCAGACCGAAAAAGTGAAAAAGTATATTTTTACAAAACGCATTTGACTAACAGGTCGAATAAATGATGTTATTAAACCCGTCTGACTGCCATTGGCGATTGACAAATAAAATTGATCACTAGATGTAACAAAATGGATCTGAATACTAATTGAATTCTAAACAGAAAACAATAAACTTGCGGCAAAGATGTTAAACAACACACATGAAGTGCAAATTCAGATCCGGATTTCGACCATTAATGTCTCTTCAGTGTTGTTAGGAATCGAAACGGTATTTGGAAGGCCATATAATTTACATCAATTTAGGATAGACTCTTGAATTGTAAAGAGTCAAAATAGGATGAACGGATCATACATATTTCTTATTTCTTATTTTGATGTTACTTACGGTTTGCTATACTTTTCGAATTGCGCATGAAGAAGCATCTTTCTTTAATTGGCACAATTCTGAAATTCACCTATTTTAAATCTTGAGTTTTAGTTTCAACATATTTAGTTATAGTGAGTTGGGAAACAAGTTGTTACAAGTTATATTAATCCTGGCATTAGCATGCTCTTTTAAGGATCAACAAGAATATCTTTTACGTGCAAGACATATGACATATTGTTCTCTCTTAACACTGGTCAGCCATTTATCGTCCCTTTCCGATGGACTATCGTCGTTTCTTAAGACAATACACGCAAATGCGGTCGAGGGAGAGCCAAATATTCAGTTCCTTATAGTTATCAAAAGTACAAGGATTATAATTTAGTACGCAAGACGCGCGTTTCGTCTACATAAGACTCATCAGTGACGCTCAGATCAAAATAGTTATATAGCCAAACAAGTACAAAGTAAAAGAGCATTAAGGACCCCAAATTCCAAAATGTTGTGCCAAATACGGCTAGGATAATCCATTCCTGGGATAAAAAAAATCCTTAGTTTTTAGAAAAATTCAAAGTTTTGTAACAGGAAATCTATAAAAATTACCATATAATTGATATTCATGTCGACACCGAAGTGCTAATTACTGGGCTGGTGATACCCTTGAGGATATCACCAGCCCAGTTTCCTCACCAGGAACCTTTGTGTTTGAAGTCCGATGCGTTAACCACTACACCACGGCTCTCACAAATCTTACAGTTTTATAAAAAATTAATCCTCCAATATCATAGTTTACAAATATCTCTATGATTTTTTAGCAAAGATAAAATTACTTTTTGTTCCATATTAAATTATAAAAAAAATATCTTTTCATGATAATGAATGATTTCCCTCAAACATAAATTCCTTCCAAACAACTTAGTTATTATAAATCAAACTGTTTAATAAAAGCATTGTGTAAAAATATTGCTCTCCGTTTAAAAAAAAGAATATTTCATTGTTCACAATTCGATCAATATTTCGTATTTCTGTGTTTTCCAATCAGAAAAAGTTGCAAGGAATTTTACCTTTCAATTGTTTTTATTCAAGTACTGAGGAGTCTTGAGTAGACGGATCGCGTATCTGTCGTACTTCTTTATTAAATTGTTTTTTCTTCTTAACATAACACCATTGTATCTTTCAACAGTCTGAAAAAAAAGATATTTTCATAATCGCAAACATTAATAGAACGCCTTTTTACTCTGTTTAAAATATTGTAAAGTCCGTAGGTTATACCTTTTTATTCGTTTATACATTAAAATACCATAATTTTAGGCATTTTATGGATATTTTGAGGGACAGGTCAGGTAATTTTTATCCTATTAGACCTTACTTATTATTAGTGACTATAAGGACCTGTCATCCACCCAAACATTATACGGACAGAACATGTTAAGATTAAAACAAACACAACAACTAAAATATGTTCCTTAGTAGACAAATACCTATATGTCTGTATTACATATTTCGTCTGATTTAAATTATCTTAACCTTCGGAATGAAAAAAAAAGGTATAAAGATGAACATACAGTAAAATCAATTTTTTATGTTATTGATATTAAAGACGAATATGGTTCAATTAATGTTAGGCAATCAATGAAAGCTAAGATATTTGTTTTCTAGTTTCGATTGATAGCTTTCCTATATTTTATTCAAAGTCAAAGCACTGGTTTAAAATCATAAAATTGAGAATGGAAATGGGGAATGTGAGACAACAACCCGCCCAAATAAAAAACAAGAGCAGAGGGTCACCAACAGGTCTTCAATGTAGCGAGAAATTCCCGCACCCGGAGGCGTCCTTCAGCTGGCCCCTAAACAAATATATACTAGTCCAGTGATAATGAACGCCATACTAATTTCCAAATTGTACACAAGAAACTAAAATTAAAATAATACAAGACTAACAAAGGCCAGAGGCTCCTGACTTGGGACAGGCGCAAAAATGCGGCGGGGTTAAACATGTTTGTGAGATCTCAACCCTCCCCTATACCTCTAACCAATGTAGTAAAGTAAACGCATAACAATACGCACATTAAAATTCAGTTCAAGAGAAATCCGAGTCTGATGTCAGAAGATGTAACCAAAGAAAATAAACAAAATGACAATAATACATAAATAACAACAGACTACTAGCAGTTAACTGACATGCCAGCTCCAGACTTCAACTAAACTGACTGAAAGATTATGATTTCATCATATGCACATCAGGCACAATCCTTCCCGTTAGGGGTTTAGTATCATACCATCATAACATATATGAGAAGAACATAACCCGTGTCATGCCAACAACTGTTTTTAGAATAAATGTGTTTAGTTCCGATGCAAAGACCTTATCAATGACTCAATATTAACGCCAAAATATGCAATCTTTAATGACTTGACAACAGTATCGTAATTATATCCCTTCTTAATAAGTCTATTCAAAGGTTTTGTAAGTTTCTGAGGTGAATACTGACACCTTTGTGCTTTATAAAGAATATTACCATAAAAAATTGGATGTGAAATACCTGAACGTATTAAAAGTCTGCATGTTGAGCTATATTTACGAATAATGTCTTTATACCGATGATAAAATTTAGCAAATGTTTTGACTAGTTTGTGATATCGAAAACCCTTGTGTAATAATTTTTCAGTAATACATAAATTTCTCTCGTTAAAATCTAAAAGTGTTTTCATTATACTAAAGTGTTTTGATGGTTTAAGCTGAATTGTAATGGCCGTGTATTTGCTCAAACTATTAGCGATAATTTACATCTTATTATACTGGTTAAGCATTATATGTGTGTTATAGAATAAATGAAAAATGCATAATCACAATAAAGTACTAAAATTAACTGTGATACGTCTTCAAAAAAGTTTGTCAGTGTTTAAAGTAAGATATTGAATATGCAAAACGTATAAAACGTTGAAGAGCAATAAACTTAAAGGCAAATTATGACAAATTCAAAGTGAAACTCGAGAAGACATATTTCTGTTAATAATATCGAATAAAATCATGGTGAGACGAAAGCATTAGCAACCTTGCTTAAAAGGCTAAAAACTGTGCCATTGTCATTTTAATGTACAATAATTTGTTTAATGAACAAACAAAAGAAGCAGATTTATGACGTCTTAATTTGTATCCTACTAAATTATGAAATTGTTGTATGAACATCATGAGCATGAAATATAAAAATGTGTTAATATCTGTCAAATGCAAAAATAAATTGTGTTTAAGTGAAGTATCAATTGTATGCTTTAATAGAAAAGAAATGTATGATCGAACCCTGAAAGTGTTTGCCTCAAACGACAGCGACAACCAATATTTATTTATAGGATGTAAATGTCGCCCATAAGTCTGCTTAAAACAAATCTATTTGAGTCAAAAGGGGGTATGTTGAATTTTTTAAGAAGGAAGCAATGGATTTAAAATGAAAATTGCATTTAAACTGAAAAAAAAATCACAAAAATAAACAAACTCATATTCATATTCAAAAGAAAAGAGGAGTTCAAAATTAAATGTTAAACTTTATCATCAACTGTCTGGTAAGAATCTATTAAACAAACTGTCAACATTTAGTAAAACATAGAGTTAGTAGCACACATGCGTTAGTCATTTTTTTTAAATTTTAGTCATTATAGAAAAAGATCAATCAATATTTTGACCAAACTTAGGCTTTGTATGTCTCACTCATTTTTGGGATTTTTCTTTTTACGGTCATATTTCCAAAAAATATTAGATTTAGAATTACCATTTACCTTTATGTCCATGTCCATGTTAATGACGTTAAGCATAACAATGAATCAGAATTGAAGTATCCGAATAAACAGATGAAGCTTTGATACTGAAACTCTTAGTCTAGATTTAAAACATTTAAAAAGTGTATTTAATGGTGAGTATATTCTACTATGGAATATGACAGAATTTCTGGTTATCTAATCAGTGGCCACGGAAAATAGTTATTAGACTTTCGTTTAAATGAAACATTAAAAAACATTAACACTTTTCCAGTGGTTTTGTTCTGACACGATACAACTAAGTTGGTATCGATTTATAAAAAAAAAACAATTAAATAACTGCAAAAATATTTGACATATTTGTAAAAAAAAATGATATTAAAGTTTATTTACCGTCATATCTTCTGGTATATAATATAGTTATGATTGAAAGTTATGTATCTGTTGTGCTTAAATTAAAATTTAGGTTATCTAGTTAAAAACCTACCACCTTGGTTTCAAGTAAATATTAACATATAGATAATTCTCACCTTAGCAAGCCAAACATTTTCCTATACAATTCATTATGGAATAATTACATCAGAATGAATGTAGATTTGTGGATGAAAACAGAACTTAAAGATACAAAACGATTAATCATCGTACATGTTATATTTGCATGCATATGTTTAGCATTGATTACGAAAAATGCGAAAGTTCGCTCCGTGTTCCGATTGGAAATACAATTAAGAGGTGTAGTAATGTTTTGTCACATAGAAAAATGAGTTATAAATTTATTTTCAATAGTGTACGAAAACAGTTATTTGCAATGTTCCCCCTCTTCTTAACAGACTTTGATGTGTTTATTCTAAAACATTTTTGGAAAATTCCTTTGTGATAAAGAAAAGTTCAATTGGACGGATAAAAAAGGAACAACACTAATTACAAAGTTTTCTTTTCTGATTTTCCAACCAGTACAATAATGTATGTAAATACAAAATGACAAATTTATTCATATAGATATGAAATAAGAAATAATGGTATGTTTTGCAATTAGACAACTTTTCATAAATCCTTTAGGACAAAGATGTGAACAGTTACAGGTCAGCTACGCCCTGTAGCAATGCACAAATCCCGTCTTGTAAAATAAGCCATAAAAGGCCCCCTAATGACAAATTGTTTTATTGATTTCTATATTATCAACTAAAGGTGTTTGGTGTGGCAATACGATTTTGTCTTCCTAAACCGATCATTTGGAGACGAAGTTTTAGTTTTTGACTAACTTTATAAGCAATGTTCATTTCATAATCTGCATTCTGAATTGCAAACATTTCCTCATGGTAATTGATATGAACAAACACGTGGTTATTAGCAAAACTGGAATTCAGGTCATATACTTGTTAACTTTTAAGAAGTACCTAACAGCTACGTTGGCTGTTTCTATAGGAACTCACATCGTGTGTCTGCAGTATATTTTTCTAAGGTTTGACAAGCGAGCTAGTCTGTGTTTCTTTGCAGTTCCGATATCTTCTATACTTTTTGTGGTTTTCGAAAATGCCCCCTTAATTTTGCGTTCTAAAGTAATTTTCATTTATATTTTTTTATTGGTTAATTAAAGTGATATTGGTTATAAATACAAGTGATATATGCTTGTCAGATTCTTGTTTAAGTTATAGATAATCCATATTTTAAGGTTTTTCTTGTCGTAGAACACACCGAGGGGTGTCAGGATTGATCAAATGAAAGACCGACAGTAGGGAGGTCTTTCTTTGAGCAATCCTGACTCCCCGAGGTGTGTTCTACGACCAGAAAACCTTAATATATGCATTATCTGACTTATATACCGTCAAAAAAATGTTATTTTTTATATAGATTTGAAAAATTTAGTATCCTATATTACCGACAACACTAAAGTGGGATATTCCTTTCTAATGCGTTCAGGTTTTAATACGACCTACAGCTCATTTTGAATGTAAAATGAAACTCACTAATTAATCTAGATATAAACCTTTTAAAAAATATTATCCATACACAATAAAAATATTACTGTAACTCCATGAAGTAAGACACAAATGTATTGTTACCATCCGATAACGGTGTATGACAAATACAAGACACATTGTAAGTAATTTATTGTACCACTTAGTTTATGGAAAAGGGGGAGGTGTTTTTTTTCTATTTGTAATGTCATTTCTATCGCGAAAAAGTGGTTATTTTTTTTAACAATTTTAGTTGAATCGAATGACAAATTCAGAAAGATTGTCTTTTGAATAGCAATACATTTTATTAATAGATAATCAGGATATAATTATATACCCTCCCCACCCAAGCCTTTTCTGAGTTACGTTAATGTTATTCAATAGAATATAAGATTATCTTATTAGTTGATCGTTTGATAGAGTAAAAGGTATACATAAATTTAAAAAAGTTAAGAACTGACACAAAGACGAATATAAATACATGTAGGTCACAGTATGATTTCTTATTCAGCGTTTATCGTCCTGAACATGCATGAAATATTTGCCACTTGACGTTAAGCAAGCAACCAAATTAAAAATTAAAAAGCGGGCAATGAAGGTTTCTTTTACATCTATCATCGATTGAACTTTAAAATATAAATTACCAAATCGGCAACAAAAAACTATCAGACGAATAAAATTTTGAAGTAAATTATAGATTGCATTTTTATCAAGGAAAATAATGACCTCACACAGGTCATTATTTTATGCCTTTTAGCATATTCCAATGAAACATGGTATCGTCCAGGTTGATTCTGAAAAAGAATGACCTGTCGTTCTGAAAAAAAAATAACTCCATATAGGTATATAAAGCGGAATAACTCCGATTGTTCGATATTGTGATTAGTTATATATATGTTTCATACTCTTTATATCCAATTTGCTTATGATCACCTTTGAATTTACAAATTGTATCTTTTAACATCTGTGTGTTACTATTATGTCGATGCTGGCGAATAGTCCCACTTTATAATTCAAGAGAAGATTATGGGGTATGCATAGACGCCCTATTCAAATATTGATATGAATTACTTGGTGGTGTGCAGCTATTTATATCAAGAATACCGGTGTTCATGAACCTCTTCCCTTTATGAATGACTGTATCAAGAAAAATAATATCTTTGTTTGTATTTTCACAAATAAACTTTCATAAATAATGATGGGGCAATTGCTTTTGTAATGACTTCTTCTTGCCATAAAAAAGAAAATCACAAAAATTCTGAACTTAGAGGAAAATCAATTCGGAAAGTCCATAATCACATGGCAAAATCAAATAACAAAACGCATCAAAAACGAATGCACAAAAACTGTCATATTCCTGACTTGGTACAGGTATTTTAATGTAGAAAATGGTGGATTAAACCTGGTTTAATAGCGCTAACCCTCTCACTTTGATGACAGTCTCATCAATTTCCGTTATATTTTCATTGATGCGTTAGCTAAACAGACACAATAAATAAAATAGTCAGAAATTGGGTACATCAGTCATCATCGTATAACAATTTTAAAAGTAACAATTTAACAGAACACAAAAACATCTATCTACAAACACATTCATTGATTTGTGTGTCTGACGTCAGAAAATTTTATACGTCACATAGATTTGTCGTTCAGTGAGCATATAAATAAGCTTTAACAACACATTATCTCTTTGCATTTCGAAATTTTCTCTTTTAGCTTATATTTTCGAAATTCAAATGGTCAAATACCACATATTTCTTGGGTGCATTTACTTCATATACTGGCACCTAATTTATGTACAAAGTATCGGGCATTATATTCAAAAAATGTATTCTTTATCAATGTCTTCAATTCAGTATATGACCTTCTGTCCAGTTTCTCATATAACCACTTGCTTGTTCATACAAATAAACCATTGGGAGTTGGTCAACATTTATTACTTTTAATGTCTGTGAGTCAGTATATGAGCGTATGTCCAGTTTCTCAGTTAACCATATGTTTGTTCATATCAATAACAATGGGGAATTGTCAGCAGTTATAGCTGTTAATGTCTGTGATTAAGCATATGCCCTAATGTCCAGTTTCTCAAATAGTGCATCTTAATTGCTCATACTATTAACCATGTGGGATTATTCAGCATTTATAATTATTGATGCCTGTGGGTCGGTGTATGATCGTATGTCCAGTAACTCCTTTTGTATTTTTGTACTTTAGACACAGAATCAAATATCATAAAATATAGTAGATATCCCAATACACATAGTTAACAGCGCCTGGTGATGTTTCATAGCCTGACCGATTTCAGTCAAAAACAGACCTTCATCAGAGGCGGAATGGTGGATTAATGTTTGCACACTATTTATATAGATACGTTAACCAGGGTACCCGGCTGTTCCGAGTTAACAGGCAGTTCCGATTAAGAGGCGGTTCCGAGTTAACCGGCGGTTCCAAGTAAACGGCGGTTCAGTTAACCGGCGGTTAGATTAATTGGCGGTTCAGTTAACCGGAGGTTCAGTTATCTGACGATCAGAGCTATCCAGTGGATTAATATGTAGCTGGTTGGTATCTAAACAGTTTCGATTATCCTGTCAGTGAAAAATCCCTGTGGGATGTTCCATGGTTACAGCAATCTTTATGTATCTACACGTTACAGTTTGCATTTTGAGTTGTTACAGCAAACATTTTGCCAGGTTACGGTAAACAATGATGTCTTTACAGAATCAAATATCAGTTGAATCAGTGGCTTTTCTTATTTTTAAAGGTAAGTGTCTGTGTGAACTAAAAATGACTAATACCTGGTCTGAACATGCATTGTTGCATGTAATTGATTGAGTAAATATGTATACTGAGGCATAATTGATCATTTTTTTTATTAAAGACAAAAATGTAAATATTACTGACTATTGCACTGTGATTCAATGTTTTTTTTTATTGTGAATTATCTCTCTTGAAGTTTACAAAACTTTGAATTATTCGAAAAACAAGGATTTTCTTACCCCAGGAGTAGATTACCTTAGCCGTATTTGGCACAACTTTAATTTTTAAGTTGCTACATAGAAATGGAAAGTTCACAATTGGAAAGCTTAAATCACCTCTTTGTCGTCAAGTTTTGTTTTCAACCGACCAGCATTGTTAATTGCAAGATGTAAATCAAGATATGAGGCAGACTTAACTGTATCTGTTATATTCTTAATCTTTAGTTCGGCTGGATAGACTCGTTTAACATATTCACCAAATCTTGAATTATTTAACGAGAGAACATCATCTATATAGCGGAAAGTAAAATTAAAGAATATTGCTTATCTTTCTTATCTTTCTTATTAAGAAATTAATCTATGAAGTTAGCCTCATAATGACAAAGAAACAAGTCGTCAGGAAGAGGAAAACAATTGGTTCCCATTTAAATTCCGACAATCTGTTGAAAAACACGTCCTCCAAACGTAAAAAATATGCTGTCGATAAAGAAATCAAGTTTCTTGATAATTATAAAAAGAGAAGATGTAGTATAATTGCCAATGAGAAAACTGTCCACAAGAGACCAAAATGACACATACATTAACAACTATAGGTCACCGTACGGCCTTCAACAATGAGCAAAGCCCACACCGCATAGTCAACTATAAAATACCCCGATTTGACAAGGTAAAGCAATTCAAACGAGAAAACTAACAGCCTTATTTATATAAAAAAAAAATGAACGAAAACAAATATGTAACACATAAACAAACGACAACTACTGAATTACAGGCTCCTTTTCAGAGAACTTTTGGTTTGAATCAGAGTGATTTTTTACATAGTAGGATTTATCCCGCTCTAAGACAAGATACTTGTATCTACGTTGGTCATTCTCTTTTTTCATAAAAACAAAGCAATACCAACTCCTTCGTTTTGTCTTTTAGTTAGGAATGGGGAATGCTTGTGTTAAGTGCAGGAAAGTCAAATGTTTTAAACTACAAGTATTGCAAACTGAAATAGTCTTAGATTGGACGTACTCCCAAAGATCTTTGGTACTCATTTGTATCCACATTTGATTCACTCAACCTCTAAAATTTGCATTTCACAATAACATACAGTGGTCATAACTTATATTGTATATACGCATTTTTTGGTGGTAAAAAAGTAACTAAGCCCTACATGCTAAACTGCAATTAGAGAATTTACGCATATTTTTTTAATACATTTATTAATTAACATATGCATGCCTTATTTCAGCACTTGCTGAATAATATATCCTATATGAATAGCAACAGTCATATAAATAAATTATAAGAAAAACTTGTTGAAAATGCATATAAAACTTAGTATTAATTCCAAAAACAATTTAGGATAGCGAATAATGATATATTTGAAATTTACGTTTCCAAAATGGCCACCATTCAACATGGCCACCTAATACTTCAAAAGTCCTCAGTTGATATCCTTTGTCATAAGATATACGAAAGTTTATCAAAATTTGTAAATTAATATATTTTAAATATTTTTTTTAATAATTTTTATCAATTTTTTGGACATGATTTCAAAATGGCCGCCAAGAGTCGCCATTTTGATTTTCTGAATTGGGTCCATAGCTATAAATGTTAGTTATGACCTCAACTAACACTCTGCTAAATTTTATGCTTTTACCACAATCTGAGCAATTGTTTCATAAATCGACTGGACTATTTGCAGCCCGGCTTTGATAGCTGTTTAAAAAGATGCTGATAATTTAGAGGCTGTGTTACGTAGTGTTTAGTTTTCTATGTTGTATCTTGTGTACTACAATATGTCTGTTTGGTCGTACGTACAAACAAATGAATGAATGGATGAATAGATAAACGGACACACTGTTAACAATGAACCATGTCCCTCCTTTTCAACTTCTCTCTATTATTATAGGAAGACTAAAAACACGGAAATAAAAAAATAACAGTTCACAATTAGTAAGCTGTATTTTTTAAGTATTTTTGCTATTTGTCTTTTATGTAAAATCTATTTTCAAGAAATAGAAATAGTAATCTATTGTTTTGGTATGTTCCATTAAATTGTGAACAAAGATCTTTGCAGGCTTTTTTGATATTTTGGAACAGACTTGCCGTTTGTAAATTAATTTTAACATGTTCAGCACTAACTCACAATTATAATATTCAATATCAATCAGATTTGATTGAAAGAGAGGTGAAGGATACCAGCTCATAAAGTCGAGAAAAAAATACAACATGGTTTAATAGGGAAAAGGCAAACAAATAGCTAACAAAAGACATCATATAAAAAATATTTACTTGGCAACACGAACCTCACCAAAAACCAGGTGGTAATTGTACATAATTTGATTCGACTGTCATATAATTGAGAGGTTAAGTTAGCGTAAAAATCCAGTTTAATCCACCATTTTCTACATATGAAAATTCCTGTACCAAGTCAAGAATATAATAGCTGTTAACCCTTCGTTTGATGTGTTTGGGCTTTTAATTTTTCCATATCCGTTTTGCATTTTACATGGAGTTCAGAATTTTTGTTATTTAATTTTTTTTCAACATTATCTATTTTCGATTTTCGTAACAGTTAACCTTTATTGCACGCCAAACAAATACGTCATACCCTCCTCATTAGCAACTAGCAGTCGATTGGTAAAACGGTCGTATTGCACTGCAAACGGAGCATCTAATCCATCTGTTTTGTTTAATATTTTTAGCTCGTTTTCCGTCATGGGAAATCATAGTGACGTTCTTACAATTCTCAGATGCAACAAACACATTCCCATTGGTATCAACACAGAGTCCTCGTATTGATTGCATATTCATTTCGTCCATATAAGTCCAGATAACGTTGAATGTGTTGTCATAGCATGTGACAGCGCGTGTTCTAGTATTTGTAACGTAGAACTTGTTTTTATCCAGGAAACTTATATTTGACCAAGTGCTTAAAGGAACTGTACGACTCATAACACTCGGTGTGTAAGTTTTCAAATCGATCTCATAAATTCCATTGGGCTCACACCCACAAAATACTAGCTTATCATCTACAAACACTAACCCATAACACCAGGATTCGGTATGCATTGTTTTGGTTACTTCTCGCAATTTTATGTTAATACTTTTCATTTGCATCTGGTTTACCGGAACTTACAGCAACAGTCGTAGCATCCATCACAGCGATTGTTTTATTTCCTTTCGTTGGAATTTTGAAATCCAGATCCCCATCTTTCTTCGTGATGAACAATTGCCTTCCTTCGTATTCAGTAAATACTATTCGTCCATCACACAGGAAGGCACATCCGGTTACGTGTCGACTACCAGAATCAAACTTGTTTATTTGCTTTAACTTGATATCGTCAAAGGACTTGACAACGGTTGTGATTATTTGAGCTTGCTTTGATTTCATGTTGCTTAATTTATAATTGGATGGTACTGTTTCAATAGATACTGTTCCAAACTTCTTCACATCAGATAGAATATATTATACCTGTGTGTCTATATCCATGCTGACAGTTATATCATAAAAAGGCGTGTTTTCCATCAGGGATGTCAATCGGTTTTCTTTATCTGAAACTTGCTTTTCGATTTCTCTGGTCGCCAGATAAACTTGTAGTTCTGAAGCATGTTGCTTTATACCTTGTAATATGTTACCAAAATTTGAAATTTCCGATTCAACTTCATTAAGACTTTTAATCACTTCTTTAACATGTTGACTGCATTTGTTTTCAGCCTCTTGAAGCTTTGTAATCAAACCCTTCTCAACAGCATCAAGATGATGGTTCAATTCATTTCTAAACTCTCGAATGTTCTTGACTGCTGATTTGCATTGATCTGCTAGTTTAGCGAAATTGTCTTCACGGGCTGTCCTCATATTCGTGATGTTTGATTGTAAATCTGAAACACTCTGATTCAAATTCTCGAAAATCGGAGACGTCTTCGAGTGCTCTATAACTGTCTCGCGTGGTAAAATGTTTTCTGTACATTTGGCATGGTCTTGAATGCACTTATAGCAAATTTGGACATTCATGTTTCTGACAATAATTTTGATATTTTTCATTGTGTATGTCACAGTACTGTTTAATATTGGTGACGAAGGCAGGTAATTTTTGATAATCGTTGATTGGAATAGTTGTATGAACACGTGTTGCTTTTAATTAAGTATGGTGTTCTGTGTATTCTGAACAAAGAGATTCGTCACAGTCTTAGCACCAGTGTGTAGATGGATTTGAAAGATTTCGAAGGTCACAGATATCACACAGTGAAATATTTGAAGCCAAGTCTTGTGCATACAGCCCTATTAAAATCTAAAACCAATACACAAATTTTTAATATTTTTTTTTTAATTCTATTAATCGAGTACTTTAATAAAAGAAAAAAAAACAATTTTTCAATAAACTTGCATAAGCCCGGTTTTCACTATCAAAGTTTTTTTTTTTTTAGCAAATTATCTGATGCCACTATCAATGCTGTTCATCCAAAACTTGGTCAAAAAAATAACTGCACTGTGATGTGATAAATCCCGTCCTGAACTTGGTTACAAGAAAAATAGGATGAGATTTTATTCCAATCAAGTCTGTCGGTATTTTTTATCCAAGATATTTGACGCTCGTCACTTAAAAATAATTCATTAAAAAGTATGACCAAGAAAAACTTAAAGATGAAAAAAATGATAATGACAACGGGCCTATATACAAAATGAAATTTAAATTGTTTTGTTGGACATATTGGTCCTTTTTCACCTGGGTCGATGACACGAGGTTTTTCAGCAACATAATTTAAATCTTTGATACTGCTTGAATAATCATATGTACACTGCTCTCAACTCCCTACACTGCTACATGTTTTTCTATTTATTCAAATAATTATATATGGTGTGAAGTATAGATATATAGATCGATAACGATTACATGTACATGTACATTTAACAAGGATAGATAATATTAATAATGTTGATAATTTATAGTGGGAGTTTTTTTTCTCATTTACGTTTTCCCCGACGAATGAGACTGTAAACATCAGGCCCCCTTAGTTGCTTCCCTTGATTTAACAAGTGATTAAAAAAATATGTTTAATATTAAAACAAAACCAAAAAAAAACATAACTTTTAGTATCAAACAATTCTCTTCAGCAGGAACAATAATTAAAAGTTTCATATAACTGCTCAGATCCTCACGTTGTTAGGTATTATAAACTTGTACATTTTTGTCTCGCTTGACGGAGTTAAAAAGCGAGACATAGGTATGCTGTTTCCGTGTCTGTGTCGGCGAAGGCGGCGTTTACAATGTATTAGCTTGTGATTAGGTTTAGTTAATGGTGAACCACTAGTGGTAGGTCAAAGACATTTGGTATACAGTTGTTTATATGTAGGACTCTAAAGTACGATGGTTACGCTAAAGGGCGATGGTCTACGCTAAACATGCTAAAGTGCAATGCCTACAAACGCTAAAGTGCGATGGTCCGCGAAAGTATAGACGTAATAAACGTACTATGGATTATGACGTGAACAGTCCTTTTTACAAACAAAAATTGAACATGCCGAAAAATAAATGTAGAATATTTGATTAACAACTTTAAACCAAATGTCCATGACTTACTCAATTTAAACATAACCGTGCTATGTCGGCTGAGTTAAATGTGTTTTTTTCGGGTGCTGGAAGAAGGACTTGTGTCTTGCAGTCGACCATCTCACTATACAGATACAAAAGTATATGCATAAGTATCCTATATCCTGTTTCTATTAGAAGCTAACGGATACACTGAAATAATTGTTTATATTGCAGTTTACTTTGCGGTCCCCTTTAAAATATTGTCGATTTTATTTAAAATTAAAGTCGTTAAAATAAAGGTACATGTTTTCATGCGTAAATCATAAATTGTCTGCTAAAAATAGTTTGTACTCGCTGCGAAAAAAGGAGAAAGCTTGAAGAACATTGCAATTCTCTCTCATTTAAATTAAGAATGTTTTAAACAATTAAATGTTTCACAATGAAGGATTTGAATTTGTAATTTACAATGACGACTTTAAGGGGAGCTGTGCATATTAGTGATAGACTGTGTAAACGGCAAGCTACATCAATTATCCAAATACTTGACACGCCCGAATCTAAAAAAAAATCATATACAGGATATATAGATTTTTGTCACACCTAAACTACCATTTTAGCAATTATTACGTGCTCGTTCTTCTTGATTTAGAAACAATCACTTAAGCCTACCGGTAGTTATAAAGCTTATCACATATGTAATAAAAACTTATCATACTAGCTTTTGCAAAAAGACTTTTTATTACATCCGTGTTCTTTAAAGTTTTTAGCCCTTAACATCACCCTGTTGGTCCATCGCACTTCAGCGTGATAAACATCGTACTTTAGCGAACAAACAGTCGACGCACTTTAGCGTGATACACCATCGTACTTTAGCGATGACCATCACACTTTAGCGTGACCGTCGCACTTTAGAGTACCATTGCACTTTAGAGTCTTATACTTATATATATATATATAAGTACGTCTGAGTCAGTGACAACTCTACAACAGATGTATCCATCGGATCGCCATCAATGATGGTGATACATGGCTGTGTACATAATGTATATACAACTCGTCTAAACATCAACCCAACAATGTTAGATTTACAGATCTAACATTGTTGGGTTGATGTTTAGACGAGTTATATATATATATATAAAGGCAAATTTCGTTGTAGAAGGGTCTAAATACAGCACAAACAACATTTTCCAAAAGACAAAAAAAAGTGAAAAAGTATATTCAAACAAAACGCATTTGACTAACAGGTCGAACAACTGATGTTCTTTAACCCTGCTGACTGCCATTGGTCGTGGTCTATTGACTTTTTCTTAGTTTCACGGTGGGTATGGTTGTCCTGCGAGAGAACGTACTGTTCTGGTGATTTGGTCCTGACGGGTGCTGGTGATCAATGAAAAAATGTAAACAAAGACGAAAATAATGATTTTTGACGTTTTCACTCATAAAAAATGGAAGACAACGGTTGAGATTTTTCAATTTTGTTTCTTATGGGTTCATATGTAAACCATTAAAAAGTTGACCCTCTAAACTTTTTCAGTAAGCGTAACACAGAAATGCTCATTTTCAGAAAATCTCGAACTGAAAAAATAAAACAAAAATGCTCATAGAGTCCGCTTTCTATACCGCAATCCACGCGACAAAACTATTTTGTGAAAAAACATTGCAATTTATTAACATTTAGCATTTTCTCAATTTATTCATGTCCTGATACTGTGCTGGTGGGTCCTGTCATTGTGCTGGTGGGTCCTGATACGGTGCTGGTGATTTTGGATAAGAAGTTGGTCATATTTGAAACAAATGTTACAAAATCAATAAAATTGGGCAGATAATTGTTGTCAATAGGATCTATGACTCCTATTTTAGCTCTTGTGCATCCATTTGGCTGTTTAATATGTGTTTTGAAATGATCGTAACTTGTATTAAATAATTACATAAAAGGGCAACATCTTTCGTCCAATATCAGATAACAAATATATAGTATCTAAAATAAGAATAGTTTTCTTAAGATATTTTAAATGCCCCTTACATTGATGCTTCAACAATGATCAAAGCCAATGCCGCATAGACATGTTTGTTAGCGCTCCGCATACCCCTCCCCACTTCCACCCAACCAACCCTCCTCATTTCCGCCTTCATTGTTACAGTGGTGTACCAACACAACAATTTATTACATAAAATAATAACACAAAGACACACATTATTGAATAACGAATGCTTGCAGGTACTGAAAGCTAGTTCAAAGCCGCATTTTCAACTAATAGATAAACCATGTTCTCATATACAAAAATCCCAATCGTGTAGATTAAAAAAGTCTCAAAACTTAAGTTCACATTTTAATGTTTGATGAAGCAGAACTTTAAAAGTGTGCAGTCAATCTTGTTCTCACAACAGTTATTGTCATAATTATGTTTACATAAGACTCATAAAGGAATTAAGAAGGTACCAAGCAATATTTTACAGTTCAATTTAATGATCATGAATGGAAGGAAATGGTACGTAAGTTTACATAGGACAAAAAGAAATTGATAGTATTTTTTGGCGAAAGACTTAAACGCTTCCTTGCATTATATAGTACAGCTCTTCTATAAAAGCATGCAAAAAAAAACTTTTTTTGACTTGCTTGCTATGTTTGCTTGGATGTTTTCAAACAATAGGTAGGCGGAGTTTCAATACATACTGGGATTTGATTGGACAAATACAAACTGACAGGAATTGAAGTTAATGTTTATTTTCCAAATAAATTGTAGTATATAGTAAACAGACTACTTACCTGTCGTTTACAAACATCCAAACAATCATAGCAAGCAATTTAATCAATGGTTTGCTTTGCATATATTTATAGAAGAGCTGTAAATTCTAAAAAAAAAAAAGAAATTTTGTTGTCGTAGATGGTTAAATCCTCAACAAAATCACAATATCTTTGTTGGAACGAATAAAGGTTTTAAATCAAATTTTCGTGGACTTTTTAGCTTCCACCCTGACGAGACATGTTAGCTGTTCGTATGCTGTTGCACCTGACGCACGGAAACTTTCACATTTCCATCTTCTTTTCTGAAATATTTTACCCAGCTCATACTTGACAGGACTGTTATCCTAGTAAAAGGTGTAACCAATGAATTGAACAAGTTAAAAATTCCATAATACTATATAATTCATTTTATGTGTCAATTTGTTCGAAAAAAGTCGAAAAGAAGAGAGTTTTTTAATGCCATGATTATCTGCCGCTTTCCAGATCTATGCTTAGCATTTATTTTAGATGACATGGACTCCTCACCCTGGTGACCCTGCTGCCTTTCATAACTTTATCCGTATACATATATTAATAGATAAACAAAAGGCTGCAACTGGTATTTGATTCGTTGTAACGAGAATATTTGTGGTGAATGGAAACTGTGAGGGTCAAAATCTTAAATTGCTTATAAATGTTGCTGGACCCAGTTTCGTTATCTGATCTGAATTTTCTGAAATGTGCAAGGTGATAGACATTTTGAATTTTTTTACTCGGTAAGTTTTGCCCTAATTGCTTGAACATTTCCAATATTAAAGCCGATTTCAATGAGTGTGTAGACAAAGGGAATATCTTTGGTTATCTTGTTTGCTGAACAGAAAAGTCATTGTTAGGTTATGTAAACTACCCTACTTTAAGAGTAGACTAGTCCGACAAATGACACATCTTTCTGTCTGTAGGACCAGGCTAATTCGAAAGGAGGGTATAGACCTTACCTAACAATGACTTCACGGTTTAGCTAACAAGCAAGCTAACCAAAGATATAACATTTGCCTACATACTCAATGGAATCGGCTGTAACTAAAAACTCGAATACATTTTAACAGACAGTGGTCTGGTTTGTTGATGAATATTGTTTTTCCTAGATTCACTCTTGAAAAAATCATTTGGTAACATTTGGTCATTGTAATACGGACGCCAAGACAATAAATGAACCTCACACGATCCCTCGACACAGTTGAGCTTATATATGATCTTATAGCGATTCGGGTTGAAAATCAGTTGAAATTAAGCCAATTATTTGTGTGTGTAGATTTGTATTGTTTTAAACTGTTATGACTTTTTAAAGTTAAATCTAGGTGTTTAATCTAAGAATTTCTTTTTTAAACTTATTTACTTGTTTTATACTCAATTGGTAGTATGAAGTTACGAGATATTTTAATTTTTCAAATTGAAGGCACAATTAACAAAGCAAACGTTAGTTTCAAATACTTTTAAATAGATTTTTAAGGATAATGTACCCTTGTGTTGATCCCATGCTAAACATAAAACACTGGACACTTTTAATTTGCAAAACACTCATTTGCAAATCCGCCGCCGCCTCAAACAAGTGCTACAATATCATGTATATAACCAAAATGTGCGGAATTACATGGGATTCAATAATTTCATTGGTTTTATACTGTTACTTTCATATTTATTTTGCAATTTGAATTATAAAAACATGGGATTTTCAATATCCCATGGGACAGGGCAAAATCCCATGGGATTTACCATTATCCCATGGGATTTTGGTTATATCCCATGGGATTTTTTTTGGTCCCATGGGATTATTGTAGTCCCATGGGATATTTGTTGTCCCATGGGACAAAAAAAATCCCATGGGATTTTTATTATCCCATGGGATTTTTAATATCCCATGGGACAAAATAAAATCCTATGGGATTAAAATTATAAATATATATATATAAATATAAAGTTATGTGTATGTTACAATGAATGCTGTTTGGTAGTAAAATGTTTTAAATGTATACGAGTTTTTTATATTTTTTTATATATACATATATATAAAAAAAAAACATGTTTTTTATTTGTTTATATGACAATAAAGATTATTCTTATTTTGGAATGTATAATAATAATATTTTACAGTCAAAGAATAAAGTCCTTTAACTGAAACAAAATGATGAAATTTCTAAATAAAAGAAAAAAATATTGTTTTGAAATCTTTGTCTTGTTTATTCTATTATGAAAAATAGAACTGAAAAAATATTTCATATTCTGACTGAATAGTTAACTCTTTTCATGAGGTAAGATTTTCTTTGTTATAGGTTCATTGCAATACTTGTATAGGCAAACAATTTGAATTATATATACCTTTGTGGTGTACATAATAGTATGCTTATATTTGCAAATTTATAATATAAACACTTTTTGTTAAAGTTTTTGCTTTCTTTATTCACAACTTGCTATGTACAATTATTCAGTCCACTATATAAGAGTGAAGTCAATAAATAATTTCATTCACTAGAATATTCCTGCAATTCTTAGACAAGACATTTTTTCAATCTGTTCTTCAAAGATCTTCCTCTGTACATCTTTATTGAATGGAGAGATTCAAATGAGAAGACAAAGCAAGTTTATTTGGACAACAACATTCTAATATCTTGTTCATTCGTTCCATCTTTCAATTGATAATTACATTGTTGTATTTATATGATCAAGTTCTTGTGCATCAATGATCGTGATGATATGACTCCTTTTTGTTTATAGTCATCATGTTGAAATTTCCTCTTTCAAATAAATGTAGGAAAAAACATGTTCCATTTCAAATTAATAAAAAAGTCGCACTATGGAGAAAAATATCAGCTTTAAGTTTTCCGTTCAGTATTGATCTGTGAATGATGACCATGAAAATCGAGATGTCTGACCTACAAATATACAAACTCAAAAATTATCAGTGAAGAGATCAATAAAATGGCTATTTTATCATGTTTATGATTAATATGATAAACTTTAATTTTATAAATATTCAAGTACTAAATTACAGAAATCGCTTAAATTTTATAATAGTTTAGTTAAAGTACAGCTTATTTAAAATTATAATAAAAAAATATAGGCCACCGATGAGTTAAATAAGATATTACATTTCTAATGCCAAAAAATGGCATTTTTGCACCAAAGGGAGATAATTTGGAGCTTTTTCAATGATATATGCATTTTAAAAGTCATCTGGGGCCAAACCGAATTGATTGTTTTGAATGATTTGGTGTACCATATGATAAAGTTATAAATAAAATGAGTTATGAAAAAAAAATATTAAACATTTTTCTGAAATTGTTATACCCTAGAGCCTCCTTAAATGTCATTTGATCTCTATTGGAGAAATGTCTCATTGGAAATCAGACTACTAAGTGTTTCTTATTTTTATATCAACCCAGCCATATTATACCTGTCTAATATCAGGAGCTTGTACATAGTTCAGTGGTTGATGTTGGTTCATATCCGTCATTTTTATTTTTCATAATTTTTTGTTTTTATAAATTAGTCTGGTATATTTGACGTTTGAATTGATGCTCTGTTTTAAATTTGGTTAGTGTTGACTTTTATAGATTACTATAACATGTATAAGGTATGGGTTTTCTCATTACTTACAGGTCATCAATGGCCTCTAATAAGAAATTACAATGCTTACATCCACTAAATTGAACTCTGATGGATAGTTTTCTCTTTCATCATACCACATCTTATTTTAATAAATATTTAATCATTATTCAAGGAAAAAAACTTTTATAACAGTGGACTTACCATTTAGGCTTTGTTGACCTCTGTAAATCTTATTTTGTTGCTAATTTCTTCTGTTTATAGTTTCCCCTTTATCTTTCAAGTTCTTGCCCTACACATAAAAGGGTAAACATCATTTAATGACAAAAATAACTACTACATGTATTACATAATTAGTAGGCAACTGAAAATTTTGTCTTATTTGTATATAACATCAACTTACTCATCATTCTTGCTGTTCAATATCATGAATATTACCATTATTCTATGAATATGAGGTCACAGTAAAATTAACCTTGGTAGGCAGACATCTTTTTTTATATGATACCTTGTAGTCATTCCATACAACAAGTAGACCTATGCTTAAAAAATCTAAGGCCAAAATTAAAAATATGTTTGTTTCCCCTCCCCCCACACGGATCAAAAATAAGCGCCCGGGTCAAAAAATATTTTCCACAAAAAAATCGAAATTAATTTTTTCCTGAAAATAATTTGTTTCCATTTTTGGTTAAAAGCAGAAGGATTGATAATCTAAATAAATACACTCAAATTGAGCACAAACAACTGATAAGTGGCCTGGACTGGACAAGTCAAACCATTCATGTGACCATGCTATGACAATCACATCCAGTTAAAAAAAACTAGAGGTTCTCAAGAGCCTGTGTCGCTTACCTGTTAATGTGTTTACTGATGTCGGCCATCTTCGTTGGTAGGCGGGGTCATTAGACACTTTTTTTTTTAAATAGTTACCCTAGTATTATGAATGTGGCCAAGTTTGGTTAAATTTGGCCAAGTAGTTTTAGAAATGATTTTTTATACAAGTTACAAAAATGACGAAAAGTTGTTCAATATTGACTATAAAGGGCAATAACTCCATAAGGGGTCCTCTAATAATTTTGATCATGCTGACTTATTTGTAGATCTTACTTTGCTGAACATTATTGCTGTCTACAGTTTATCTCTATCTATAATAGTATTCAAGATAATAACCAAAAACTGCAAAATTACCTTAAAATCACCAATTTTAGGGCAGCAACCCAACAACAGGTTGTCCAATTCAACTGAAAATTTGTGAGGGGATATATCTTATTCTGATGGACATTTAAATCTTGAAAGATTTGCCCTAAACGTCTTAGTTTCAAAGATATAGAGCAAAACCTGCATTTTACCACTATGTTCTAATTTTAGCCATGTCGGCCATTTTGTTTGGTAGGCTGGGTCCTCGGACACATTTTTTAAACTACAAACCACAATGATAATTGTGGCCAAGTTTGGTTAAATTTGGCAAAGTAGTTTCAGAGAAGAATATTTTTAAAAAAGTTACAAAAAATGATGAAAAGTTGTTAAAAATTGACTATAAAGGGCAATAACTCCTTAAGGGGTCGACTGACAATTTTTGTCATGTTGACTTATTTGTAGGTCTTACTTTGCTGAACATTATTGCTTTTACAGTTTATCTTTATCTATAATAGTATTCAAGATAATAACCAAAAACTGCAAAATTTTCTTAAAATAACCATTTCACAGGCAGCAACCCATCAACAGGTTGTCCGATTCGTCTGAAAATTTCAGGGCAGATAGATCTTGACCTGATCAACAATTTTACCCATGTCAGATTTGCTCTAAATGCTTTGGTTTTTGAGTTATAAGCCAAAAACTGCATTTTACCCCTATGTTCTATTTTTAGCCATGGCGGCCATCTTGGTTGGTTTGACGGGTCACGCCACACATTTTTTAAACTAGATACCCCAAGGATGATTGTGGCCAAGTTTGGTAGAATTTGGCCAAGTAGTTTCAGAGGAGAAGATTTTTGTAAAAGTTTACGGACGACGGACGCAGGACGACAGACGAAGGACGCCAAGTGATGAGAAAAGCTCACTTGACCTTTCAGGTCAGGTGAGCTAAAAAGAACCTGCCTTCCTGGTCTGTTTACCAAGGGTAGACCCGGGGGAGGGGAAACAGACATTCTTTTAAATGTGGCCTGATAAAATGACAAAACCAAAGAAACTTATCATTGACCAAAAAACAATAAAATGCGGTCATGGTTTATATATGAATCTGCTATTCAGACATGCACAACTTACAATTGTTTCATATCTACCAAATATAATCTACCTGTAACTTTAAACATATGATAAACTGACAAAACAATGCAGTGTTTCATTGACCAATGAACCATGAAAATGAGGTCAAGTTCATATAAAATATGACAGACAGCAAAGTGCATCTTACAATTATTTCATTCACTAAATAAAGGGGCCTTATTGCTTACAGTATCCGAAAAATAGACCAAACCACAAAAACTAAATATTTTCAAAGTTCCTTATACCCTGCCAATTTGTTATGATTGTGCCTGTTCCAAGTCAGGATCCGATAATTTTAAAGTGATTGTCGTTTGTTTATGTGTAACATATCTGTTTTCAATTTTTTTGTACATAAATTAGGTTGTTAGTTTTCAACTTTCAACTTGGCTATCATGTGTAAAATCATACAAGTGTTGGGAAAACAGGAAGTTGTCGAGTGATGAATCTGAAAATGCATCACACAGTATAGCTGACTTATTTACGGTAACCCTGAAACCAAATTTCAGAAATCCTTCTATTGTAGTTCCTAAGGAAAATGGGAAAAATATTCATTGGACGGACTGACTGACGCAAGGATGGATGGACAGACAGGGGTAAAACAGTATACCCCCCCTTTTTTAAAGTGGGGGCATAATTTTAATACGGGGCTATAAAAACCCATGCAAGATGTCAAAACAAAAAGAAGTAACCTAATTCTTACTTGTCAGGGGCTATTTCTTTATTGTCGGTTATACATATAACAATACAACATATTAAAGGTCTGTAGAGCTTTTATCCGACATACATATATGACAAGCACAATACATTTGTACATGAAACATAAAGCTCATCACTGAGATAGTAGTCTCAGATAAAGGGAGGCGGGGTCAACCAAACTCCCCTATTCAATCTGAATGTAGGACAGAAAGTCACAGTCAAAGAGTCACACACTGTCACAGGACAAAAAGTCACAATTTAGTTTTGAGATTATTTTTTTTTTAACAAGAAAACACTCTTTTTGTATTTTCTTGAAGTTTTATACATGAACATGATGTAGCAACTTTAAATTAAAATTTATTAAAAACAAATAAATCAGTGCATTAGGTTTGCGCACATTACCATTACATTTGCGCACAAACATGACAAAAATCATTACGTTTGTGTGCAGTTTTGATTACATTTGCACGCATTTTTTAACATGTAAATATAAAAAAAAAGATATAGTATGATTGCCTTTTACAGCTGACTATGCGGTATGGGCTTTACCTCGGGCTTTGCTCATTGTTGAAGGCTGTAGGGTGACCTATGGTTGTTAATGTCTGTGTCATTTTGGTCTCTTGTGGACAGTTGTCTCATTGCCAATCATACCATATCTTCTTTATATTGGCTTATGGTTGAAGGCCGTAAAGACCTCTAGTTGTTAATGTCTGTGTCATTTTGGTCTCTTGTGGACAGTTGTCTCATTGGCAATCATACAACATCTTCTTTTTTATATTATGAACAATTTCCTAAAATTAAAAATGAATATATGTAATAAAAAGAAGATATTTCAAAATCTGTTTTCATTTATATTCAATCAATTGTCAACAAATTGTTTGTGACTTTTTGTCCTATCTACTTTGTTACTTTATGCCTGAGTTTGACATGTGTTTGACTTTTTGTCCTGTGACTTTTTGTCGGAATGTCATGTGACTTTCTGTTCGTTTACCTTCCATCTTAATCAGTGAACTGAATAATTGTTTTTCGCAGAAGTCCGGGGAGTGTTAAAAAATCACATGTGCAAGTTGAGAGTCAACACTTACACAGGGACTACACAATACTTTTTCAGAATGTCAGCAAAAAAGAATCACTGGTGACAGGGGAGTGTAACCGATGAAATGATCCTGAATCAGATAAGATTTTCCCGGTACGTCTAAACACCGCTCAGGAGGACCTCCTGGGTGCACACATGCAGGGCATACAAAGTGCACTCATGGCAGACCCTATATAGTCGCCGTCGTATCTGCACACATGATGGATGTATATATTCGTTACAGATCGTCATACACTTCTCATTTTAGAGTTAAATTTGCAAGCAATCTCTTAAGATTTTAGAGGGCCCTCATGGGGTTTTTGATTATGTGATTACTTGGCCGTTTTTTTAATGATTATTTGATTATTAAGCCAAATATTTCATGATTATTTGATTACCTAGGACTGTATTTTTAGTTTATGATTATTTGATTACTAAAGATAAGCAAATATTTAATGATTATGTGATTATATTGGCAAAAAAATGGTGATTATGTGATTACTAGGACCCCCCCCCCCCCATGAGGGGCCTCATTTTAAAATAATAATGCTACTAAAAATATATTATTTCCCCCAATTTTCGCAATTTTTTCGCCATATAAAATATTTAGGCGACTGTGCTTTTAGTGAATATAAACGATGACGAGGCCTCACGAATAAATATAAATATGAGATATACTGGAACATCGATTAGCATAGATCGAGCAGCAGAGTAAACTTCCACATAAATCTCGAAGTTATTTACGCCGGATAATATAGACTGTGCTCCTGAATAAAGTTGTCAAATACATTAATTTGTGTTTTTTACTTCTACAAGAAATTTGATTCAAATGCTAATTACGCACCATTTGCTGAGCAGAGAATCATTCTAAGCCAGGAACCGTCTATACTAACTGATAACAGTAAGAATAGAAAGTCTCTGTAAAAAGGCAATCAATCCTAACAGAACTTTATTAACTTAATGATACATGTACATCAAGTTCCAGCACCTCACCAAGCACCCTTGCCTTGCATACTGAGATGGCAAACTGGTGTGTGTCAGTATTTTAATATAAAACTGCGTAGGTTCATATCGTAACGTTTGATTCAACGTTTGTTTGGTTATTTTATAAGGATCGTTGTAAAATTATATCTAAATCTTTGTTGAAATACTATTTTAAATTGTTCAATTCTTTCTATTTCATAATTTTGTCAAAGTCTACTTTTTAAAGTTTTAAATTTTACAGAAAAAATTAATATTCCCTTTTGATTTGAAGAAAATCTTTTTGAACTGTCATGACATGGTGTTGCAAAGCTGATTACAGGTAACTATAACATACAGTAATTCAAGTTCCATTACGACAGTGCGTGTATTCTCGGTTGTGTATAACGTATAGTTTTCTAGAAAACATCCTGTCTACGTGTAATACAGATTAATGACATTATACAACATTTCTTTGGTTAATTGTGATAAGGTATCTGTGTCCATTCCCTATTTCAACACCACTAATTTTTCGAAGAAAAAAAATCAAAAAAAAAAATTATATGAAATTAAGAAGAAAAGTAGCAAATATAAACTTCAGTAATTGCGCATTGAGTAAACATAATTTCAATATTGCATGAACAAATCCGTGAGAAAACGTATAGATACATGTATGAATAAAGATGTGTTTAAAAAGACCTATTGGCTTTATTTCACACTAGGACCTAAGATAACTAGAACTAAGCAATGGTTGATCCAGAAATTTTCATAAGTGGGGACTCATTGACTGCCTTAGAGGGGTCACGTCCAGTCATGCTTCCGTGATTCCCTATATAATCTACCATTTGTTTCCCAAGATTTAGGAGGGGGGCTGGTACACACATATATATATAAATATACCTCTGCGGCGGAGCCAGCCATTTGAAAAGGAGGGGGGTCCCAACCCAGGACAAAAGGGGGAGGGGGTGGTTCCAACCATATGTCCCCATTCGAATGCATTAATCGTTCAAAAAAGGGGTGGTTCCAACCCCCGAAACCCTCCCCCTGGATCCGCCACTGATACCCAGTATCACAGGCACTTGTCTAAAAAAAAAATGTCCGTTATACCTTAATATAACACGTGTTATATTAAGGTATATAGGAATTTTTTTTTGAGACAAGTGCCTGTGCCTAGTATGGATCAGTATGCATATAATTAAGAACAGCTTTGAATATATGCATATAAAATAATGGTACGTTTAAAAACCGTTCAGGATCTCCTGGTTGCACACAGGACATTAAGTAACTTAGGACATGTATATAAATAGTAAGAGTTCAGGGTATACATTCGATAACTAACATATTTTATAATTTTGTAATTTTTGTTTTGATAAAATCAGAGACATATAATACATGTATTGAGACATATATAATACATGTGTCTCTGAAAAAAATCAAACCATCTTTAAAGAAGTTATTTCAGTTTGAATCGACTGTCTTTTGCCAGAGACATATATACACAGTGTATATATGTATCTGCTTTTGCATTAGAATTCCAAAACGTTAATGTTATTTTCAAATGCCAAAACCTGCAAGAAAGAAACATATTCGGTGATTTTTACACTAAACGTTTTCGTAATTTGTTTTAAAAATATTAAAAAGTACATGTACATCGTTTTTTCAAGATTTGTATAGTAACTGGTTTAATTAAGTCCCCTTGATGAAATTTAAATTGCGAGACGCTAATTAATAAACTTTGATCTATCTATCGGCATGCGTCGTTATTTGGGATACGTCACGGATGACCGATGGTCATATTCAATACGATATACCAATCATCATTTGAATTTGGTCAATTGATCTTTAATAATTAGGACTAATTGGTGATGGCAGAGAATAAGTCGCTGGTGATGGTTAAAAAAATATAGAAGTAAACTTTGCAAAAAAAAAAGGTTTCATTGGAAAAAAATATGAAAATATATGAATATGCTAAATATTTTTTTTTTCCGAAATAATAATTAAAGACGTTTAGAAATAACAAATTTTCACAGTTGGGAAATTTTCAATTCAAGTTATTTCATTTTGAAAACGTTGAAAAATATAGATCTTATTATATGTACAATGTGGGACTTGTTATAATGAATATTATCGCCAATATCACCATAATTACATAAAGAACAGATACAATATTCTCCTAAAGAGTTTGCCATCTAACAATTCAAAATGAAATGTTGAGTCGAAACTGAGGTACCTAATCTATAAAAAGAATCACTATTTTAGTCGAAATTAAACTGTATATATTCTTTTTTTTCAAAACTCCTGAAATAATTTAACATTATCTATAGAGAGCTTACATATGCAAATCTGTTTAGAAGTATGTGAGCGTCAATAAAATTTGTTTATTAGCCCCCCCTTTTTTTCCTTCTATAAAATTTAATTGTAAACGATTTTCTTTCTTAATTTGTGTTTGCTCATTAACTGGGGTTCATGCTGTCAAAAAACAAAAATGTCTCCTTGTGTAAAAGTTATTGATAAAAAATTTTTTGAAGCTTCCAGAAGAATAACGGTACGTCTAAACACCGCTTGAAGGACCTCCTGATTGCACTCATGACATACGAAGTGCACTCAGGACCCTTTATAGTCATCGCACACAGGATGAATGCATATATTCTTTATACGCTTCTTATTTTAGAGTTAAATTTGGTAGAATTTGAAATCGAACTTAGATAGATATGTTACATTTGTAATTCTTAGAAAATAATAAGGGCACGTGTCACTGATTACACAACTACTGAGCCATGAATTATCCAATCAACAAAATTAATTGGAGTATCTTTATTGTTGTTTTATATATTGTGTTGTTTGTACAGTGTGACCATGCGGGAAGTAATATTGTGACGTTTAGAATGAATATCACGATGTTTTAAGATTTTCGTCTTTTATTAAAATTTCGTTCCATAAATTTTTAAGTTTTATTCTTAATTTTATTATCATGTCCTGGACCAGTAATTAATTCTTTGCACGAGTTTGAAAAGGGAAATAAATGTTCATACTTTAATAAAAGAATTTATATTAATTAAAGTTTTGTATATGGAATCCGTTCTTAACGGTAAAAGCCGTACTTTTCAAACAATCAAACTCATATACATGTAGTTAGATGTTATTTCTCATTTTTATCGAACTTGTCCAGGAATTTTATTTTTGAGTTATACGAATATTTTAAGAAATCCGTTTTTATTAAGTTTTTTTTCTCTAATTAAAGTCGTTTTGTCCAGTTTCACAAGCCTGAAACGAATTTCAATGCGAAAATAAATTCTGAAAATGAAATCGTCTCCGTTTTCGTCTCCGTTTTTTGAAAATTATGATATTTTGGGTATAATTATTTCTAAAAAATATGTAAGTTAGACTGTAGTAGAGGGAAATTATAAAAAAGATGATGTGGTATGATTGCTAATGAGACAACTATCCACAAAAGACCAAAATGACACAAACATTAACAAAGAAAGACTAATACGAAGACAGTTTATTGACACGAAATCCGTTCAAACCACGACTAAGTCTTCGTGCACAGATTTCCGTTAAGGTTAAACTGAATATTGTACATAATTGTCTTCTCTTGTATAATGAGAGAGAGAGAGAGAGAGAGAGAGAGAGAGAGAGAGAGAGAGAGAGAGAGAGAGAGAGAGAGAGAGAGAGAGAGAAAAGAATCACACTGAAAAACAAAAATCGAACTTGTTACAGAAAAAAACGCAACTATAAAATAATTTTCTTTATTCGTGAACTGCAAAACACAACAAATTAATTTACCCGTCATCATGAAAAATAAACTGAAAAAGCACATCGAATGAGATATATATTTTATTTTTTCTATATGCAAATTCATGTGAAAGGTAAAACTGAACTAAACAATACAATTCCTAAAAAACAATAAAGATAATCCAATCAATTTTGTTGATTGGATAATTCATGGCTCAGTAGTTGTGTAATCAGTGACACGTGCCCTCATTATTTTATAAGAATTAACATATCTATCTAAGTTCGATTCAGGCGCGGATCCAGAGGGGGGAGGGGGGTTCCGGGGGGTTGGAACACCCCTTTTTTTGGCCGATCAATGCATTTGAACGGGGACATGTAGCTGAACCCCCCTTTTTTGTCCTGTGTTAGGACCCCCTTTTTAAAATGGCTGGATCCGCCCCTGCGATTTCAACTTCTACCAAAATTTAACTCTAAAATAAGAAGCGTATAACGAATATAAACATCCATCATGTGTGCAGATATGATTACGGTAATGGGTCCTGAGTGCACTTTGTATGTCCTGAGTGCACTCAGGAGGTCCTGAGCGGTTGTTTAGACGTACCCGAAGAATAAATCATTTCCTGAACCTAAAATACATTTATCTGTTATTAAAGAAAATTCGCCTAAAACATTCTCTCATATATTTAAACAATTAATTGTAAAATAATTAATTCAACGTCGGAATTTCTGTCTGTTTACTAATACTTTTCTTGTTCAGTTTAGTTTATACCCATAATAGATGAACGGAAATAAGTACTTTTTTTAAGGAAAATTTACAACTAGATGAACGGAATTAAGTACTTTTTAGGAAAATTTACAACTCAAATTTTCAAAAACAAAATTCTACACTTTTTACCTGGATGTTTTTCTCTGTCTCGAAGCCGCAACCGTTGACCCCGTATCAAACGTAGCGACCAACACCTCACATGACGTATTCTCGATGTTGAGGTATTGACAATATACAATCACATTTATCAATATACAGCAAGTAAGTAATTTGGTGTTGAATGCCAGTAGATCAGAATTTGTTAATTGAACTTTACCTGTTTAAGGGGCACTAGCTGCCAAATTCATGTTCCTCATCGATTTTAATAAAATTCACATAACGGGTATATAGTGTTGAATTGTTTATTAAAATGTTGCGCACAATCTTGGCTGATATGCAAATAAACCATTATATTTCATGACACTGCATGAAAAAGAAATTGACTTATCGCATAATACCAGAACCAGAGACATATATATTGTAATAGTATCTAACATCTCTGCCAGAACTAAAAAATAAACTACCGTAAGTCCACATAAGAGGGTATGGATGTGAATTGACAGAATAGAGAACAAAGGACAAAGAAAAAAAGGAATAAAGAATAGTGAAAGAAAGAGAATAATGGAAAAAAGTGTAAGTTATTAAAAATATAACTAAAAAAAGAAGACAGAAAAAAAGACACCCCTCCGAGACGAGCCTTACATGCAAGGTTAATTTTACGGCGGCTCATTTTATTTTGGCTTAGAAATAAACATAATTGACAAGTTTCCTTCCCCTGCATTCTCGATCCCACATGTAAATAGCACGGTGATTTCAAAAAGACATTGATACGTCATTACAACACTTGCCGTCAGTATTTGAATATATTGATTAAGAAGGTATAGAAGATTAATGCACGCACACTATTATCCACCACTGGCCTAAATAGTTAGTCCGCAAACAACGAGGGTCATAAAAACCCAGCACTTTGAACACAGCCACCGGCATGGTGTGAATCTGAAAGCTTCCCACTATCCATTTCTACCCATAGGCATAGAAAACTTTTGCCTTTCATTTATCAAAAATGAAATATGTTGATATTAATGGTATATAAGAATTATTGGGGAATTCAAACCATTCCTATTGTAAGTGATAATACTAAATTTATATCAGGGTGATTGAAATGAGGAAAAAAAGGGGGGATCAGGAGTTCAGGGCCCCCTGTTTGGGAAAAGAATTGGTTGATTATATATGGAATCACTGAGTCATGGCAGGAGCAGGCCCCTCTTAGGCAGTCGGTGGGCCCCACTTATGAAAAATTCTGGATCCACCACTGTGGTCATGGTGGTCTTCAGTTGTATTATCTTTTTAAAAAAAAATTACACCTGTATAGTGTATATTCTTTAGTGTAAATCAAGGGAAAATACTGTGAACCATCTGCATTGGGGCTTATTAAAAGGTATTTCGGGGGGAAGAAAGAAGGGAGGGTGAGTCCATGGGAGGTAATCCCCACCCCTTTCAATTTTAGAATATGCTATTATCTTGTAAACGGTCCAGATCCCCATTCCTAAACCATATATATTCTTGAATGGGACGATAAAACAAATCAAATGAAATTAAAAGGAGGTCTTTGGGGGTTACCCCACCCTGTTCAATTTGAGAATGTGCTATTATCTTGTGAACGATCCAGATCCCCACCCCTAAACCATATATATTCTTGTCGGGGACTATAAAATTAATAATGAAATAAAATAAAAGTGAAGTCCCACCCCCTCTAGTTTGAAAACTTGTAAACGGTCAAGATCCCCACCCCTAAACCATATTTATATATTCTTGTATAGAACAATAAAACATATCAAAGGAAATATAGGGAGAGTCCATGGGGTTCACCCCCACCCCCACATGTTTGAGAAACTTTTAAATGGTTGAGATCCCCTGTCATCCTGTGGTTAGGTGAAAAAATTTCAGGATCCCTGATCCCCACCCTCAAACCATATATATTCTTGTATGAGACAATAAAACAAATCAAATGAATATAGGACCATCCCCTTTGTCTTGGGTTGGGAACCCCCCCTTTTTAAAATGGCTGGATCCGCCCCGGCATACCATCTAGCTAGCTATAAAGGCTTTAAAAATATGAAATCAAACAAGGAAATTAACAGTGTAGGCAACTGTTTTGAATTTAAAAAAAAGTCTTTTACATAGATATAACAATGTTAAATTTTTTGTGCATTTATTTTTGCTTATCGTATTTTCAATAATGGACAAAATTGCATGATTGAATATTGTAATTTAAAAAAAATCAGCATACATGATATAAAATGGGAAGTGGAAACTGGGAATTAGACAAAGAGACAACAACCGAATCAAAGAGCAGACAACGGCCGAAGGTCACCTGTGGGTCTTCAATGCAGTGAGAAAAATTTGGCACTGGTCTTCAGCTCATAAATATGTATCCGAAATGAAAAAGAGATACAGCTTTCAGTTGTCTTAATAAAAATCTTACAATAAGTTCTGAATATCAGAATATACAGTATTGCAAGATTCTCTCAAAATGTACACATAGAGCTGAAAAACTGTCAGTGACTGTAAAATTAATCATGCTTACATAAAAGTCCATGGAGTCCATCTTAATATGCATACTCTCGTACAAAGGAATATAAGTATGCAATAGACATCAAGTTTTCAAAAATTACGACAAGATCTTAATCAAGTAATAATTTCGGTTTGTTTAAATATTTCGGAGGTTAGTATGACCTCCTCTTTGGTGATGATGTTTTCGTTTTAAAGTTGGGAAAATTGTTTGTACATGTACCAACAAAAATAAAAACACAAAGTCAATCTAGAATTATGTTTTTATCATTTTTTTATGTTTAGGTTGTCAGCAAGATGAAAAGGACAAGTATGCAGTTCAAAATTCAAAATGTGGATAAGTTGAGGTTCTAGGTCTTACCTTTGCAGATTTTCATATTTTGCATGAATGAATTCAAAGGTTATATGATGGACAGCAGAGAAAGAAAAAAACAACTTTTCAATTATCCTGCTCCTGGATAAATGTAAAACATCTTGTTTTTCGGTAAGTTTTATGCTCTGTTTTGAAAGTGTTAGTGCATTCATCTTTCCAGTCTTTCCTCTAAATTGTAAGTTTTTGGTGAGTGTTCACCATGAATTTCAGTAAGTAACTTGTGGATTTACATGTATATACTCAAAATTTAGTACTAATATTAATGGGATTTTAGCATGACATCCTGCCAAATGCTTGTTAATCATGTTTATGTTCCAGAACATACAAGTATAAAAAAATTTGGACTGTACACATACAGTCTGCCCAATTTTAAGAAGTTGGTCAAGTTGATAGAACTATAATGTTTTGGGATATCAAAATCAAAAATATCCCATTTTTACTTTTAATAAAGAAGAAGATTATTGATGTATGTTTAAATGTATATTAAAATGAGACAGCAAGCCAACAACGCAAAAAATAAGGATAAAACATACATATTTTTTTGTATCAATGTTATAATTTCCAATATGTTCAAAGAGTTCAAGGTATTTTTTCATTGAAATAAAACACAAATTGAAATCTGTCTGAACTTCAAAAGCTTAAATAAATATTGTTTCTGTTGTCTGCATTTTGTATAATATATTGCAAATTCTTGTGAATAATGGAATGTTATTATAGTTGTCTAAAGTTTTAACATTGATCTTTATACTGTAAATTCATAAATTATTGCGTGCATTTATTATTGCGATTCTGTAATTTTAGACTTTAATAAATGCGATTTTAAATTTTACGATTTTGAGAAAAATCCTGTTTAATCCATATAAAATATTTCATAATGCGAGTTTAAATTATTGCGTTTACAACTCCGTTGCATTTTTCGCAATAAAAAAAAACTCGCATTAATTCCGAATTTACAGTATATATATATATTATGTATATAACTTGGGAAAATACCCAAATGTTATAAAGAAGAATAAATTAATTGATTGTTATATGGTATTAGAATAGGAAGATGTGGTATATTGCTAATTTGACAACCCTCCATCAGAGACCAAAGGATGTAGGCCGTTAGCAACTGATGACACTGGACAACCTTTAACAATCAGTAAAATCCATACCGCATAGCTATTTTTATTGAAAATCATATTATTGCTACATGTATGAACATGATGAAAACAATTTTGTATAATCCATTACTTTAGATTTTATTGGTTCTTTTTCAGAAGGATTGAAATTCACCACCTAGAATAAATGGAGAAAACATAGAAACAAGACCAGAATAAATTCAAAGACAAAAGTTGGATCAGTTATTATTTTCATCACTCAGTCAATGATTTGAAGTTCTTTTAAATTCCAAAAAATATTGAAACCACAATAATGTCAAAGTTCTGTTCTGAATGTCCAAAAAGTGGACTATACCATCAAACAATGCTGGATGATGAGGGATATTGCGAAAAAAATAGATTTACTTAAATAGCTACTAGTATGTTAAGCCTAACAATAGAGTTTTTATTGATTTCAAATGGCAAATAATTGTGTTTCAAGAAAGTATTCTATAATTCATGAATAAACATATATTGATACTTACATTATCTGCTTTGTTGTTTAAAAGTTTAGTTTTGAACAGTTAAAGAACAATATGCTAAATTAACATTTCCCCAGAAAAAAAGATATTCAATTAAAAAGATTCATCTTATAATAATTTACTACCAAATAGAATACATTGTAACATACACATTACTGTTTATTTATATCTATATATTTACAATTAGAATCCCATAGGATTTTAATTTGTCCCATGGGATATTTAAAATCCCATGGGATAATAAAAATCCCATGGGATTTTTTTTGTCCCATGGGACAACAAATATCCCATGGGACTACAATAATCCCATGGGACAAAAAAAAATCCCATGGGATTTAACCAAAATCCCATGGGATAATGGTAAATCCCATGGGATTTTGCCCTGTCCCATGGGATATTGAAAATCCCATGTTTTTATAATTCAAATTGCAAAATAAATATGAAAGTAACTGTAGAAAACCAATGAAATTATTGAATCCCATGTAATTCTGCACATTTTGGTTGTATACATGATATTGTAGCTCTTGTTTGAGGCGGCGGCGGATTTGCAAATGAGTGTTTTGCAAATTAAAAGTGTCCAGTGTTATAACAAAAATTTCTGTACAAAGGTCTGTGAATTTTCTACAAAAATAGTGATTTTATTTTCAACAAATTCTCTTTTTCTACTAAATACAATAATGAACTATAAATAATAATGCTTTGCAAGAAGTTTCCCCTTGATACATGTATATGTACAAAATTATATCTCTATTATTCATTGTCTGTGCTGTTTTGATACTATTGCAGTTTGCACATTTTCGTAATTGACAGGCCACAGGAGGGGGTGATAAACCATACACGAAAATATAAAATATTGATCTAAGTACTTAATTTGCATCTCTGAACCCCAACCCCGGCTTTTTTTTTAGGAGGGTGTCTAAAAATGGTCGATTACAGACAGCCGAGTACGCATTTTACTTTCCAGGCGTGTTAACGTTGATTGTTAAAGTCCTGAAAACGGATAGATAGAAACAAAAATGTTTGATTTATCTGGCTTTAGATTCAGTTTTTTTAAATATAAATTAAGTCTACATTTTAATATAATAATACTAAGAATTCACAATATAAAAAAATGCAGAAAAAAAATGGAGATGTGAAATATCTTAATAAGGAGTCATTACTACAGAGATGGTGTGTTTGACACACAAAACTTAAAAGCTTAGTGATATTACCAATATTAAAATAAAAATGTATTTTAGTTTGGTAGTTTTTCCATTTACTCATTTTCAATCATAATTAAGGCACATTTGATTTTTTATTCATAAAAATATTTAAATATAGAAAAGTAGGACACATTGTTCACTTCCTCCCCTGTAATTCTTTATCAAAAATATTTATCTATTTTGGAATTTTGAAATGAAAAAGCTACGAAATCTTAGTTTTGTTAATGTTCTCTAGGTTATCTCGTCTTCATTCTCTGACATATTCTCTGACATATTCTAGTCTGCCCTTTCATAAAATAGTGATTTTTTTTAGTGTTCTATCGAATTTTCGAAAAAAATACCTGATAACCGTTCAGACAAAAAAAATATGTTGAAAAAATCTTACAGATACAGCAAGTGATTCTTAATAGCTGTAAGATACATTTTTCTTTTAAAATACAACTTTTAAATCTTACGGGAAACTATTCCAAGCTTAACACTTTCACTGTAACCTCGCTCTAACTTATCCCCCATCCCCCCCAAAAAAACCAAACAAGCAAACCCGCAATACTATTGTCATTCTTATAGTCAGCACTCAATTTTTCACAAACAAATGTGTTTTAAGCTGCTAAAGACATATGATTCAAACGCTCAGAAAGTCCTTTCTTCTATATTTTTGCTCTCCATGTTTATACAAAACCTTTTACATTTTTATTTTATGGGTTATTGTTGAAGGTCGTACAATGACGTATGGTTGTTAACACATACTTTCTTTGGTTTCTTATGGAAATTTGTCCATTGACAACAAACATACAACATCATCTACTTTATATAAGTATTGTATAAATGACAACGTATTTTGGCGATCTTGCAAAATGATCGTAATCCCGAAAATCGTAAACATATTTTCTTATCTTAAAAGGGGGCAAGAAGGGTTCCATTAACAGGCCAATAAATAAAATCACAGTTAATTATAAAAAGAATAAAAAATAGGTTTTTTTTTCTCTCATAATAACAGTAAACAGATTCATAACAATGTCAATTTCAAGAAAGCAGACAACAGTTAATTACTAGTAGTCAATAACAGTACAGCATCAATGATCTTGACTGAATATTTGCCACTTTTAACTAAAATATAAAGGCACAGAACCAGGACATAGAAGCACAGAACCAGGACCGTTTTTCTTATCACCAGCACATCGTCAGGACAATTCCGTTTAACGAACTTGCACGACTTTTGCAATTTTATATTGTTGTAATATACTTTGCATGGTACTTATGACGCATCAGAGAAAAATTAAGCAACAAAACAGTCGTTTTATTGCCGTTCTGATACAATGTAAACAAACCCACCAGCACAGAATCAGGACCCACCAGCACCCGTCAGGACCAAATCACCAGCACAGTACGTTCTCTCGCAGGACAACCATACCCACCGTGAGTTTGCATGTATTCCTTTGTGATTAGGTCAGTTTAAAGGGATCCACTAGTGGTAAGTTAATAGTAATGGTTATGTTGTTGAATTAGTCTTGGCATATCTCATTGCCATGGAGATTATTTGGCCCTTTCCCTTCAGTCATGGTATTTTGACTTTGAAACTTTTGCTAAGTATTCATGTCATAAGTTTGTGATGAGGTCAGTTTATGGCGAACTACTAGTAGTAGGTCAAAGATATTTGTTATGCAGATGATTAGCATTTGCATATCTCATTACCATGGAGATTCTTTGAATCCGCCCCCTAAATTATGGTTTAATGACTTTGAAATTTTTCTTAGTTTACTTATATAAGTTTGTGTTTAGGTTGTTTAAAGGGGACGAATTATGATTAGTCAATGGTTTTTGGTATGCAGTTTTTTTAGCATTGAGATTGTTTTAATGGTTAAATGGTTAATTGAGACGCGTTTCCATCATAAGGAACGCTTAAAGGCAAATATTTGAAACCCAAGGATGTATCAGAACCGAAAAAATTAGCCAAATCCATCTAGGGTCAACTTTGCCTAAGGGAGTTAAAACCTTAGTTTCTTATGATTTCAAAATGTGTAAATGGACAATTTTTTATTGGTATTAATATTGATTTTGTTATCAGTAAATTAAAAGCAAACTAAATACTATTATTATATGCGTATACGCATTCATGGATTTACAATATGCCGATACCTGTATCTCTGCATTTCACAAGATCATGTTTTTCCCTGACTGTTTATGACGTCTTTATACTAAATCCATTAGATGTAAGATGTGTACGGATTGATAATTTCGTCTAAGTTATATGATTTTAATTATTTGTTGTTAATGGGTTTGAATTAGCTGTCAGTAACTGCGAGTACTCTTAGTTCTGTACTAAGTGTATTGTGCTGTTGTGATATACAAGTAACCAGGAACGTCCGCTCTGTGTTTTTGTTAGTTGCATTTTAACTTGGGATATACAAATGAATATATTCCTCTTTGAGATAACGGTATAACTTAACTTTGATTTTACAAGAAATAAATCACGCGATCACAAAATTACACGAGGACAGATTACCAGCTATATATTTTTGTAACTACATCTCATTATAGTTTCAATTCAAATAACGTTATTTATCTACATACGTTTTCTAGTATTGACCCGTGTGTGTGTGTGTTTGTGTGCAAATAATCAAAGATAAGAAAATAATACGAAAAATACAAAATGAAATTGGAACAGAATAAAACCAAAGTTATGATGGAATCGTTCGTAAAAATCAAAGTTGAAATAATTAATTGGAATAAAATACTCGATTTATAAAAGAATGCTTCACACAAGCATGTTGCTACTTATTTTATTTACGATTTTCTATTAAAGCATGGTCGTTAAAATCAATGTAGAACAAGAGTAAACAAGAATTAGTTATGTGATAAAGTTAAAGTATGATGAACTGTCAATAACGATAACGGTTTTTTTTATTAACATAACTTATATACATCGTAATCTAATGCAGAATTTTGTGAATGTTTTTGTTATCTACAGTTGGCGTAAATAAAATCTCCCTTTTTGAAAATATGTTTGTACTTGAAAATGTAAGAGTTACGTTAAAAACAATTACACAATAAAAATGAATTTTACACTGAATAAATGGTACGAAGAATATGTACACCAAGATTATGTATTATTTGTGAAGTTAATACGTCATATTTATCAGCAAGGTTTTGATACCTTCCGATGAACTTTTTTTAGAAAATGGTCGAGAATGATTTTTGACATACCCCTGGAAGTTTAAAGCCGTAAATTTTTTCGTTGACATTTATGTATATTTTGGCAATAAATTTTATCGACAGGTTGAATATTTTTCTATGGTCACCCTTCAACAGCACAGCAGATTTGTTCTTGTACTTTTATGAGTCACATTGTATGACAAATCTTAGTAAAGACCCTCTTGAATTCTATTTAATTGACAAATACAACTACACTTGCAGTTATCTTGATTGTATGTTTCGTTTGATAATCAAGATTTCACTAAATATACATCAGAAATTTACCAAAAGGAACTTATTTTTAACAAAAATCATATATTAACAGCAATAACTGTCCTTTCTTAGATATAGATATTCCACTTTTACAACGAAAAAGATTTTGACACAGAACTTTACGCCAAAAGGGATGAATTTCGTTCAGTATTGTTTATATTCTTTTTTGGACGGTCATGTTTCTTTGGCACCGTATTAAGGTGTTTATATATCACAACGCTTTTGCTATGCCCGTGTCTGCAGCAACGTTTTGAATATCAATGAGCAAAATCTATGTATTACCGGTAAATTATTAAGTCAGTAAAACATTTATTGAAACCTTCAGAAAATTCTTCCAAAGATACGAAGACTGTGTCTGAGAAAACCTACTTCAAACGACATGCACATCCTATATTTTACAGGGATGTTGTTAACTGAGCCCAAAAATTTACATTGATCTCTGTAGTTTACCTTATTGACCAAGAGGATTTTCTTGCAAACATTTTGTTTGGACTTGCATAATTGTATAAGCAATTCTGTTTGTACCTTTAGAAATGTTTGAAATGTTAAACTTGCATAAATTTGTGTGTTTCTTATCAAAATAGTTTGTAAAGGTGCGAATATAAAAAGTGAAAAGCTAAAATTGTACATCTTAATATTTATTTCTGCTAAACGTCTAATGATTTTAACATGATATTTATCTTATTATAAATTATACTTCACCAGATATTCATTCCGACAATTTATGATTCTCCGTAATGATCGAGGCCGTAACACTTAAAAAATCCAAAACAAATACAAACATTGAAGAGCTGATCAAACTAAAAAGGACATAAAGTATACAAAAATCTAGGCATCGAGTAAAGCTAAATCCGGAAATCTAGAGTGTGTTAGGTATGAATTTTCTAGTATCTTTCTGTTCCGACAGCCTAAATATCTCTTTATCATAGAGATCAAACACTTTGTGTGTTCCCCAATATTATTAGAACTGTTTAAATCAAAACCAATTATAGTAACAAACTCTTTTTGACAAAATTTGCAACGATGGACGGCTACGGCTTGATGAAAATATATTTAAAGGCAACAGTAGTATACCGGTCTTCAAAAGTCATAAACCGATTGAGAAAAAACAAATCCGGGTTACAAACTAAAACCGTGGTAAACACTTCAACTATAAGAGGAAAACAAAGGAACAATGTTTTGGAAATCTATAATTTGGACCCATGTTTATATGATTCAACAAAATGGTATAGCAATCAATATTTACTCACATTATGCTAATATATTGTTATTTAATATAAAAAAAGAAGATGTGGTATGATTGCCAATGTGACAAATATCCACAAAAGACCAACATGACACAGACATTAACAATTATAGGTCACCGTACGGCCTTCAACAATGATCAAAGCCCATACCTCATAGTCAGCTATAAAAGGCCCCGATAAGACAATGTAAAACAATTCAAACGAGAAAACTAAGTATATAAGCAAAGATCAATTTGCAGAAAAAGTACAAAAAATGGTTTTTCACACAAGTTTACTTCCCACAAACATCTATAAAAAATGTTTTAGTCATTGGTTGAGAATTGGCTGTCTTTTTATTCCTTATCTAAAATATTTCCTTAAATGACTACTCTAAGATGTGCCAACTCTCACTCGTAATTACTAAAACAAGATATAGTATTTGTAAAATGTAGTATCCGTCTATCTGCACCTGATTGATGAACCTTTATATCGCTTCCAAAAAAAATGCAGTGCCCATGTAATTAGTCACAAGGAGACGATTGGTAGTACGATCGTAATGTAGTGCACAGGGTTCTTCCAATCCATCTTGATTGCCGAGTATTTGTTTTGCGCGGCTTCCGTCTGGTGATATCACGATCACATTGTTAGAACGTTTACAAGCAACAAAAACATTGCCATTTTTGTCCACAGAAATGGCTCGTGGTATTCTCATATTCATCTCGTCTTTGTAAGCCCACTTAACGTTGCCGTGATTATCACAGCATGTGACAGTATTATTACTGTCATTCGTCAAGTAGAACTTGTTCTTGAAGCAACTTATATATGACCAGGTGTTCAAGGAAAATGTGCTTGCAATGACAGTCGTTTGATTGGTTTTTAAATCAACTTTATATATACCATCAGGTTCATATCCAGAAAACACCAATTTTTCGTCAACACACACTAATCCGTACGACCATGATTTGGTATCTATTACTTTTATATTTCTTCGTAAATTAACATCAATAACCTGAAGGCTTGTTTTTCCATTTCGATCGGGCGCACCACAACTTACAGCAACAGTCGCATCGTTGACAACAGTCACATCAAATGCATCACTTTCTTTTAATGGAATTTTGAAACCAAGAATCCCGTTTGCATTCTTGATAACCAATCGCTTTCCTAAATACTCAGTAAATGCCATCCGCCCGTCGGGAATGATGGTGCATCCCGTTATTTTTCTTGATCCGGAATCAAACTTTCTAATCTGCCTAAACTTGATATTGTCGAAAGGTTGGACAACGTTTCCCAATATTTGGGCTTGTCTTGATTTCCGGTTGATAAATTTTGCATTAACTGGTATTGTTTCTACAGTTATTGTCCCAAACATCTTAATATCGGATAAGATATTTTCTATCTTTGTGTCTATCTCCAAAGAGATAGTGAAGTCATCTAATCGTTTGTTCTCAAGCAAAGTGTTCAAATCGTGCTCTTTTTCCATCACTTGTTTTTCAATTTCTCGGATTGCGAAAAAGACTTGGAGTTCCGAAGCATGCTGCTTAATAGTTTGCAAAGAGCTACTGAAATAAGACAATTTTACTTCTACTTCCTGGAGGGTTTTTAGAATGTCTTTTATCTTTTGACCACATTTGGACTCAACGTTTAAGATCTTTTTTATCAGTTTCTGCTCAATGGCATCGAGATGACAATTAACTCTTTCCCTATATTCACGAATTTTTGCAAGAATTTCTTTGGAATGAAGTGTCACCTTACCTAAATTATCTTCCCGACTTTTCCGGATCTGCATAATGTTTGTTTCTAAATCTGAAATACTCTGAGTCAAATCGTGAAACATCTGTGATTTCTTTGAATTTTCGGTAACATTTTCTAGCGGCATTACACTTTCTGCACATTTAGCATGACTTTGAACACATTTATAGCACATAAGACATTCATGTTTTTGACAATAAAGTAAAAAAATTTCATTGTGTTTTTCGCAGTACTGTTTAATATTGGTAATGAAGGAAGGCAGTTTTTCATAATCAGTAATTGTAATAGTTGTATGCCCGCATGTAGCTTTAGATAAATTATGGTGTTCTATGCATTCCGAACAAAGAGCCTCGCCGCAGTCTTGGCACCAGTGTGTAGATTATTGAGAAATATGACGATGGTTACAGATGTCACATATGGAAATTTTTGCAGCCATTTCTTGTTGATAAGTCCTGTCAAAACAAATTTAAAAGACATTTTGGTATTGTTTCCCGTCACCACAATTTTCTGAATATTTACACGAGTTTATTTTATCAAGAGAATCCCAACCCCTAACCATCGATTCAAAACTAAAACAGAGGTAAAATTTGCCAAACATGCAGAATCAAATTATATTCTTAGTTTCGTTATCCACACATCAGTTCCATGTCCAACTGCCGTTAAACAAGAGGTGAAGGGATATTCAAAATATCAAATCGAAATCTGAGTTGAAGCAGTTATTTCTGAATGATTACTTGAGAACCCTTTTGACTATATTGTTTCCATGACGCTCGAAAATAGACAGTTATTCTCAAATTTGCTTATTTAGTATTTCATGTCTATTGTATATTGTTTTCTCTTCGACATATCACACTGACAACACCTATCAGTAAGCCCGAGAGAAAAAAAGACAAATATTGAATATTAAAACCAGATATATGAATATAGTGATTTTATTTTTTAGCCAAATAATAGCAAAGGGGATACACAAATTGTCCCTTTAAAAATCCGATATTTCCATATTTTATGGAACCCCACAGCTGTCTTATGTGGAACTCTGATATTACTTTATGTTGTTTTATTATTACTTAATGATATTTTGTCTTCACTTAATATGGTTTTGACATTACATAATGGTGTTTTAACATAACTCAATATGGAATAGTCATTACTTAATGATATTTCGATATTACACGATATGGTTTCGCATTGACTTGATATAGTTTTGTCATTACTGAATATGGTTTTGTCATTACTCGATGTGGTTTCACCATTATTTAATATGGTTGTGTCATTAGTCAATGTGGTTTTAACATTACTTGATGTGTATGTGACTTAACGTAATGTATTTGTTTCATTACATGATGTGGTTTTGTTATTTTGTAATGATGATTTGTCTATTCTTTATATTGTTTTAACATTACTTAATGATGTTTCCAAATTTGACGATTTTACACCACTTGATGTGTTTGTTTCATTATTTGATGTGGTCTTGTCATTCTTTGATGTGGTCCTGTCATTTTTTGATGTGGTTATCCCATTACTTGATGAGGTAAAACCACGTGACCAATTCGGAAAAACCTGTTCTATTTTTAGATAGATTTCCATGTTGTATGTGCCTTGAATGCGTGTGGCCATCCATCTAATAAGAATTCAAATTAAAGTTCGGGTTACTGTTTGAGTTAGACTTTGAGTTAGTTTTCGAATTCAAGTCATGCTTAGAATTAAAGTTCTAGTTAGCATTGAACTTCGAGTTGGACTTTGAGAGTTTGAGTCACATTTAAAGGCAAATTTCTAGTTACAACTTTGAATTTGAGTCACTTCTTGAGGTAGAGTTTGAGTAGGATTCGAATTTAAGTCTCATTTAGATTAATTAAGATTTCGAGTTGAAATTCGAGCTATTTTATATGTCTTTTTGAGTTCGTAATTAAATTTTCTATCGCGGAACAAGGGTTTTTGCTCGGGCTTCCGAAAAGAGGGCTCCGGGATATGCGTAATTAATAACAATGTTGCAGTATACAAAACGCAACATAGGAGTTGAAATAAAGTTAGATGTGGTATGATTGCCAATGAGACAACTATCCACCAGAGTGTAAATGCAGTGGATTTAAGAAATCATATAATAGGCAACCGTTCAGCCTTCAACACTCCGTATAGTCAACTACAAAAGGCCACCATGCACTATGTGAAAAAAAATCAAACGAAGAAACTAACGGTATATTTTACAAAAAAACAAATATGACACATATGTATACAACGACAACAATTGAATTTCATGCTCCTGACATGGAGCAGTCACATAAAGAAAGTGCACGTGAGACTTAAATTCGAATCCTACTCAAACTCTACCTCAAGAAGTGACTCAAATTCAAAGTTGTAACTAGAAATTTGCCTTTAAATGTGACTCAAACTCAAAGTCCAACTCGAAGTTCAATGCTAACTACAAATTTAGTTCTAAGCATGACTTGAATTCGAAAACTAACTCAAAGTTTAACTCAAACAGTAAACCGAACTTTAATTTGAATTCTAATTAAATGGATGCCCACACGCATTCAAGGGACATTCAGCATGGAAATCTATCTAAAAAAAGAACAGGTTTTTCCGAATTGGTCACGTGGTTTTACCTCATCAAGTAATGGGATAACCACATCAAAAAATGACAGGACCACATCAAAGAATGACAAGACCACATCAAATAATGAAACAAACACATCAAGTGGTGTAAAATCGTCAAATTTGGAAACATCATTAAGTAATGTTAAAACAATAGAAAGAATAGACAAATCATCATTACAAAATAACAAAACCACATCATGTAATGAAACAAATACATTACGTTAAGTCACATACACATCAAGTAATGTTAAAACCACATTGACTAATGACACAACCATATTAAATAATGGTGAAACCACATCGAGTAATGATAAAACCATATTCAGTAATGACAAAACTATATCAAGTCAATGCGAAACCATATCGTGTAATATCGAAATATCATTAAGTAATGACTATTCCATATTGAGTTATGTTAAAACACCATTATGTAATGTCAAAACCATATTAAGTAAAGACAAATTATCATTAAGTAATAATAAAACAACATAAAGTAATATCAGAGTTCCACATAAGACAGCTGTGGCGTTCCATAATATTTCGCCAAGACATTTTTAAATACTTGTATGTCCTTTCTTTATAATGTCAGAGGACAAAAAAACAAGCTAACGGACACAAAACAATTAAATACACAACATCAGTTTAAAACCAAGTAAATAAAGTCAAACAGTACATCATAGTAAGCTGAAAAATATTCCATACTAAAATGAGCTGGAATTATTTTATTCCTATTTAGTCCATTTTTGAAATAATCTGTGGTCAGAATTCAAATTCATATCAAAATCTATTTTTTCAACACTTAATGAACATCGGCTTACTAACTATAGAATATGAGTTATTTCATAGCCTCATGAAACCATTGGATTCTTCAGAAGAATAACAACAACCCTATTATATGACTTTTTGCAATTTAATTTTATGAACGAACAAATATGTCAACAAAGAAAACCAAACATGCATATACACAAGGCACATACAAGTAAGCTAAAAACTGAAGACAAGAATACACACATTACCATGGCATAATAACACAATGATGGAATGTACAATTACCGAGCCACGTCAAAGGGATATTATCCTAAAAAAGACTAATTAGTAAAGATAATATTTTACAGACAAAACTGAAAGAACCCTATACCACGTAATTAAGATTATTAACGGAGGGTGGTAAAGGGTTATTTTCGTGCAACGTGATCGCCGTCTTTTTATTTCATGTTCAACGTGTTTTTACTTTTTTATTTGACATTCAGTCGTGCAAGACAGGTGCCTCGTTCAACGTTTTCTGCTTATTAAATTTTACGTGCATCGTGATTTTCAAATGCTTATTTTGCGTGCTCTGTATTTTCAATTAAAATTCACCCTTGGCAGGGATCGTCAAGAAAAAAATGGATTCAATTTTATTTTTTGATAAAGCGGAAAGGCCTTTGATGTAATTCCTTATCGATTTTAAAGTTTTCAAGTACAACAGAGAGTTTACACATACATGAAGACAGTGACTCAGTCACATAAGGTTCACATCAAAGTCTTTATATTTCGTGCAACGTTCATGACAGAAATTATTTCACGTTCGACGTGAAATGATGTCTTATTTCACGTTTTTTTCGTGCAAGCACCCCCGTTTACCACCCTCTTAACGACATCACTACATAGAATCTATACTTCAAAACTATCATGTATTGTTTGTCAAGTACTGAGTACCAACTGCAAGCAGCTGCTCTTGAATACCAAATGATTTTGGGTAATATATATATATATGCTTAAAGTCCGCAATAACCAAATACAATAAACACTGCCATATTGTAAATAGAATTTGGTGAACCTTAGGCGAACCTAAAATATGTTATTATCAATCAAAAATTATTCAAATGAATCATTATTCTGCACACATAAAACATGTAAAAGGTATGTTTCAGATGTAATAATAAAGAAAATAATGTTATCATTATAAGCAAGAGAAAGACATATTCTATAAAGTCAACAGTAGTATACCGCACAAGCATTCCTTTTATTCTATTTTACACGATTCCTTATGTCTGTGAATTTAAAATAAACCCGTTAGTACCTCTTTGAACTTGAACTATACAGTGTATAAAAACCTGGGACGTGTAATGAAAAGTTACGTACAGCCTTGAAGGAATATTTGTACATTATAAGACTTAAGACCGGAATTAACTTCCCAAGTTTAACAAAGAAATGCTCGTAACTAAGTAATATATGTAATGAAACAAAGATTACGATGATTAATGTACACATTTTCTCTCAAAGGTAACAAATAAAAACTCACCGATAGATGACGCATATATCATGTGATTTATAAACAATAAGGAGGAAGTAAAATGGTCATGTGATAAAACTTTAAGGTGGCAGAAACCAGTTATTTCACAATAAATCTTTAGAATTTCATGGATTTATGATTTTATTTTCATGAAAATTCATTCAAGCTTATATACAAATAAAATGTATGGTTTCAAGGAACTAAGATGTGTGCGTGCTTATGTTAATAAATAGAAAACCTTTAAATGTTGGTGTCTGTCCAGCATGGAGATTTAAAAATTTATAAATGCATTGCAAATAAGGCAAAAAATGTGATGCTTTGATACCAATCTAATGCTCACCTGCAGAATCCTGCTAAAAGCCGACAAGAATTTTAGGCAAAATTCAAGAGATAAAGGATATTTAGTGAGTTAGAGCCTATCCTTACAATCAAAATCTCAAGATATTTTTGTTTACAAAAAAAAATAATATTTTCCCCACTTTGATTGGATGCTGTCAAGTGAGGAGACCACAATTTTGACATCTGATTGGACCCATGTGTGAAGGAAATCCCAAACTGTGTATGCAACTACTAATTTGTGTAGTACACTAGCCTAGAAATTTCATTCATTTATTTTTTTAGTCCACATGATGCAATTATATACCTCAATGCTTAACTATAACAAAATTTCTGCTTGGGACACTTGTTCTGGTACATCAAAACTGGTACCTGCCACCTAGAAGGTGGAATGTTAGTACCTAAAACAATATAAGTTGCGCGCGCTTGGTTGTTGTTTAATACTAACGTTCAAACTCCTTCAGATAAAGCAGACCTTGGATAAATTTGGCTATTCACTTCAGGTCACCTCTGGTAACCATGCTCCTCTTGTGTTAATATATCTTTACATCTTGGTTTTCAGATGTTTGGGCGTTTCTGATGAAGAAACACACTTCATACCTCGAGCTTCGGACGCATGAAAATCTTTCTAAAAGTGGTAATTTAAAACTTGTGGTGCTTGATTATTAGTTCCGATGGGTATCATTAGATAAGTAGCTAGTGTCACGGTACTGACATGCGTTATAATAGGTTTATTCTAAAACATGTTAAATTCACCTTGTGTAAATTTGTTTTATACATTATATTTTAACACAGTATCCAGCTCTTTCGTGCAAAATTGTTCTAATGAATTTTCCCTGTTAGGCCGATTTTCATCATAAAGCTCCTCAAGTTGCCAAACACTTAAAGAGTTTTTTTACTTTCTCATTTAAGGTTTTCTGAATGAAACTTTATACAGACAATCGCTTTGAGTGCATGAATTTTTTTAATGATATTTTATTATTAGATCTTTTTTTTGTCAATGACATCCCGATAAGAATTAAAACTCAGTAATAAACAAATAATCGTCCGAAATTGCAACTTATACACGAAATATGCATTCCTCCAAACATTTAGATTGTTTTTCTGGCAAGAAGCTTCTTGACACATTTCCTTTTCGTTTGAAATATGTTGATATATTGTTATTTATAGTCAAGCAGCAAATCAATTGCATATTTAGAACGATATCGTGATTATCATTTATAAAAGTAAACTTTCTGTGATGCTCTTGTACCCCTATTTGTGACATTTTTATGTCCCATCTATGGGTATTATGTTTTCTAGTCTGTGCGTCCCTCTGTTCGTTTGTTCGTCTGTCCGTCTTTCCCGCTTTATGTCGAGGTATTTTTTAATGAAGTTGAAGTCCAATCAACATGAAACTTAGTACACATGTTCCCTGTAATATGGTCTTTCTAATTTTAATGCCTAACTAGAGATTACCCCCCATTTTTACGGTCCACTGAACATAGAAAATGATAGTGCGGATGGGACATCCGTGTATATACTGGGGAAACATTCTTGTTACCTATTGTGTCTGTTTGTTTTGTTCACACATCATTGACAATATAATGGATTTGATGCGAATGTCATAAAAGTGAGAAGTTTAGCTAGCTTTAAAACCAGGTTTAATCCACCATTTTCAACACAAGAAAATGCCTGTACCAAGTCAGGAAAATAGGATTACCGGTTTGTGCGTTTCCTCTTACAAGCCCCGGGCTTGGCAGAGAAGCAGCAAATACAAATCTTATTTTTTTTTATTTATACAAGACTCTTAAGAGCTCGGGAAAACAAGCTATCATGAGACCAAAGGCAGTACAGTCCACTTCGTTTTCTGCATGTTTTAAAATTCATAAAATGAAGAAGTAAAAATCACATGAATACACTGAATTTGGTCACGACTATATGTATTTGATACAAATTGAATATGCATGTACTATTTGCCAATGGACGTTTAGCAGTCATATGTCAATCATTGATCTATGAAAATAATAGATTTTAATTACATATCTATATCCGACAATGGAACAAATTTAATATGGACAAGATTTTTTATCTTTATTTTGGTGGATATAAATTTTTGTTCAACGTGGATAAAATTCTTTCCATGGATACGATTTTATGATTTTGGAAGCCTACAGGGAATTTTTACTTGGTTAAACACTTACAGTAATACACTCAGAATTACCCAAAAATTATCTTAGTTTGGGTAGTTTGCCTGCGGAGAAAGCTATCTACATATTCTATAATAGGAATGCTCTATTTCTTTCTTTAATATTGTTATTGTTATATGTATTTCTGTTTATATCCATCCAAAGAGTTTAGCCCTTTTCAACTGATTTTTATAGTTTGTTCTATGATGCATGTATACTATTACACCACTGTTCCAGGTTAGGAGGGGTTGGGCGCCCAATACATATTTTAACCCTGCCTGATTCTGTGTGTGGCTGTCCCAAGCCAGGAGCCTGTAATTTATTGGTTGTTGTTTGTTAATGTGTATCATATTTTTTTCTTTCCCTTCTTTGTATATAAATTAGGCCGTTAGTTTTCTCGTTTGATATGTTTAACATTTGTCATTTAGGGGCATTTTCTAGCGGACTTTGAAGTATGTGTTTTCCTCATTGTTGAAGGCTGTACAGTGACCTGTTGTTGTTAATGTCTTTTCATTTTGTCTCTTGTAGAGTTGACTCATTGGTAATTATACCACATCTTTGTATTCTTATGTTTACAGTATTTCGATTTGACCAATGTATGCTCTCATCTTGTTTCCTAAATTTGTACTTTTCTCATGGATACAGAACAGATTATGAGTTTTTATTCTATCAATCCAAAGAAAAAACAAGAACATCTATTTACATTTTGCTTACTATTTAATATTTCAGGAAAGTATATTCACATTGCAGTCCCATAAAATTTAAATTCAGTACCCATGTTTACTATGATCAGAACTTAAATGATGTGCTAGAATACTGTTTTTATCCTATTTCTGTGCTGACTTATCATGTGAAACTGTACACGGGTCAAAGCATGTTATTAAAGGGGCCCTAGCTGTCAATTTAATGTTCTCAGATTTGATTCAAGTTCTCATATTTTATTTATAACAATGTAAAAAATTACAAAAAGTATAAAATAAACAATTTACAAGGCTTGGGCTCGATAATATGTAGCTTCGTTTTGTGTGTATTTTAGTCTAGGCACCATCTAATTAACTATTGAGTTGACCTCCGAAAACCTCTGATAGTCATTTAAGCGATATAAACATCTCTGTCTTTTACCTTACTGATCAATTGATCATAACGGAATCAGGAAAATGTGTAAATTAATTCTGACTAAATAATTTAAAGTAATTCCATCTTTTTTTCCATTGAAAACACATGTGATGATGCGCATAGCTTTTCTTTTCTGCATGTTTTTAGTTTAGGTTTGCATAATTTCTTTTATTTCTCTTGATTTTGGAGTCCTTTATACCTTTTTAATTGACATTCATCATTTGCATAGTTGCATTTTTTCTCATTATATGCAGCATTTATAGTCCTTTAAACATACTATAATAAACATATAAATAACGTAAAAAAATGCATTTTCTAACTCACAATCATTGCAATAGTATTTATCATAAAAGGTCAAATATTTAACCTTACCATAACGCACAAAAAATACTAAAAATGTGTCTTGATGTTGAACAATGTATTATGTACCTCTTTAATTAACATCGATAAAGCAATTTGTTAAACAGTAAAATGAAGTGCACATTGTCTAGTTTATCCATGTACCCTGTTTTTAGAATGCTTTTTATGTCTAGTGAAATACCACTCACATTGAAAATTTAATTCCAAATGACCAAATGCATAAACGAATATTTTGATCGATTCTAGTGTGCGAGGTAGTTGGTTCGAACCCCAACCGAGTCAAACCAAAGACTTGAAAATAAATTGAAAGTTCATGCTTATCCATTAAGCATGCAGCATTTACGATTTGCAGAGCAATGCCATGATGGCTAGAAGTCAGTACAATGTGTCCGGTTAGGGTAGCATGCCATTATGTGAACTAGCGCGTTAACAAAAAATCTGGCTCAGTGTTTTTGGTCTAGTACAAAGCAGGGTTTATATTCATATCAGATTGTCATTTTCCTGTCCTGTCTATTCATTTAATTGGCCGCTGGGTGTTAAACAGTCCTCCATTCATCAATAACTAGGAATTATGCTGCACATGTAGCGCGTTTTTCGTCGTTTTAAAATGAATTTAATAATTCTATAACGATCATACCTACAAAATGTAACATCAACACCAACGCTAGAAATATATTGTTTTGGTATTGCAAATTTTTCTTCCAAAATGTTAACAAAAATCTTGCATGCTTTTTCATTTGAACCAGGATCACCATGTGTAAATGATTATGATAGATATTCATGCTACTAACTTAATAATTTGAAGACGTCCAACAGTAATTCGCGATCATAACATTCAATATTAATAAGATTTGTTTGAATGTTATTTTCAACATAGTTTATTCACGTGACAGTTAACTGTTATTGCTCGTCAAACAAATACGCCATTCCCCTCTGATTAGCAACAAGCAGTCGATTGGTAGAACGGTTGTAATGCAGTGCAATTGGGAATCTAATCCATCTTTTGCTTCTAATATTTGTTTTGCATTTTGTCCATCATGTGAAATCATGGTGACGTTGTTAGAATGATTAGATGCAACAAACACATTTCCATCAGTATCAACAGTAATTCCTTGTGGTGTTCTCAAATTTGTATCATCTTTATAATTCCATATAACATTGCCTTCGTTGTCACAGTCTGTTCTGTGACTGTGTGTATTTTTATTTGTCACGTAGAAATTATTTTTAAAGTGCTAAATACTTGACTAAGTGCTTACATATGTTGTGCTACTTAGAACAGTCTGTTTTTGGTTTTAAAATCAATCTCATATATTCAATTAGGCTTATACCCACAAAATATAACCTTTTCACCAACACAAACTGCACCATAACACCATGATTCAGTATATAGTGTTTTGGTTACTTCTCTGGATTTAATGTTGATAATCTGAATGCATACCTTTTCATTTAAGCCAGGCATACCAGAACTTACACCAATACTTTATACCTCGTAATATGTTGTCAAAACTCGAAATTTCCAATTCTACTTCATTAAGGTTTATAATGACTTCTTTAATTTTTTGACTGCATTTACTCGCGGCGTCCTGGAGCTTTGTAATCAGACCCTTCTCAACAGCACCGAGATGATGGTTCAATTTTATTCTAAACTCTCGAATTTTCATGACTGCTGATTTGCTTTGATCTGCTACTTTAGCTAAGTTAATTTCACGGGCTGTCCTCATCTGCGTGATGTTTGAATGTAAATCTGAAACACTCTGATTCAAATCCTGGAAAATCTGAGACGTCTTTGAGTGCTTTATAACCGTCTCGAGGGCTAAAATACTTTCTGTACATTTAGCATGATCATACATTATCTAACACCTCGTTCATTTTCGATGCAAGTTATGTTAACGTATGAGTGCTTTCGGTTGTTATCATAGTTGGCTACTAAATGTTCAATACCGATCTCCTGTAAAGGAGGTGAAGAAATATACAGAATACCGAAATTAGTATAAATATTTGCATAGTTTCAGTCTCGAAGCCGCGAACTCTCTCGACACTAGACGTCCATTTGAAAATGAAAGTCAAAATGCAGGAACCGATGGGTCACTGTGAAAACTGTTAAAATATGAAAAAATAAAGGGTGTCAGGTAGGTGAAACTTACATGAATGAAGAGATAACTGTAAAATGAACAGATGGATGCCTGATTTAATTCCAAGGTCGTCAGTCGGCCACAGAAGCAGCGAAGCAGCGCATCTGTTTTGGACGGGAAAATATCCACTTTTTGATATGGGACGATCTCTGACGTCCCAAGGTCCCAGCTTGTCTGGCAAAACAGCCGTTGGACGTCAGAGTAATCTCGGACTAATAGACACCCTGTTACATTTTAGAGATAAAGCTTACGTTTAAACATTTAAGACCAACATATTATAAAAGGTTCGAACTAACAACTTATCAATACAATTAAACTCGCAGTGTCTCCTTAATGATTATACAAGAAAACATAATTATATCCTAAAGCCTCCAAGTAAATATAATTTAAAGCAGTGTCATATCATATTTAATTTGGGACACAAAAAAACTATTTCTCTTTCAGATGACAATATAACTTAACTTTGATTTTAAAAGAAACAAAACACGTGATGGGGTGTCTTATTCTTAACAGGCGGATACCAAGTTGATGTTAAATAATAAAAATGGAACTCTTTTTTTGGAGACGGTAAACACTCAAATTTGAACATTTGATTTTTTTACATCTGTTTCTATGAGATTTTAAAGTTTAATATGGGTGCATAATTTAGAATTATATGCATCTTATGAACATGTTTTACTTAAATTATAGTATAGAGCTTCGAGATATTTGTTAACTCTCAAATTATTATAACGCGGTCGATTGTGGTAGGTTCGATTTCAAGTTAATCTTTTTTGTGCATTAACATAAATTCCAAAGAAAAAATTCCACATGCAGACAGATAATAAACTGGTCTTTTCAAAGTAGTGTAGATGAATTTGAAATATGTTGGAGGTCAAAGATGTCACAACTGGAAATATTGGAAGCCATGTCTTGTACAAAAAGCCCTGTACAAATAGTTTTATTCAATAGATAATTTTTCAAATCAATTTTTCATTCTGTTTTATCCTCACCTAAAAAAAATAAAAAGCATATATGTTCTTTTCTAGCAGCCAGAAACTAGAGTTAAAATAATAGCTATCCTCTCAATATTTAATGATAACTGATTTTCTGGGGTCTTTTTGCTTTTTGTTTTTTTTTTGTTGTGATGGTGGGTTAATTGCCTTTTGGATTAAAATATTACGGTAGAAAATCATAAGACACGGGAAAGGTTTTAAGTTATATAGTTCATATTTAGCTTGAAAATAAATTAATTTCACTTTGAGATGACAAAATATTTAACTTAATTTTTGTTTTGTTCAAACATCTTAGAACACAAAACTGTATCAGGACAGATGACAAGCTTTTTTAAAAAGCTAAACATATTTTAAAACATTCCGTTTAGCTTGATAATTAGCAATGTTATTCATGCGACCTGCATCATTTGTTTGAATACATGTATATTTACTTTCTTTCTAGTTTGACTAATGCTAAATATACAATTTCTAAATCAGAAAATTATAAGAAAATAAAAAAACGAAACTCGATCGATAGAAATATTTGGGTGGTGGGACCGTCTTCGAATTATCAGAATTGGAATCGGAAATAGAGTAATTTCGATTTACTACAAGGATACTGTTCCTAGATTTTGTAAACATTTTTTATTAACGAAAACATTAATAACTCACCGTGTTGTGATCAAATCAGCACTTGTATAACAAGTGTAAACAAGAATGAGGAAGTAATATGGTCATGTGATAAATTTAAAGTAAGGGAATCAATAAGTAACTTAATCGATATAAGAAATGACTACACAGTTTAAATTGAAATGTATTTAAAACATTATGCCCAATTCAGTGTAAACAAATAATCCTTTATGATTTCTGATTTGTAATATATAATTATCTTCAACCATAATTATTACCCATAGAACATGTAGAACAATGCAAAATCAGGTCAAAGTTAGATAAAACTCGCAATGTACGCTTTACGATCATATATACACCAAATACAGTTGACTTAATATCTTATAATCACGAGATCACATGTCCATTAAAAAAAACCTTTTTAACTATCAAAATCATACGCCCAAACACATCAAACGAATGGAAACGTTATATTTCTACATTTGTACAGGTATTTCTTTGTGTAGAAAATGGGTACTGAAATGCAGACCTTGCAAACATCCCATAGTCGCACGCGAGACAAGCAAAAAAGCAAAGATATTTAAGTTTAAGCTCATACAATTGTCAAATGTCTATAAATCCAAAATTGAGAATAGAAATAGGGAATATGTCAAAGAGGCGCCAACCCGACCAAAAAGCAGAAACATTCGAGGATGTAGTGTCATACACGAGAGGCGAAAGATACCAGTGTTAACTTAATGCACTCGGAAAGACACCAATAAGATACAATACTTAGATAACTATTATCAAAAAACATGTTTAACCCGGCGAATTATTTTATATGTTTCGGAATTTACACATGACGTATTGAACTAGCGCATACTTTTGTTTGGAGCCAGCTGAAGAACATCTCCGAGTGTGATTTTTTCTCTCGGTGTATTGAAGACCCATAAGTGGTCTTCTGCAGTTTTCTGCTAATTTGTCGGGTTGTTGTCTCTTTGGCATATTCCCTATTTCCATTCTCAATTTTATTAGCACATGTTGCACAACTGATCATCAATTAGAAGAGAACTCACACCAACAGGAAATGAATAACTGTAGAAACATGAAATACAGTTATCTCTCTTTATCAAATTAAAGTAAAATCAGATTTACATTTCCTCTCCTCCCTTTTGTTTAATACAATTAAAAGAATGTCACAAGGTTTAGACTACCCTCAGATCTTAGTGAATTATTCTTCCCCATATGAAAACATAAAAGTTACTTAATTAAGATTACAAATGAAAAAAAAGGATTATTTCTTATAGTTCTTCAACATTTTCCTGTTTTAAAACTTGCAAGAGTGCGTAAGATGAAACTGTAAACTTTGTCATTCAATTTGCTAATTGTTCATATCCTGGACACCATTTAATATTGTCTACTTCTTTTGACGCCAATGATTCAGCTATAGCTGTAATGTCCATCCTGTTATATCCATCCTGTAATGTCCATCTTGATACCTTTAGTACCAAAACGCTAGTCATCTACAAATGATCGACGGTGACAGATACTAAACTCTAACCGATCTTTTATGCTGATAGCTTCTTCTGCAATTGTGAATCTTATTACACGTTAATTTTGTTTGCTTGCAAAGTTTTCGGACAGCTATTACTTCCCTTATCAACTATTCGGAGATATTTGTTATAAAATTTTAACATAGATTATTCACTTGTTTTTCTATGACCAGCTAGCGTTTATTGTTTACAAAAAGTCATAAACAACCATTAAATTGCAAAACATCTCGTGCTGGGTCACTTAAGTCGAGCTCACCCTTAAAGGTTTACTTGAATTTGTTCATATTTATATTTGTTCTAACCAATATCTAAATTTATAAACTTGTTTTAAGGAAATCATTACTAGCAATGCATGCAATAATCATCTATCTATCAAGCATCGAATTGCAATAAATGAGAGTACAAGAGGAAAGGCTGTGTATTTTCTATAAAATTTCCATATGTTTATCATTGAATCGACACAAGGGTACATAATCAATAAAACGATAAATTTACATTCTTTTATATCTGTATTCATTTTTGGAAATGAGATTATTGATTTAATTTTCTGAGGTATATAACCTGCTTTAATTGCTCTTATCAAATGTGCCTCGGTTCCGTCTTTAAGTTTAGTACTCATGTCTATCATTTCAAAAGCCATACCAGGTCTTGAAACTTGAACAGACCAACCTATTTGGCCAATAACGTCCTGTACAAGGCTTGCTAATTTGTATTTGGGACATCTTGTTTCATAACGGTACTTGATGGTTCTATAATCGTATTATCTTTTTTCTTCTATAATGATCCAGAAATATGCCATTTTTGCTCTGGTAAATTTGAAAATCTACATATGAAAAATTTGTCTTTATAATTTATCCAGTAGCAAATCTTGTCCTTAGTTTTCTCAGACCTTCCTCAAATTGTGCATCTCCAGAATGAAGAAAATCATGTACATGACAACAAAAATATTTCACTTAGACGTTGGTCAGTATGTTTGACAAACACTGCAAAGTTCAAACTACATTGTTTACATCCCACACTTAAATGCTCTTCCTTTATCCTTCAATAGAATTGTCTTGCTCCACCTTTAAGTCCATACGAGCAGTGCTTTTATCTCCACATTCCTCTACAAATCACTTTTGTGCCCTTCAAAAAACATCTCTATCTAATATCTCCCCTTGAAGAAAAACCTGACTTTAAATCCGTTCGTTTAGCGGTCCAATTCATACTAGCAGCAATTGAATGGAATATTTTTATATTTCCTTTTCCTTCTTTCAAAACCTCGCACAACAAGTTTAGCTTTTTGTTTGATTATCTTTGGTTGTAATAACCCATCTTGTAAAAAAGCATTATGACCGTCACATTCTACATAAGTGTCAAAATTATGGAGTTTTGAAATTTCTCTATTCTGTCAATTTGTTCATCATTCAAAAAAAAAACTGTTTGTCATATTTACACTAATTTCATTCTCATCACTGTCGCCTGTGACCTTCTCCTACTCAACTTTATCTAAATCTACACCCTCCTTATCTTCATCAACTTCATCTTGAACATTAAACTAATGTATGTTTTCCCTGTTGTTTTACACGCTTGAATGAGTACAGTAGCTTTAGTCTATGTGTTTGAATTAGGCAGTTCTTATTGATTTTTTCCATTTTCTTTAAGTTTAGCTTTTATTTTTGCCTGAATGTGAGAGAAAAGCTAAGATACAGGTATCGATAGATAGTCGAGCCATTGAAGGTATGTAGGAAAATATTACTAGAAGTATCACCTACATTTTACACTATTACTGATCAATAAAATAAGGTCAAGGTCAGATGAACAATGCCAGACATGTAAACCTTGAAATCTTTCCATACACCAAATATAATGACCCAATCCCTTCAAGTACTCGACAAGCCAAATCACAAGAACTTAACTGACCACCGAACCATGAAAATGAGGTCATGGTAATACGAACCCTGCCAGACAGACATTAACAGCTTACATTAATTATATACATCAAATATAATTGAGCTAATGGTTATAGTGTCTGATAAACTGATAAACCCATAAAATGAGGCCACGGTCATATGAAACCTACAAGACAGACATAAAAACCTTTACAATAGTTCCATACAGTAAATCAAGACCATATATACTGATCCTAGACAAAATAAAGAGGCTTATAACCTCTAAGAAATAGACAAATTCACAAAAACTAAATATTGTCCTATGAAGAAAGATGAAACTTACCCATAAACCTTCCATACACAACCCATTGTTTATAGTATTGGAAGTACAAACTTGACCTTAAAACTTAGCTTTGATCATGGATCCATGAAATGAGGTCAAGGTCTAGTGAACTTTTGATAGCCATGCAAGTCTTTGCAAGGATCCCATATACCAATACAGTTTTCCTAATTATCTATGTTATGACGTGTCTTTTCATAATCTGTTGGATGTATTAATCGGTATTGATGATACATTTATTACTTCTGATTGGTTTTGAACTAGCAGTCAGTAACTGCAAACACTCTTACATAGGTCCTTTGTTATTGTGTTTTGATATTTGTGCTTTCCTGTCTATCTTAAAATCTCGAAACGATAGTACAAGTTGTTTGCATGCTATATTACAGCACTGTACTAGATTAATGTGAAGATTGGGCACTCTCAAAAAATGTTCGTCCTGTAACATTCTACATGTGCTAGTCTCAAGTTAGGAGTTGTGGATACTTGTTTCACTCACAGTCATACCATGTTTTCTTTTTATATGTTTGAACAAAAGCATGGTCCTTTTCAATGTTATGTCACTTATTATTAAGATACACTTGCAGATGTTCCCCTTGGGTTTTTTTTATGTGTCATTCATTTGGGTTTTTTAAAATGGCTGAATCTATACTTTTCTAATCGACACATAACTAAATAAAGGTCTGAGATTGCTCCTATAAACTTTTTTGAAATAAGTGTGTATTTGAAAGTATATGTGTCAATGAAGGAATAAAATATATTCAGTTATAGCCGTATTTTGTACTCTAGGTTTATAATTACAGTTTTCAGTTCTTTATACATTTCCAGTCTCTTCTCTTACAATGGAAACCAAGACAACACTGTACATTAAATAGATATTTTTTATTCAAAATCATTGAAATCTGAACAGCCAATGTATTTTACACTGGAAAGATGTAGATATGTAGTAATATATACATTTTCTAGAAAAAAAACATAAGCATGTATTTATATTTGGCTTCTTTACAATTGTGAAATAATTCAGTTCAGTATTCTTGAACATTTTTCCCCACGGGACCTTATAACTTAAAATTACTTTAACAAAACAGATTGATTAATAATGTAACAATCGATAATCTTTGTTGATATTTTCTGACCCAATTTTGATTATTCTAAGACGACCCCTTCATCCTAATGTGTCCATGTGTTGGAGTAAGTCAAACAAAGATATGAGAAAACAGTGTTATCTGGAGTAAATATAAGATTTATTCCTAGTATCTATGACGAGTTTATATACTCATTTATCAAACTTACAAAATAAGCAAAATAAAAGTTAACTAAGGATATACCTCCTCTAACTTACAATAAAATATGAATCAAATGGAAAGTCTAGTATTCCGGTACTTGCTCACACAAAAGGAGCACATCTACTCTGAATTAAACAAATATACCATACCCTTGACATTAGCTACGAGGAGTTGATTGGTAGAACGATCATAATGCAGTGCACATGGTATATCCAATTCATTTTTCTGGTCGATTATTTTTTTTGCACGGCTTCCGTCAGGTGATATGATGGTCACATTTTTTGATCCTGCAGATGCAACAAACACATTTCCACTGTTATCAACAGAAACCCCTCTTGGTTTGTTCATATTTACATCATCCTTGTAAGCCCAGATAACATTTCCTTTGTTATCAAAGCTAGTAACAGTGTGATTCTTGCCATTTGTCATGTAGAACTTGTTTTTAAAGTAAGCTATATATGACCATATACCTACACCAATAGTGCTGCTTATCTCGCTTTGTTGTTCAGTTTTTACATCAATAGTATAAACTCCATTTGGACTATACCCTCACAATACCAACTTTTCATCAACACACCCTATTCCATACCCCGATGTAATTGTATCTATGATTCTGGTTATTTGTCGCGAATTAATGTCAATTATATGAATACATGCTTTATCGCCTGTATAACACCCAGAACTTACAGCAACAGTCGCATCCTTGACTAAAATTAAATCAAATGCATCACTTACTTTCAATGGAATTTCGAAATCAGAACTGCCGTCTGCCTTTCTGATGAACAATCGCTTCTGACCGTATTTAGTTAATACCATACGTCCATCAGGGAGGAAGGCACATCCGGTTACTGGTTTACCACCAGAATCAAACTTGTTTACTTGCTTTAACTTGATATCGTCGAAGGACTTGACAATGGTTGTAATTATTTGCGCTTGTTTTGATTTCCTGATGATTATTTTTTCCTTGGTTGGTACTGTTTCCATAGATACTGTTCCAAACACCTTCACGTCAGATAGAATATTTCTTATCTTGATGTCTATCTCCAAACTGACAGATAAATTATCAAAATACTTGTTTTCCATCATGGAGGTCAGTCCTTTTTCTTCATCTGAGACTTGCTTTTCGATTTCTCTGGTCGCCAGATAAACTTGTAGTTCTGAAGCATGTTGCTTTATACCTTTTAAAATATTATCCAAATTTGAAATGTTCGATTCTACTTCATTAAGGCTTTTAATGACTTCTATAATTTGTTGACTGCATGTATTCTCGGCCTCCTGAAACTTTGTAACCAGGTCCTTCTCAACAGCATCCAGATGATGGTTCACTTTTATTCTAAACACTCTAATTTTCTTGACTGCTGATTTGCATTGATCTGCTAGTATAGCCAAATTATCTTCACGAGCTGTCCTCATATGCGTGATGTTTGATCGTAAATCTGAAACACTCTGATTCAAATCCTGGAAAATCTGAGACGTCTTTGAGAGCTCTATAACTGTTTCGAGTGGTAAAATACTTTCTATACATTTGGCATGGTCTTGGATACACTTGTAGCAAATTGGACATTCATGCTTCTGGCAATAATTTTGATATTTTTCATTGTGTATGTCACAGTATTGTTTGATATCGGTTATGAAGGCAGGTAATTGTTGATAATCATCAATTGGAATAGTTGTATGTCCACGTGTTGCTTTTAATAAAGTATGGTGTTCTTTGCAGTCCGAACAAAGAGCTTCGTCACAGTCTTGGCACCAGTGTGTGGATGGATTTGAAAGATGTCGGAGATCACAGATGCCACAAATGGAAATATTGGAAGCCATTTTTTGGTACGAAAAGCCCTGTGAAAATAGTTCAATACGATATATAACCTACGTATATTCTCAAAAAATAATTATTCATTTTGTTTCATGAAACCCCATTAACTAAAAAGCATTTATGTTAATTCATAGTAAACTTTTTCTAGCAGCCAGAAAATAGAGTTGATTTAGGAACCATATTTTTACTCTTTAAAAATTACTCCTTAAAAATTATATGATGCTGATTTTCCAAGAAATATCAATTCATTTAAAAAGTCCAATTTTAAATATAAAAAACAAACATTGCATAAAAGATGAAAAGCGAATACTGGTTTTATTATTAAAGGAAAAGACATATAGTCATGTTTGACACATATAAATTCATTTATATCATTATGTGAGTTTTGGTGAGAGGGAGGAAACGAAGAAGCTTGTATTTTTCAGATTAACTCACGTTTTTCTGGGGTTTTGTTTAATGTTTTATCTTGTAAAAAAAAATTTGGTGGTGGTGGTGAGAGGGGCTCTTTAAATAATAATACTGTTGTAGAAGAACATAAGACAAAGTTTTAAAGTAATTATAGTCCATATTTCACTTGAGCCATAACTTAGCATAAATCTATTTCACTTTATGATGACAACAAAAAATTTGAAACAGTTCAAACATCTAACTATTTCTCTAAAAACAAAAAATTGTATCAGGACAGATAACAAGCTTTTTTTAAAAAGCTACACATATTTCAGAACATTTAGTTTAGTTTAATTTGATTTCATGCAATATCATACTTGGTACCTGCATCAATTTTTGAATATATATAAACTTTTTCCCACAATACGACTAATACTTTGTAAACAATAACAAGAAAATAAAAAAGGAATTCGAACTCGATCCAACACAAACACCTATTTGGATGATAGGGTAAGTTTTCTTCGATTAATCACAATTAGTATCGGAAATAGAGTAACTCCATTTACAAATAAAATGTTTCCTACAAGGATACTTCTCCTATCTAAAGATTTTCTATAGAAGTAGACATTAACAACTCACCTTGTTTTGACCAAATCAATCCGTATATAACGGATATATAAGTGTAAACAAGAATGAGGAAGTAAAATGATCATGTGATAAATTTAAAGTATGGTGAACTATCAGTAACGATTATAACGGTTGGTCTGTTACTTAAAGCACAATACAATTTCACCGAAAATAGGAAATTAGATAGCATTGCTAAAAGCAATGCGGTTCGCATAAATAAACAAAATCAAACTAAAAGAAACCATCTTATTTTTTGTTTGTAGTGCAATCTCAAATTTAGCTTTTTACTTTAACTCTAAATAAATAATCCTTATAATTCTTGCTATTGCTGTGAAAATAACCCGTTCATATGTAAACATTTATATAATTTTTAATGTTTTTGAGAATTGTTGAACTTGGTTTCTTGTAATGTCTGTAAAAAATTCCAACTACACATCTTATTATTAGGCCTTTATTGAAAATGTCAAGAGATATCGATTTTATAATGATAATGTATATAATCATGTGATAATATCGTATAGCGGGCTATTTTCGCGGGATGTAAATTTTCGCTTATTTTTCGAAAATAGAACAAAAATGCCAAAATCCATTCCGCCAAATTAAAAGTGTGCATGCAAAGGTATTGATGAAAGTTTAGAATCGCCAAAAAAAAATAACCGCCAAAACATGATTTGTAATATATAATTATCTACAATTTTAGTTTTCACCCAATGAACCGTGAAATGAAGTCAAGGTCATACGAAACCTGCAATGTACGCTTTACGATCACAGGTCCATACAACAGGTCGAGGACAGGTGATCCCTGGTTAAAAAAAGTAAAGTTACAAAAATCCCGACCTCAAAGGAAAATTCAAAACTGAAAGTGGATTACCAAATTGCAAAATCAAAGAACACTTGGTATCTGTTTTTTCTAGTGTTGAAAATGGTACGGACATGTAGATCTTGCAAACATCTCATATACCAAATATAATTATCCTATTACATGTATTACTCATAATAAGTGAGTATTTCACATAACAAAAAAACTCCAAATTTTTTCAAGCATTCGTTGAACGAAGAAAATGTGTTCAAAGACAATATACAAATGTCAGACGGAAACTTAGTTACATGAGGTATCTTAATACATCATGTTTAAGGTATTGAGTCATCCATATCTTCTACCTTCTAAAATATGAAGCTTCATATACAAAGAGTTTACACCGCCACCATATAGTATTCCTTATCTCTTGCAATATACGACTGTAGGCGAGAGAAACAAAAATGCAAAGACATTTAGTTCATAAAATTGTCAAATGTCTATATATTTATTCTACTATAACTAATTCTTCGTCTAAAGCAGTTAGGGAAAAATATAAAAGAAACACAAAGTTGAAAACAACTTATTTTCCCGAAAAGGGTTATACATGTAAACCTCAAGTGTAAAGCAGACACAAAACGAAAACGCTTTAATAGATAAAACATTATAATATTTCGACTTTAAAGGTCTATAAATTAAGATTCTCTTAAAGGAAATATAAATAAGTTAAATAAAAGAATGAGGCGACAACAAAGTATAACGTGTTTATATAAGGATTGATTTGATTGCAATATGTATGGTCTGTAATTGAAGCTAAACGTGTTTTACAGTATAACTTCACACTTATTTATCTCAAATAATTTGCAGAGTCGTGCTTTTAAGCACGGTATGGGCACAAAGTACGTTATGCAAAATATATATGTTCCAGAAAGTACATTATGCAATATAAATATATTCAATGTATAAACTTGCATAATTTTATCCATGTTATCTTATCCTTTAGTTTTATATGTTGTGTCATGTGTACTATTGTTTGTCTGTTTGTCTTTTTCCTTTTTAGCCATGGCGTTGTCAGTCTATTTTCGATTTTGACTGTCCCCCTAGTATCTTTCGTCCCTCTTTTGTATATGGTAAATAAAGGTGAATCTTTAGATTGAATCTTCATGGATGCAAATTAGTAGCAATAGAATTGTTATATTGAATATAAGATCCTTACACATTATCTTTGTTAGAACTAGAACACACCCGTGATATCGAGAGTCTGTGACTGAATAAAAGTATATAACTATGCGTGTATGCGTAAGCCTTATTTTAGCCTGGATTTTTAGCTTTCATATTGGTATTGGCATCAGATAAAATCTTGCTGATTATTAGATGCACAGATGAATCCGCTTTCAAAATCTTTCTGTTTGAACCCATCGATCTGGAACTTATTAATCATTGGTAATATTAATTATTTGGAAAACAAAAGGGCATAGAATGGAGTTATTCTTAATAAACAGCATTGTCCTAAATTAGTTATAAATAAATTTGAATTCTTTGATTCGCTATTTTACTTCGTGCCGGCTAACAAATTGGAAACTGTACCTATACGCCTTATTTTAAGTCTAGATTTATTAGTATTCGTATTGTCATTTTATAATGTCATACGGATTAAAATACTACAATAGCACGGATGTCATTCAGTTTAACGAGAGAAATGATCGTGAAAGAATATCAAACGGCGGTCAAGTATTGAGAGACGATCGTGAAAGTTCTAGTAACGGATCGTGAAAGACAGTTAATCGAGAAGACATATAAAAGGTCAATAAATATTCTAATTTAATTAATTACACAGACAAATTATCGACAAAGTAAAACTGTCTGTCAAAATGGTTCAACATTATGATCAGTATGTGAGAATATCCAGTTTTAAAAGTACATAGTTATTACAAAACAACAAAAGGAAGATTGCTCCTCGACATTTCAATGACATAAAAAATGTAAACAAACATGATTTTTTCACAAATTCGACTAGAAAAACTACTTTTATCCGAATAAGGGCATTCTATTTGAATTAATCAAATGGTTCTCATAGTTATTTTGTATAAACGTAATCTGAAACTTGGTAAATAAACAATTATTTACACAAAACTTGATTTTTCGGATCGTGAAAGATCACGTACCGCATTTTTGAAGATCGTGAAAAGGATCGTGAAAGATCTGATGCTACGAAGATGTTCAAATTTTTCTTCAATTATATCATAATTAATATTTGTTATTGGTATTGAGAAAAGCTAGATAGGTCAACATCCTCAATAGGTTTAAGCATTTCAAAGTATTAATATTTTCAGAAAATGAAATGTAAAATAGTTGGATGATTGTAGGATGAAGCTTTTTGTTGTCGTGTGAATTACTCACTTATCACGAGTTGTAGGATACCCACATTTTGTATATTGGATCCTATAAACTACATGTCCGTGAGACAGGATTCACCTGACTCCGAATTTGCCTCATTTCATTGATGAAGATTCATTTTGTGGTCAAGTCCGTATCGCGGATTCGTTAAGCTTTAGGATAACTGTCAGTTGTTATGATTGTAAGGTGTACATTTTCGACTTCTGCAAGGTTTCAAATAACATCTAACTCATTATCATGCATCATGTTCGTTTTATGTTGTTTAGCCTTTTGGATATATACCTGTATGCTATAGCGCCAAGGTATTTCGTGTATGGTGTACATATCTGTCTGCATGTTTCATATATGACCATGATGACTTCAATTGTATTTGATATATTGCATGATAGTAAGATGTCTATGTCTGTCAGGGTTCATATACTTTTGACCTTATGTTCCGAATTAATTGGCCAAGCATAACTTTTACATTTGTCAGTTTCTAAGGCACTGTAAGAATCGGAACACATTTATTTGGTGTACAGGATATTTGTAGAGATCTGTATGGCATTGTATTCTGACCTTGAACTCTTTTTATGAACCATTGACAATCTTAAGTGCATTTGACACTTGTAGTAAAACCCTGGATATTATAGACGTTCAACAAATATACTATCATAAGTAGAGCAGACGAGACATTACAGCATTTGCGATCTGGTATTATATAGTCTGGAGTGTATAGTTAAATCAATCCACATCTGCGTTGTATACAAAGAACTTAAGAAAGTATTGTTGCACAAAATGTTGGTTATCGTTCAATCTCAAATTACTCATGAAAGATGCTGTTTTGCTGTATTTTTTATTTGATGGATATCATTTTGGTTTAAACGTTGCATATCCATATTATTGGCTAAATAGTGTCGGTCTGCCTGAATTGCACTTGACCGATTCTCAGAACTGAATCTTTCAAACTTATTTAGACACGTTTTAGTTTTAATGTTCATCCTTATCAAAATAGTTACAGGCTTCAACCAGTTGCAGGTTTATCAAATGGTAAAAGAAATACAGATTTCTGATTAATAGTATTAAGTCTGGTCACGCATTATCTTTCACGATCAAAATAATGCGTTGCCTGATCTTTCACGATCAAGTTTGATGGAAATTCAACAAATTCAAGGTTTTCATATACAAATTAATGCTTTTAAGGGAAGAACATACTTTAATTTTACTGTACAATCAGATCCACCAAATATTAAATTTCAAATATATCATAATAAACTGAAATATGACCATTATAGGTACATAAAGCGTGTTATTTGTAATTAATTTCATAGACATGCATTGTGACTTTTGTGTTTTTTCATAAAGTACTGCATATTTTCTTTATCTTATTTCACAGTTATAATGAGGAAGTTAAACCATTTTGACAGACATAATTTTTTGTTCGGATTTGTTCCGCGTTTTGAAAATTAAGCGATTTTTTCAAAGATTCTGAACTAGAATTTACATGTAATGTCTTTCACGGTCCGTTACCAGAGCTGTCACGATCGTCTCTCAATACTTGAACGGCGTTAGATATTCTTTCACGATCATTTCTCTCGTTAAACCGAATGACACCTGTGAATAGGAAACAATGTGACAATGATTGAAATTTAGTAGTGTCAACCCTGTGATTATGAACCGTGTATAAAGCAAATCCTGTCAGATGCGGAACATCCAGATAAGGTTATATGTAACATGTGAACTTGTTAGTTATTGGCAATATTAATTATGTGGAAAATAAAAGGATCTGGAAAGGTGTAATTTTTAATCAACAACATTGTCCTATATTAGCTATATATAAAGTTGAATTCGTTGATTTGTGCTTTTTACCCTATGACGACTAACAAATTGGACCTCGTTATTTAGTATAATAGATATGTTTTGGTTATAAATAGAGATCTTCATGGATGAAAATTAGTAGCAATATGAATTGTTATATATTGAATATAAGATCCTTTATCAGTATACGTTTGGTTACCAGTAGAGAGAACACGTTGGAATGTTTCGTCTGCTTTACATACCAAGATTTTAAGTTGACGGTCTGTGGTAATATGAAAGTGTTAGTTCAAGTATCACATACACTTAACTTTATCAATGATCCATCAACATCAGGTCAAGGTCAAAGGTACCATGCCAAACAGACATGTACACCTTGCACCGAATATAATGGCCCAATCGCTTCAAGTATCCTAAAAACAGATCAAAAAGTAAAATAACAAAAGTACCGCCCAACTCCAAGGACAATTCGAATTTGAAAGTCCCTTATCGAAAGGAGGTCGAGGTCAGGTGAACAATTGATTGCAATGTAAGATTTTACAAGGACCCCATATACCAATATAGTTATCCTTATCTCATAATTTATCTTCTTCAGACTTTTTATGACATTTTCATACTATATCTGTTAAATGTGTATCAATTGATATTTAAGTCTGGGGAAAACATGATATATTTATTACTATTGAGTTATTATTGGACTTGAACCAGCTGTCAGTAACTGCAAACACTCTTAGATAGGTACGTTGTGTCTTTGTTTGTTGACTTTTATGCTTTCCTTTCGACCTTAAGAGTCAAGCCCTTTCCAATTGATAGTAGACTTTGTGTGTATGCTATATTACAGGAATGTACTGGGTTCAGGAGAAGGTTTTGTGCTCATCCGTTCAAGGTCAGCTCAAGCTGATATGCTTGTCTATATGCCATGGTATGCTTATGTGTTACATATTTGTTTGTTTTGTAGTGATTAATTGTGAACTCTCCTTTTGAATTTCCTCGGTGTTCAGTATTTTTGTGATTCTACTTTTTATATATATGTTTATTCTGCAACTTTCTATATGCGTCTGACTGTCCCATGTCAAGAGTCTGTTATGCAGTGGCATTACTAGTAGTTAGTTGATGTTGGTCATACTTGTCGTTTGTATATTGTTTTATAATAATTCAGTCTATAGGTTTTCTTGTTTGAACTGTTTCACATTTTGACAAGACAGGCCCTTTTTAAGACCTTTCTACTCGATACGAGCAATGTTTATTGCTGAAGGACACATGGTGACCTAAAGTTACTAATTTTCACTTCATATGGTTTTTGATGGATGCTTGTCTCCCTCACAGTCATACTATGTCTCCTTATTTCTGTATATTTTAACAAAAACATGGTCATTTTCATGTCATTTAATATTGTCAACTTAAGATATACTTGCAGATATTCTCCTTGTTTCGTTATTTCTAAATTATGTTCATGTGTCATTTCATTTGAGTTTTATTTACTTACTAAATCCGTATTTTTCTAATTGATACTAGTACATAACCGAATAAAGGGATGATATTCGTCCTATAAACTTTTTTAAATTAAGTATGTATTTAAAAGTATATGTGTCAGTGAAGGAAAACAATTTGTTATAGTTGTAATTTGTAATCAAAGTTTCTAATTACAGTTTGCAGTTCATTTCAGAAATTTAAAAGATAAGCAAAGTAACAGTTAATTAAGGATATGTCTCCTCTAACTTAAAATAAACATATGAATGAAATTGAAAATCTAGTATTCCCGTACTTGTTCACACAACAGGTGCATCATAATCTACGTTAAACAAATAAACCGTACCATTGGCATTAGCTACGAGGAGTTGATTGGTAGAACGATCATAATGCAGTGCACGTGGTTCTGCTAATCCATCTTTATTGTCGAGTATCTGTTTTGCACAGCTTCCATCAGGTGATATGATGGTTACATTGTTTGATCCTTCAGATGCAACAAACACATTCCCGCTGTTATCAACAGAAATACCTTGTGGGTTTTTCATATTTACATCATCCTTGTAAGCCCAGATAACATTTCCTTTGTTATCAAAGTTGGTAACAGTGTGATTATCTGCATTCGTCACGTAGAACTTGTTTTTAAAGTAAGTTATATATGACCATGACCTAACATCAATAGTGCTGCTTATCTTGCTCTGTTGTTCATTTTTCACATCAAAAGCATAAATCCCATTTGGATCATACCCACAGAATACCAACGATTCATCAACACACACTATCCCATAGACCCTATTAGTTGTATTAAGGATTTTGGTTATTTCTCGTGATTTCAGGTCAATTATCTGAATGCATTTTCTATCGCGTTCATGATACCCACAACTAACAGCAACAATCGCATCCTTAACTAAAGTGAAATCAAATGCGTTACTTTCTTTTAATGAAATCTCGAAATCAGGACTTCCGTCTGTTTTTCTGATGGACAACCGCTTTTGACCGTATTTAGTAAATGCCAGTCGTCCGTCAGGGAGGATGGTACATCCGGTTACGTTTTTACTACCAGAATCAAACCTTCTAATCTGCATTAACCTTATAATGTCGAAAGATTGGGCTGTTGTCACTAGTTGAGCTTGTCTTGATTTCCTATTAATTAATTTGTAATTGGTGGGTACTGTTTTAATAGATACTGTTCCAAATATCTTTACATCGGATAGAATATTTCTTATCTTTGTATCTATTTTCAAACCGACAGTAAAATCATCAAAATGTCTGTTTTCCATCATGGAGATCAATCGTTTTTCTTTTTCCGAGACTTGTTGTTCGATTTCTCTGGTCGCCAAATACACTTGGAGTTCTGAAGCATGTTGCTTTATACCTTCTAATATGTTGTCAAAGTTCGAAATTTCGGATTCTACTTCATTGAGGCTTTTAATGACTTCTATAATTTGTTGACTGCATTCACTCTCGGCGTCCTGAAGCTTTATAATCAGATTCTTCTCAACAACATCAAGATGATGGTTTAATTCTATTCTAAACTCTCGAATTTTCTTGACTGCTGATTTGCGTTGATCTGCTACTTTAGCCAAGTTATCTTCACGGGCTGTCCTCATCTGCTTGGTGTTTGATTGTAAATCTGAAACACACTGGTTCAAATCCTGGAAAATTTGGGACGTCTTTGCTTGCTTTATTACTGTCTCGATGTGTACAATACTTTCTGTACATTTGGCATGGTCTTGAATGCACTTGCAGCAAATCGGACATTCATGCTTCTGACAATAATTTTGATACTTTTCATTGTGTATGTCACAGTATTGTTTAATATCGGTTATGAAGGCAGGTAATTTTTTATAATCATTAATTGGAATAGTTGTATGACCACGTGTTGCTTTTAATAAAGTATGGTGTTCTTTGCATTCTGAACAGAGAGCTTCGTCACAGTCTTGGCACCAGTGTGTAGATGGATTCGAAAGATGTCGGAGGTTACAGACGCCACAAATGGAAGTATTGGAAGCCATTTCTTGTACAAAAAGTCCTGTAAAAATAATCTAATTCCATGTAACCGAGACATAGATTTTCAAATTATTCATTCATCCCCCTATTATATAAATAGCATTATATTCATTCATAGACAACCTTTTCTAGCAGCTATAAAGTAGAGTTGATTTAGGAACCATCTTTTTACTGTTTAATAATAACTGATTTCTCCTTAAAAATTTATGATTTTGATATTCCAAGAAGTATCAATTCATTGCAAAGTCATTTTAAAACTCCAAAATAGACCTTGCATAAAAGATGACCAGCGAGGACTTGTTTTATTACTTAAAGGAAAGACATATAGTCATGTTTGACACATATAAATGCAAATGTATCATTATGTGAGTTTTTTGGCGTGAGCGAAAAAAAGGAGAGGCTTGTATTTTCCACATTTACTCACGTTTTTCTGAGGTTTTGTTTATTGTTTAATCTAATTTCATTTTTATTTTTATGGTGGTGGTGATACTGAAAACAATCGCTTTGAGATGGCAAAATATTGATATTACCTTTTAATACTCGTAAAAGATTCAGACAACTAATTGCTTATCTTAAAACACAAAATTGTATCAAGTCAGATGACAGGCTTTTATTTTTTTAGCTAAACATATTTTATAACATTCAGTTCAGTTTGATTTCATGCAATATCAGCCTTGCAACCTGTATCAATTTTTATATATATGTATGTTCTTTTTTCATCCAATTCGACTAATTACTTAGTATACAATATTAAATCAGACAATAATAAGAAAATAAAAAGGAACTCGATCCAATACAAAATCCAATTAAATGATGGGGTCGTCTTAAAAGTATAAAATTAGGATACGAAATAGAGTAATTCAATCTAGAGAAGAAATGTTTCCTACAAGGATACTACTCCTATATTGTTTAAAGATTTTCTACAGAAGTAGACATTAACAACTCACCTTGTTATGACCATTTCAACCCGTGTATAACAAGTGTAAACAAAAATACGGAAGTGAAATTGTCATGTGAAAACTTTTAAAATATTTTCTCCGGATTTCTTTCTTAATTATATAATAAACATAGAGCTTAATATATGACCAACTGTCAACATGGTGAAAAGAGTAATTGTAAAACAAACTAATTAGTGTTTTATGACAAATGTTCAATTATCTGTTTTTTAATGATGACAAGGTATTCATTGATCTTTAAACAACAATGTAACACTTTCACATTAATGCTTTTAAAATATAATTCTTTTTTTATGGAAAATGTATGAAATAAAATTAAAAAAAATAAAAATAATCTGATATACATTTTTGTGTTATTCCATCAAGTGATTTATGTCAAATTTAAGAAATAGTTGGAAAATAGAAAGTTAATATTCAATTTAATCTGTTCTAGTTAAATCTCCAACTATATTACCATGCATTACAATTACAAATTTGCATTACTCCATGTCGGATCAGGACAGATGAAAAGCTTTTTTAAAAAGCTGAAATTATTTTATATCATTTAGTTTAGTTTGATTTCATGCAATATCATACTTGCAACCTGCAGCTATTTTTCTTTACTTTTCTCCCCAATTCGACTAATACTTAGTATACAAATTTTTTTTATCAGACAATAATAAGAAAATAAAAAAGTAACTCGATCCAATACAAAGACTATTTGGATGATAGGGTCGTCTTAGAAGTATTAAATTTTGATCCGAAATAAATGTAACTCGATTTAGAAAAGAAATGTTGCCTACAAAAATACTGTTTCTATGTTATCTAAAGATTATAGACATTAACAACTCACCTTGTTGTGACCAATACAACCCGTGTATAACAAGTGTAAACAAGAACGAGGAAGTAAAATGGTCATGTGATAAAGTAAAAGTATGGTGAACTATCAGTAACGATAACAGTTGTTCTGTTACTTAAACACAACTAGAACACACCCGCCAAATCGCGGGCATATACAGCTTGTAAACTGGTGTAGGATGGATTTTTGTTAAAGATATTATGACTGGAGAATTTCATATAATTAGGTATCAAAAGCCCTCTCCCTTTTTTCCAAAGTTCGTTATTTGTATCCCGACATCCGGAAATTAAAAAAAATATCCCCTCATCCCGTAAGGATCAATCCCGAAATCCCGAGCTTAAAAACATCCAATCCTGACGTTCCGAATAAGTCCTGCCTCCCTCTAATCTCTACCCTACTTTCATTTTGGCCAAAATCAATACTTTCACTTTCAACAATAAATTTGTATGTCCCATTTATGGGCATTATGTTTTCTAGTCTGTGCGTCCGTTCGTTCGTTCGGTCGTCCGTCCGTCTGTCCCTCTTCAGGTTAAAGTTTTTGTCGAGTTAGTTTTTGATGAAGTTGAAGTCCAACCAACTCGAAACTTAGAATATATGTTCACTATGATATGATCTTTCTAAATTTAATGCCAAATTAGAGATTTTACCCCATTTCACGGTCCACTAAACATAGAAAAGGATAGTGCCGATGTGGCATCCGTATACTATTGATACATTCTTGTTTCCACATGTTTTACTTATTTCAATATACATTGTATATGCAACTGGTATGACCCCTTAGATAGTAAATATTTCAGAAAACAGTAGACAGAATACAGAGAGTCTCTATATATTATAGTAGTATAATTGTAGTTTACATGTAGATAAACGCTAAAAATAATTGTCTCTAAGGAGGTATAATAGTTGTGGTTCTTACGATCTAAAAACCATGATATGGAGAACGCTCTGATTGGCTTATTTATTTTTCATTTTTGTAATCTATCATACGATTGGTTGTTCTTGTGCATGTTTAAAACCGGAAGTCTTTACTATGACTTAAAGTCAGTCTGATGACGGAAGCAATATCCGGACACCTATTTTGTCGTTTTTCTCCCAAAATAACTCAATCTGAATAATCATAAGAATGGATGACAAATGCAACTATGCATGTTACCTAAACAGCTAAAGAACACAGATGCATGATGATTAATTTGTTGTGGACGGAAGAGAAGCAACACACAAAATGAGTTCTTCTCGTTTAATAGTTTACATATCATTTCACCGAAAATAGAAATCTAGATCACATGACTTGGTTTGCATAAATAAACAAAAAATCAAACTAGAATAAAACCAACTTTTTGTTTGGAGAGCAATCTCAAAATTTGTTGCTTTTTACTTTACCTCTCAATAAATAATCCTTATAGTAATTCCTGCTATTGCTGTAAAAATAATTTTCTTTTGTAGAGAATTGAACGGACATGTAGACCTTGCAAACATCCCATATATTTTACAAATACAGTTATCCTTTTACATGTATAGGAACTACAATATTTTTCAAGCATTCGTTGAACGGAAACTTAGTTTCATGAGTTGAAGGAATCAAAGCTGCCCTGAAGGTATTCCTGCTAAAATTTGGACAGAAACATCCCGTACATAATTTTAATTGTATATATATAGAGAACGTTTTATCTTGAAGAAGAAGAAAAAAAGGAGAAGCAGAAGAAATAAAGCTTCATACAGATAGGTTAAGCCGCAACCTTATAGTAATCCTTATGTCTCATAATCTGCGACTTGAGGCGAGATTAGGGAAAAACGAAGACATTTAGTTCATAGAATTGTCAAATGTCTATATATATAATCTACTTTCAGTAGTCCTTCGTCATGTTCGTCTAAAGCAGTTAGACACATACATAAAATAAAAAATAGTTAAGAAACGACTCAAAGTTGAAAACAGCATATTTTGCCGAAAAGGGTTATTCGTGTATACTTAAAGTTTAAAGAAGATACAAAAGAAAAATGCTTTAAAAGATTAGACACTTTAATATTTCGACATTGATAGTCTATAAATTAAGATTCTCCTAAAGGGAATACAAATAAGATATATACAAGAATGAAGTGACAGCAAAAATTAGGGTTGATTGCTTGCAATATAGATGGTCTGTGAATGAAGCTCAGTGTGTTTACAATACTACCTTAACGGAAGTCGTGCTTTCAAGCATGGTATGGTCACAAAGTACGTTATGATATATATATATATATATATATATATATATATGATATACAAACTTGCATACATTTACCCATGCTATCTTGTATGTGGTAAATAAAGGTGAATATTTAGCTTCAACTTTCATGGATGCAAATTAGTAGCAATGTGAATTGTTATATTGGATATAAGATCCTTAACATTATCTTTATCAGTCTAAGTTTTGGTTATCAACAGAGAGCACATGTTGAAATGTCTCGCCTGCTTTACTTACCAAGATTTTAAGTTGAAGTATGTGGTAATATGAAGGTGTTACCACAAGTATCACATTCACTTATCTTTGATCCATTTAAATGAGGTCAAGGTCAGAGAAACATGTCAGACAGACATGTACACCTTGAAATCATTGCATACAACGTATATAATGGCCCAATCGCTTCAAGTATCCGAGAATCAAACCAAAAAGTAAAGTAACAAAAGTACCGCCTAACTCCAAGGAAAATAAAAAATGGAAACTCTTATCGAAATGAGGTCGAGGTCAGGTGAACCTTTGACGGCAATGTAAGATTTAACAAGGAGTCCATATACCAATATAGTTATCCATTAACTCAGATTTTATCTTATTAAGACTTTGTATGACGTTTTCATACTACATCTGTTGGTTGTGTATCAAATAATATTTTATTCTGAGGAAACATGATCCATTTATTACTTATTAGTTATAATTGGTTTTGAACTAGCTGTCAGTAACTGCAAACACTGTTAGAAAGGTACGTTGTGTCTTTGTTTGTCGACTTTTGTGCTTTTCTGTCGACCATAAGAGTCAAGCCGTTTCCAACTGATAGTACACTTTGTTCATATGCTATATTACAGCAATGTACTGGGTCAAGGAGAAGATTGGGCGCTCATGAGTTCAATGTCAGCTGAAGTTGATATGCTTTTCTATATGCCATTTTATGCTTCTTTATTGCATATTTCTTTATTTTATGGTGATTAAGGTTAGAAAGCAATGTTGACTGATGTATCCCTGTTTTTGACATGTTTACCTTCTATTATGTCTGTTCGCTTTGTTCACACGTTGTCAATAAAATGGAACTTGATGCGACTTTCTTACAAGTGAGAGGTTTGTCTAGCTTTAAAACCAGGTTTAATCCACCATTTTCTATATAAGACAATGCCTGCATTAAACAGGAACATGACAGTTGTTATCCATTTGTTTGATGTGTTTGAGCTTTTGATTTTGCAATTTGATAAGGCACTTTCTTTTTTTGAATTTTCCTCAGAGTTCAGTATTTTTGTGATTTACTTTTTATAAATTTTTATCCTGCAACTTTCTATATGTGTCTGACTGTCCCACGTCATGAGTCTGTTATTTGGTGGTAGTACAAGTAGTTAGTTGATGTTGGCCAAACTTATCTTTTGTATATTGTTTTATAATAATTCAGTTTATTGGTTTTCTTGTTTGAACTGTTTAACAATTTGACAAGGCAGGCCCTTTTTAACACCTTTCTACTCGCTACGGGCAATGTTCATCGCTGAAGGACACATGGTGACCTAAAGTTACTAATTTTCACTTCCTATGGTTTTTAATGAATACTTGTCTCCCTTATAATCATACTATGTCTCCTTATTTCTATATTTTAATATTTCATGTCATTTAATATTGTCATCTGAAGATATACTTGCAGGTATTCCTCTTATTTCATTGTTTCTAGATTATTTATATGTGTCATTTCATTTGCGTTTTTTTTTAACTTGCTGGATCTATATTTTTCTTGCTGACACACAATCAAATAAAGGGCTGAGATTGGTCCAAAACCCTTTTTTTTAACCAAGTGTGTATTTGAAAATGTATGTGTCAATGAAGGAATATGTTGTTCTGGTCATAATCAAAATTTCTAATTACAGTTTGCAGTTCTTTGTACTTTATCTACTCTTACCATTGAAACCATGACAACACTGTACATTTTATAGATATTTTTTATTCAAAATCATTGAAATCTGAAACAGCCAATGTAGATATACACTGAAAGATGTAGACATGTAGTAATATATACATATCCAAGAAAAAAACAAAAACATGTATTTATATTTGGCTTCTTTACAATTCTGAAATAATTTATACTTAAACAGTATTCTTAAACATTTTCCTCACAGCACCTTATAAATTAAAATTACTTTAACAAAACAGATTAATTAATAATGTAACAATTGACAATCTTGGTTGATATTTTTCTGAATATCTTGAAAAGGTCTAAAGAAAAACACAACAATTCTCTAATTGACAGTGATGAGACATTCAGGTGAAAAAGTATTGATATAAAATGTTTACAGAATGATCAAGAGTACTAAGATAATATCAATTGACAATCTTTCCAAGTGCAGAAAGAGATATTTATGAAAAATTTGCAAGCTTTGTTATTCAACTTAAAACTTGACGATTCTTCTACAGAAATAAACAAATTATTTCAAATATTCTCTGATACCGCCAGAGAGATTCAGGCTCTTGTTTTTTTGAAAGCTCCGAGCCAGTACGACTAAATGGTGTTAATTGAAGTGCAGAAAAACAACAAAACAAACTTTAAAGGGCAAAAAATGCAGGTTCTATAAAGACATCATTGCAGTAACCCTAAATATATTTAATGCAACTTGTATATACATGTAGTGTTTTTTTAACAATTGTAAACATTATTTATTTTTAACTACAAATTAGGGTGGTTTTTTTTTGAAACGTTATTTTTGACAATTAAATTTCTAAACATGGTGAATAAATTTTCAAAATCACTTTCATCTGTGTCTTTTACATTATTGGTTGATACATTTCATATGCAAATCAGAATGGAATCATGAATATGTGTTAATAAATTCAAACTAAATAATTTAAAGTGATTCCTTCTTTTTTTCTGTTGAACGCACATGTGATGATGGGCATATCTTTTATATTCAGAATGTTTTTAGTTTAGGTTTGCAAAAGTTCTTAAATTTTCTTGATTTTGGAGTACTTAATACTTTTTTTAATTGACATACATAATTTGCATAATTGCATTTTTTCTTATCATAATTATGCAACATTTATAGTTCTTTAAACCTTCTTGATAAAATAAAGATATTGCAGCTGATCACATAAATAAATTGTATGTGTGGAAAGCTGTGAAATAAAAATAACAAAAGAAATATTTTACATTTAATTCTTTGACAATTAAAAACTTTATACATGATCTTTTTACAGTTGTAATAATCTTTATACCCATAGGACATGGTTATGAATGATTTCTTGGGTGGAACTACTTTTTTTGTCAATTTCAAGATATTAACCTGACCTCAAATGGCCCACTCATTTTAAAGAATTGATCAAACATATGTTCAACAACTATCTTGAAGTATAAGTGGTATCAAGATTTTAAATACTGTAAATTCAGAATTATTGTGTGAATTCATAATTGCGATTTTGTCATTTTAGACTTAATTTTAATTTTTGCAATATTTAGAAAAATCCTGTTTAATTCCTATAAAAAAAATCAAAATGCGAGTTTAAATTATTGCCATTTTAAATTCTGTTGCATTTTTCGCAATAATAAAAGCATCACAATAACTTATGAATTTACAGTATTACTGATTCATGTGCTTGGACATTACATTCAACATTTTCTTATTTATGAAATATATCTAGCTATTAAAATAGAAATGAATGTTCTATGGGTAACATTAATTGGTGAATTTTCCAGTTTTCTGGAATCTTGTGTCATCACAATTTAAAATCAACTACAATTTTAATACAGTTAACAGTTGAACTCCAAGAAAGTTTGTGAAGCTAAAATCAGATTTTTTTCCAACCAAGAGAAACCTTACCACAGTAAATACTTTATCTTATTTATTTTGTGTTGTTCAATATCAGATTAATTTTATTAATAAAACCAGTTTGAAATTCTGACTATTAAACCTGTTTCCAACTCTTTCAGTTAAACCAGTCTGAAAGTGTATTAAACAATTTATTAAGTTAAACAATTTATTAAGTTCAAAATGTATTGGTTTTAACCATTTCAGTCCAGATCTGGGGAAGTTTTATTGGTGCTAGGGGGATGGTCATCTGTGTAGATCTTCAAAGCCTTTTCTTTTCTAGGTGAGTATGTCGTCCTGGCAGTAGTTCTGTTCAACCTTCAAAGAAGAATGGCTCCAATTAGTAATGCAAGTTTTTGTATAAAATACACTATCATCTATAATTGAGAAATTAATGAGGGAGGATCAATTTTCCCTGTTTTTGAACCAGATCTGATTATTGAATGAAAATATTAGGGGTGACTAGATCCCTTTCTAATGTGTATTTTGTTCACCCCATATATATCAAGATTCATTTATTACTATTTAAAACAAAAATTTGATGACTAATATTTTCTTTGCATTAAAACAAAAATATTCACTCCTTTACAAAATTCAGTGGAAAATATTTTAAAATATTGCAATTTAAAGTGAAAATTTGCATTTCTCTGCCACTTTTTACATATGGTTCTTTATAATAAATTTTTTACTTGAACAACATTTACCTTGTATTTTCTTTTTGTTGTAGTTCTTTTTTCTGTTCTTCTGATAATTCCATTGGCTTTTCTGTTTTATCCCTGAAATATGATAACTTTAGTTTAAATGGGTTGGTTTTTAAAGTTAGTACCTTTTATTTCGACTATTACAATGCAAAGGAAAAAAAATAATAGCAGCATTTTTACTTTTGATTTAAATAATAAATAAATTTGCCTGGTTTGGGTGATTTGGTGAAAATGGGTATATTTCTCCATTTGTTACCCAAAGAACTATCATACAAGAAGTCGGAATTTGATGAAACTGATTTTTCAATTTAATCTTTTTGACAAATTCTCCTCCATCTTGCTTATAAATTGACATATGATAGCATTTTATTTGAAAAAAAAAGAAAAGCTAAAATCTCCACCCCCCTTCCAGACCCAATTGACCTATAAAAATAAGGTAAAACTTACTTGTAAAATAGAACACTTCCATCATCACAGATATATAGGGGCCATGTATTTAGAGTTGTGGCATGTGGACTCCAGTCTAAGTCTGTATTCATCTCCAGTAGAGAAACATCACAGGGAAAGTTGCCACGACCCTAAAGAACAAAACATAATTAGTGAAGCTATATACAAGATTATGAATCATGTTGCTGCAACCCTAAAGAACAAAACGTAATTGGTGAAGCTTTAGACAAGATAATGGATAAAGTTGCTGCAAAACTCAAACACAAAACATTAAGCTAAAAACAAAATTATTGACCACTTCTGTCTGACAATGACATGAAACAGATTATTCTTTTTGTAAAATAGATGGGCTTGCTTTGTATTTATCCAAAGCTAATTGACCCATTTTCTTACATTTCTAGATTTACATTTAATAGTAACACTTATAATATATATGTAAGACTCCATGAAAATGTGATAGAAAATTAAAGACCAAGATAATATAAACAAAATCAAGTTGAAAAATATTCCTCTAGTGTTTATCATCTTCAAATATGTGTATAGAGCTGTAATCATGCAGCCCTCTTTTTAAACTAATTGTGTAACTAATTTGTAATAAGCATATCATAGTGTGATAAACATATTAAAAGCATACCTTGGCATAGTCAATATTGTCTTCTAGAATTCCACTAACTTCTGAAATCTAAAACAGAAAAAAAATGGTAATTTATATCTATAGACATGTCATTGTTCCAAATGATCCTCCAGAAACTGAAATCTTCCCATTGCTTATAAATGGATCTATATCATGTACTTAAACAAAACGAGTGAAGTTCAATTTTATCATGCTGAATAAGCCACCATTCTAATGACTGTTCAATTTCAATATCTGCACATACTGAAATGTCTTCCCTGATTTACTGACCATAATTGAAGTTACGTTGAAAGTCTTAAATTAAGGTTTTACTGCAAGTAAAAAACATAAAACTACCATTATTGATAATCTATGAAAATGATGTCAGTTGAATCGCAGTAGATGGATATTTACACTTTGAAATTATTCCATACCCCAAATATATATAGTTACCCTATTGGTCATTGTACCTGAGAAAAGGAATTTGCTCATTTTTCATCAAATTCATACAGTCACTATTCATTGCATACATTTTTTTCCTTTCTTTAAATTAAATACTAGTATTTTATTTTGATAAAAAAATAAATTATGGAAGGTATATACCCCAAGGCACTGAAAATTCCTCCAGCATTTTGCTATTAAATGAAATAAATCTGTATCACCAAAACAGATTTTTATGATTTATTATATCATATTATATGTACCTTTGACTTCAGTTCCTCAACTGTTTGCTGGGTTAAGAATATCTCCTTGAAATTTTCTAGTTCTACAGTTGCTGGGTGCCATTGTCGTACAAAGATGGCTAACTGGGATGATGATATCATCTGCTCTTCATCTACAACATGTACAAATAGAACTAAACATGTGGCTTTTATGTATAAGAATATATATATGTATTCAGTGATTAGGAAGTCAATGAGTAATGAATCTGAATATGCATCACACAGTTAGGCAAGATAACATTAAGCTTCATTATAAAGGAGGAGGTCTGGTAAGGACCGATTTTGGCCTCAAATTTCAGTTTCATCTAACGAAAGATTTTGACCACTTTTTAAACACTTAAGTGTCTATTTCATATGATGCAATTAATTTATGTGAAAGATCTTAACTTATTTTGTCATTAAAAACGATCCGATTCTGGCTCAAATATGAGAAATCTACAAAATATGCGAAAAAATGTCACTTTTCAGATGGTTTTTGTCAAAAACGAAAGTGGCCGCATCCGTGTTCATCCGTTCATCCTCAATCTTTATATATGTTATGTATTATCATTAAATACAACTTCCATTTCAATATTTTGGATGAACACGAATGCGGCCACTTTCGTTTTACACGGAAACCGTCTAAAATTTAACTAAAATGCTGGAATTGTGAAGATTTCAGTAATTTAGCATGAATTAATGGTGCTAGTTCTCAATATATGTGCATTGTATTGGCAAAAAGAGCCCATATTTATGTAGCAGAACCTTTCTACTATCCAATAAATGACTAAAAGTTTACATTTTAACAATTTTGTAAAACTGCTATAATTTGGGGCCAAAAAGGGGTCTTACTGGACCTACTCCTTTCAGAAAGCTCTAATTTGAAGTTCCTGACAAAAGCAAACAATGAAAATTTCTTACATTGTATTTATATGAAAGAATGATAATTGATTAAACACAGTAAAGCATATTCACATGAAGCTTACTACCAATTTTTTAGGATGATCTAATTAAAAGTTCCTGATTGAAAGACAGATGTTTTCCAGCTTCAGAGAGAGGGATATAATTATATTATTTGTATGCATATAAATCAATAAATATTGTTGAATTCTTTACCATCAAGCTTCTGTAAAAATATTTCCCAGTTGGCAAATATAGGTACATCATCTTCATAAATTTGGTTGTCAAGGTAAATAGAACCAGGATTCCTCCATGTTTTCTTACGTAATCGGCATCTAAACAATACAGAAAATCAACTACAATAACATGTTAATTAATCTTGGAGGAACATTAATACCCTATCTTTGTTATACACTCTATTTTTATTCTGAATTTGAGCACAAAATACATTAAAATATAGAAAATTTAAATGTTAAATTCAACCACTCTTTTGTGTTGTTTAACATCTTTGAGTATGTGAACAGAGCTTAAATCATATCCCTCATCCCTCTTGTTTTCAATTTAACCCTCATCCATACTTAACTTTTTTTTACACAATTTAAAACAAAATGACATTTGAAATTTGAAAAAAAAAATCTATCTTATACATCTTGAATTTTTTTATGAATACCTATTGCAAATTCATTTATATTTTCGAACACAAAATTAATATTATTGTCAGTTTTCTTATCCCAGAGAGTATTCTCCCTTATGCTCCATACCTATGTACAGGAATGTCAAGGCCACATTGTTCTTTAATCTCTGGAAGTATCAGTTTCTTTGACTCTAACACCGTCATTCCTTTGGCAAATATTGTATCAATAAGAAACGTGCTAGGCTGTAAAGAAAAAAATGATCAGTTAGTTGTGATATTTAAAATTTGGTAACCTATCAAATATTACTTATTTTTCATTGGTGCTTTGAACTGAAAATTAGTTTTATGTGTTGATTTTGGATTTTCATAAAGTTTTGAAGTGAGATTTTGAAAATTAAAATATACCTTGAAGACATAAGCCAGTACAAAGTCAGGTAAACCATTGGTATACATATAATTCAAACTCAAAATTGTACAATGCTTATTTTGAAATCCATGAATTTCTTTTTATTTTCATAATAATAAAAAAGAAAGACACAATGCCTTAGGTTCTAAACTGTTCTCATGTGGTCTTGGTTAATTCTCTTTTGAGATGTTGTTTACAAAATTCTGAAAAACAAAAGTTCTGATGATATATAGAAAGAGCAAAAATAAAGGTACTGAGTGTGCATGGATCAATCAATTTATATATGGCAAGAAAATTTAACTTAAGAAACTAAATATTGTTCATACCTCTGTTTCATTGATATCAAGATGAAACACTTTGACTCTATATTCTCCCTGTTTTAAAGCTCTCCCTAACTTAATATTTAGCTGAAAACAATAAGCATGAATTAAACTTAATTATATTACTACTTCAATTCTTACAAATATAAGTTTTGTTAAAAAAAATTGTATTTCATAAATACATGAAGTACCTACTTTCAACCAGGCCATTCTATAGTTTTATTTGTCTAGACAATAATTAACATCCTAACCAATTATTTATTAGTATTTAACATTTCAAGACCACCTTGGTGATCTCAAGGTACTTGTGGTAGTGGGGTCTCCTCAACGTTCAAGCGTGGGAAGTTGTGGATGAGCATGAGCTGGGTACAACCGAAAATTGGTATTTATTGCTTCTACCGTAAGCAAGAGGCTTTTAGAATTTATATATTTTTATTTATGTTTTGGCTTGAATTCAACATAATGTGTCTTGCAAGAGTAATATGTCGAAAGGTAAACCTTGGGAACTAGCATGTTAAAAATAAGCATCAGTATCCTATAAACCAAGGTTTGTATTCTAATCGCGTAAACATGCTGAATCGAAGCCCCGTTGGTGGAAATTAGCTGTTTTCTGCGCTTTGCTGGGGTTGTTGTCTCATTGACACGTTCCAAATTTCCGTTCTCAATTTTATTTTATGGAAGACCTTTTACTGCAAGTGGGTCAGAAAGTCGCTTTATTTATTGCGTTATTTTCTTATTCAATTTTTTAATTGTCCTTCACGACTACAATATACTTACTTTTCCATCATCAAAGAAAGCCAAGGTTTCTGAGAGCCGGATACTTTCAAATTCTTGTTCTTTAGTGTAAACTCTATACACCTACAAATAAACATGCATATAAAAATTAAAAGTGATTTACCACCTGCAATATAAATCTTTTCCTATTTGTCTTAATTAGTGCACTGAAATAGGTCTCACCTATGTATATAAATATTAATTTATTTCACTGTATATTTATTCATAAACAAAATGTGTTTCTTCAAATGAAGCTGTGTCTCCAAATAATAGAAGCAGAAACAGATTAGTTAGTCCATGTTTTGGTTTAAGAACCTTGAAAATCAATAAAATATAAAACATAAAATAGCAAGTAAACAAATTCATATATACTGAAGAATAAAATGCAGAATGGAAATGAGGAATGTGTCAAAGAGACAACAACCTGACCAGAGGACATAAACAGCCGAAGTCAACCAAAGGGTTTTCACTAGTGACAAAATTCCACACCTAGGTGGCCCTTAAACATAATATGTGTACTAATTCAGAGTAATGGACGTCACACTATAATAATATCTTTTTAAATTCTAATGAGAGATTTTCCAGTGATAGCAGATAACAAACTGTGCGTATTGTTATTCTTTTACTTTTCTACATTGGCTAGAGGTATAGGGGGAGGGTTGAGATCTCATAAACATGTTTAACCCCGCCGCAATTTTGCGCCTGTCCCAAGTCAGGAGCCTCTGGCCTTTGTTAGTCTTGTATGATTTTAAATTTTAGTTTCTTGTGTATAATTCGGAGTTTAGTATGGCGTCCATTATCACTGTACTATTATGCATATTTTAGGGGCCAGCTGAAGGACACCTACGGGTGCGGGAATTCTCGCTACATTGAAGACCCATTGGTTGCCTTCGGCTGTTGTTTGCTCTATGGTCGGGTGGTTGTCGCTTTGACATATTCACCATTTCCTTTCTCAATTTTATGCTATACACAAAATTGACAAAGTCCATGTTATTGTATAATGGGAAACCCCAAATTTTCTATAAAGACTAATAATTATATAACAGTTTTCAATTTCATTATAAGGACTCATTAGTAAGAGTATGGTTGCATTATATCAAGCTGTTTTATAGGAGTTACAGATTAAAATAAACATTAATGTGAACAACCCATGATTTACAACACTAGTAATCCCTAAATGCCCTATGAGTCTACATATAGCTGAATGCTGACACATTAAACCATAACAAAGATTGCTAAATCTTCTAATTCTTCAGATGATTAATTACCTTAAAGTTTTCAGAGTCCGTCCCAATAAAAGGCTCCAGCTCTGCCTTGAAAGCCCCAAGTGTTATCCTCTTATCTACTAAGATTGTTAACGCTGAAAAATATAAATGTGTAGATTGAAGAGAGATATTGAAAATATGTAAGAACATGTTTTAAAATATGACATAAAAATTGCTTCATCCAGGACAAATATGAACATCTTTTTTTGACAATAAAATAACTAATTCATAGCCCCAATTGCTCATATTGCTTTCTCATGTATCTATGTTAAATTTCAAATTTCAAGCATTAATAGCTACTTTGTCTTATGTTCAAATAAATTGGTAGTCATCCAACATGTTTAATGTCAAAACTAAACCTTATCCTGACTGTGCTGAAATATCATTTCCTATTAGATTGTACTGGTTCCGGGAAGTTTGATAGTAAAAACACAGGTACTTCTAATTTAAACTACAGAGCAAATGTGCCCTTCTATTATAGATTTATATATTTTTTTATAATTCAAAAGAAACTTTAAACAAGGGATCTATGGGAATGTCATGTCACCAAGCTTTCTTTTGATACCAAAACTACCCAAATATATCATTAACAAAGAAACAGCTGTGCATAGGAACTATTTTAATTGTACTACTTTCTTGTAAATTCTATACTACGGGACCCGAATTAGTGGTTCTATATCTACTGTTCAAGCTCAAGAGATAACTGTCCATAGGAAAACACATTAACCTGCCTAATATTCATAGCTTATTGAGGTTTTTTTTACATCCTTTTCACATCCTTTTATAAAACCCTTTACTCTTTTTATGGCAAGCGTAAAACCAACAGATATGCTCAAGTCTGGAATATGCTAAATGTATACATTTTTTTAATAGTACAGATAAAACTTACATCTTTGTTTTGATACAATATCCTCATCTCTATTCACCATGTTAAAATAATGTTTAAAAGGTTCTTCATGAACAATCGTTACTTCATCATTGTCCCAATTTTCACTTTCATTCTTTTTATCCGTGTCCAAATTTTCACTACCTTCTTTACTTGTATGAGTATCCATATCATTAATCCCCTTGTCACCAGGAGAAGCAGCACTTCGACTAAATTTAGCACTAGTACTGGTTTCCTGACTACTACTACAACTTTGCCCAACAGGGCTACTTGTCTGTCCCTCGGAACCAGTCTCTGTTGGACTGGTACACTGTCCTAGAGACTGATCACTTTGTGAATTATTCAACGTCACAGATTTTGATTTAGAGTCTAACTCACTATCACTCCTCCTATCACTTATAACCTCGTCAACGTCTAATGAATTATTGTCTTGTGTAGATTTTACACTAGAACACATATCTTCTAATAGTTTATTGTGACGATAACTAGATTTCATATATTCATTTACTTTATCTGGAAAACAAAACAAGTTAATTCAATTCAAAACTAATCAAAATAAAAAGAAAAGTTGAGCATCTTAAATTAAGCATGAGTTTTTTTTTTTAAACTTTAATCATTCTTTAAAATTTTTCAGTCGTATATTAACTGATACAATGTTTTAGACAAATACAATTTGAAAGCTGCACCATTTAAAAAGCGGTATTCAATCACTGATTCTTTTGTAGAATAAATGTGAGGTAGTTTAAAGGAAAAATTATGCAAATACAAAGAACTCCACAAAACACTTCACAGAAAAAACTAAAGCTTAAACAACAGGAACTCCTTAAAACACAATGGGTGAACTTAGGTGCTCTCATAGGGTTAGCAGTTCAGGCTCCACTAGACACACACTATTTTTTACTTGTGTTTAAATATGCTAATGAGTTATGTCAGTTGATAAGGTATGCATAACATAACAACAGATGGGTAAATGAATCTTGTCCATTCAATTTCATGAACAATCTATCATGCAAACTCTCTAAACCTAAAACCTGACCAAAACTAAAAGTTTGAAATGACAACAAGGGTTTCTGGAAAGAAGACAGATAATACATGCAAAAAATTTTCACACCAAAAATATTGAAGAAACAGGATTAAGATTCTTTGTGCAACCAAAAAACTGAAGATTTTTTTGAAGATTTATATAAGACATTATTAACTTAGTAAGGTTTCAAAAGAAATGCAGTGTTCTCCCCATGTCATTTTTTCATCATAGTAATGTGATGCTATAGCCCTTGAATGTGATGCTATCTGAATTGGGTTTTTTTAAGGATTATTTTATGGATGTAATGCTATAATTTTTAGAAACAAGATGGTATTTCATATTTCACTGTTTATCAGGATGCTGGATGAAATATATGGGGAGAGCACTGACATGGATAAAGAAACGATTTTCAGGAAGATAACTTACCTACAGACGGTATATTTACATATATACGTATAGTATTTTGATGTCGATCTAAAAGTTTATAAAATCTGCTGCAATGAAATTGTCCACTTTCTACACTCTCTAAACCTGAGAATTCTATGTACACCTAAAATGTTAATTGTAAATATCGAATAAATATATTTATCGCTATTTTGTACATTTTTCCTTTGATCTTTTTTTGTGATAATTTTCATATCATGCATCTCGCTTGAGATGGAAAAATTATCGCTAGAATCTAAGGAGGCCACGTGGCGTTGCTAACGAAATTGACATGAAATTGACAACTTCGTCATAGGTAAAATAGCGATAAACAGATTATCATTGGTCATCTCAACTCGATTGCTTTTCTCGCTTTCGCTGTACCAGCTCAAGCGAGAAAGTCAATCTCGTTGAGAAGATCAACGATAATCTATAAATATATATTAATTTCTACGGGTACATCTATATTGATAAGAACAATAAACTTATTATGTGTCCTTTTCTTGTGCGAGTTCAATTTTATTTGGATAGTGGCAAAAGCCTTTAAGAAATGATTAAAATTATTCAGATAAATTTAACTTAAACTTTCTTTAATTCATGTCTAGGAAAATTCATTTCCACGCAAAAGATTTAAAATTTTAAAAGGTTCCATAACAAACTCCATGAATTAAAAGTTTGCACAAATTTTGGTTAATTTTCCAGTTTTACTTGTCCATATATAACTCATGTTACATACAAATCTAGTTGAATTTGGATTTTGATAAATTTATGAAGGAATCTGTGAATGTTTACCTTCAAAGGTTATTTGTGGAAAACTGTCTTTTTGGAACTATTTTTAAAAATTTTCATTTTATTTATGTGTATACCTGTTTTTTCATTTCACAATGACATAAGTAGCACCTTTTTTAATGTCAAGATTCCTTTGAAACAATATATATATGCATCTCCATACCTTATTACTTTTAAAGAATCCTTCCGCTTTTAGAGTTTTATTTGGCACAGCTAAGAACCTCAAATCACTATGGAATCTCTCTAAAACACATCTCATTTGGTCTACCGGACACTTCAGTATCTAAATAATAAATCATACATAAATTTCTGAAATATAACTGTTATTATTCCTTTTATTTAAACTTCATTATGAATTAAACACATCAGACGATAATTTGTACTAAAGCACATTTAATTCAATCATTCCAATGATCTTGGATTTATTGCATATAGATCTTCCAGTAGAGAAGGTACTGATTTTTTTTAAATGCAGAGTAGCTCTGCTTGTTTATAAATTAATATCAATATCATTTTACTCTGCTACTTTCCTATTGTTAGTACTGTACATGGTGCATTATCTTCATATGTTTATTCATCTTTTTGAAACAAACATTACTATAAGACTTACATTTGAGACTAGTTTCTTTAATTCATTAACAGTTTGAGTCTGATAGGCTCGTACTCTGATGGGATCATAGAGAATATCATTTTCTATGTCTGCAACATAGACTTTCACTGTTACACCTGTAACATAGAGCATGAAAATAAATAATGATTGTTGTCCTCAGTAATGACTCATTGCAAAAACACTAATAGAGTAAAAAATCCTAAAATCATAAATAATGTATTAATGTATAGACTAATAAATATTATATACATAAGAAATTCCTTAAAGATCAACTATTACCAATATATATTAGTATGAAAATATCCAACAAAACACACAGTTATCTTTCAAATTGAAAAAAAATAAATCTAGAAAATGAACAAATTACAAATTCTTCAGAACCATATACAAAATGTAAAGTACTACTAATAAAACCCATGTGTAGCAGTGTCTATATTGAATGTTATTCTATTGCACATTTCATTATTAAAAAAATCAACTAATGTCCAATATACTTACCTCCTGGACGGTATTCCTGGAATTCTTGATTTGAATGTTTAGTTTCCAATAACAAGTCAAAGTTATAAGCCTGTTTGACCCCTCCTAGAATCTGACCCATGGTGTGTTCCTCTTGACCCTCGTAGGAACATTCTAAGGAATCATGGTACTCATCATACTTAACGATCCGACAGCAGTCCAGAGGTAGGACGTCTTCTAAATCAAACATCTGAAACACACAATATAATTTACAGAGTATTTTGTCTTCGTGTGTATGTATGCTAATTGATTGAATGGGTGTATTAAAAATGCATAATCATTTATAAAAAGTTTACTAACTTTTCTTGTAAAAACTTTGATGTTTTGGTTTATTTTCTCATATATATATAACCATGATGTCTTTTAAGTCATCTTCATCTTTCAATGCTTCCTCTAATAACTGAAATATTTTATATTTTAAGCTAATAAAGTGTGAATCTATTATTAATTGTCTCATGGATGTTAAAAAATTATATATATTACTATTATATATTTCTTTTACAGAAGATATTGAAAAGTTACAGATTCTTATATAACAATTTGTTTAATAATACAAACCTCTTTTTTAATTGGTCAATTTTCGTATTCATGCTTAAAAATTAACTAAATCCTTTGTAGTATGTTCCATGTTAAAAATGTCATAAATGTCCAATTACCAAAGTATTACAGCAATGTTTTGGTTCATTTTCTAGTTTGAATCAAAATTATTAAGTATTCAGTGGTTCATTTTTCATGAGATAGCCCTATACTTTCATCAATATTTCTGTCGTAATGTTAAAAATAGTATATTCATGAAAATATGACTTACCAATGGTAAAATCTCCCTCAACAAAGACTTCCATAATTTATAGTATTTCCAAATTTCCCCCCAAAAGGTTCCTATTCTTTATCATTGTCATTCCTTTTCCTTACTTTATAGGCTATTTCTGTACTTTCTGTTAACGTTTTATCTTTGTGTATTTCTAGCGTCTGTTCTATTTGTCTTTTCTTCAGTGGGTGATAACAAAAAAGCTTAATCTGGAAAAAAAAGAACAGTTTAAGAAATCTGTTCCATTAACGGTCAAGTGATATCTAAAAATATTAAACAGATGCACCATTAATGCATAGGCAAAATTGAGATCGTTATAATTTTGTAATAGAAGAAACGTTCTGCTTTGGGAATTCCGTATATCGTCAGTTTATCGGAATTCCAATGGGGACTAACTGTGCACCACTTATTGCGGATCTGTTTTTGTATTGCTGTGAGTTACAATTTATGACAAAAATAAGCAAAGACCCATCGAAACAACATCTGATAAACAAATTTAATAATACTTTTAGATATTTGGATGATATTTTGGCTCTCAATAATGACGACTTCAGTATGTATATGAAAGAAATTTATCCTGCTGAACTTACTTTAAATAAAGCTAATACTAACAATGACCACTGTCCTTTCCTCGATCTTGATATCTATATCACTAACAGAAAGCTGAATACTAAAATTTATGATAAAAGAGATGATTTTTCATTTCCTATCGTTAATTATCCATTTTCAGATGGTGACGTTCCCTTGTCACCATCTTACGGTGTTTATATATCTCAACTTGTACGATTCGCTCGTGTATGTAACAATATTTTGGATTTTAATGAGAGAAATTTATGTATTACTGAAAAATTATTACACCAGGGTTTTCGATATCACAAACTAGTCAAAACATTTACTAAATTTTATCATCGGTATAAGGACATCATTCGTAAATATAGCTCAACATGCAGACTTCTTATACGTTCAGGTATTTCACATCCAATTTTTTATGGAAATATTCTTTATAAAGCACAAAGGTGTCAGTATTCACCTCAAACACTAAAAAAACCTTTGAATAAGACTTATGAAGAAGGGATATAGTTACGATACTGTTGTCAGGTCATTAAAGATTGCATATTTGGCGTTAATATTGATTCACTTATAGGGTCTTTGCATCGGAACTAAACACATTTATTCAAAAACCAGTTGTTGGCATGACACGGGTTATGTTCTGCTCATATATGTTATGATGGTATGATACTAAACCCCTAACGGGAAGGATTGTGCCTGATGTTCATATGATGAAATCATAATCTTTCAGTCAGTTTAATTGAAGTCTGGAGCTGGCATGTCAGTTAACTGCTAGTAGTCTGTTGTTGTTTATGTATTATTGTCACTTTGTTTATTTTCTTTGGTTACATCTTCTGACATCAGACTCGGACTTCTCTTGGACTGAATTTTAATATGCGTATTGTAATGCGTTTACTTTTCTACATTGGCTAGAGGTATAGGGGGAGGGTTGAGATCTCAAAAACATGTTTAACCCCGCCGCATTTTTGCGCCTGTCCCAAGTCAGGAGCCTCTGGTCTTTGTTAGTCTTGTATTATTTTAATTTTAGTTTCTTGTGTACAATTTGGAAATTAGTATGGCGTTCATTATCACTGAACTAGTATATATTTGTTTAGGGGCCAGCTGAAGGACGCCTCCGGGTGCGGGAATTTCTCGCTACATTGAAGACCTGTTGGTGACCTTCTGCTGTTGTTTTTTCTATGGTCGGGTTGTTGTCTCTTTGGCACATTCCCCATTTCCATTCTCAATCTTAAATAAAAATTTGTATTTTGCTGAACATTTAAATTTGTTGTTTACATGTACCCATCAAAACCTACGGAAATTGGTATTCGACGAATAATAATGAATCCACAGTAACTAGTTTTGAGTTGTAAGCTATTCATACTTTGCACATTGACTTCTCCAATTCTCGTTGTCTTTTTTCATTCTCCTCTTTATCTGTCGTATTTTGTAAATGTTGTCTCATATGAGCAGGAAAACCATCAGGCTGTGCAAAATCTGTCAAGAAAATCTGGCATTATACATAACATAAGTAAACATTAATAAATAATGTAAATTCAGATATTTTACAAATATCTACAAATATTGTTGAAAATATGTAAGTTTTCTTATGATTCATTTCCATACATACAATCACAAACTTGTTAATAATGTAGCAGGAAGCCTATTCTAACTACTGAACCCATACCAATCACTGTATTCTTCAAACTTTATATAACTTAAAACGTAAAAATAACGATAATTTTCAATTACAATAAATATAAGAAGGTAATAAGGGGAAACCAAAATCAGTCGTAGAAAATCAGAAAACAGCATTGACCAGCAGAAAATACTAGTAGCTGAACAGACAAATGCAAAAACAGTCATCATAACATTATAAAGAAACTGAACGAAATGCGCGTATGACGTATAATATTATAAGTCAGATATCTTGGACGAGTTGACGTTAAGCAACTTCTAATCAATCAATATTTGATGATTTTAATTATGACAGTTTACCTTGGGGTGGTCATCAGTTGCCCTTCGAAATATAAGTTTGATATCATCAGACAAAAATGTTATACCAATTAATATCTTACATATTTTGATAGTATATTGGTCTGCAATGGGAAAGTTGCATACAAAGATAGATTATTTAACATACAATACATTAGGCTTGTGAGAGATGCAATTAGTTTGACCAATTAATTTATGCATGATGCAAGTCATCTTACTTTCATGTTTCTGTTCATCAATTTGTTTAGGCATGTGTTCGTCCACAAAGTCTGAACTGTAGAAGAAAATCATAACTTATGTTTCAAACAAAATGTAAAGCATTTTAAAAAGTATGAACTAGATATTTTTGTGACCTTGATTTTTAAAATAAAAAACTATGAACTTGTGAAATAAAGCTTACAATTATCAACTATACATATATTTGCATGAGTTATATGCTTACTAATGCTTCTTCTTATTAGTTATTCAATACTCAAGTAACACCTCAATTAGGAAAGAAAACTAGGTTGGCAGCTTATATGATACAAAGCAACACATCATTGTATTAACGAGAAACAGTGTTGTCGCACTTCAGAATAGATTATAGATATTTCAATTCATGTGACATCATGAAATCGACTTTGTATGATTTGACAGGATGATATATTCGACATTTAAATGTCGCTTTAAATAATACTTCTGTTTATGTCAATTCGCAGGTTTGAAACATAAAAACGATCACGTTTTGAACTTTAAGGCTCATGGTGCTTTTAATGCATGTCTGATGTAATATTCAGTGTAAATGCATTGTTCTGTAAAATTCTGCGTCACTTCAATCTACATTTATTACATCATTAATTCATCTGACACTACAAGAATATAAACACTGACCAAATTCAGAAAATGGTTCACTATTTACTTGCCTCGATTCTGTTTCGGTGAATTCTTTACTGGAGGGAATCGCTTTTATCGAAAAGGCTCCAAATCTTTTCACATCAACTAGGATTGCTTCGATTTTTGTATCTATTCCTAGAGTAACGAGGAAATCATCTGAATGTAAACAATTTAATTCGTTTTCTTTATCGGACAATTGTTTTTTAATTTGTGGCATGGCAAAGAAGACTTGGAGGTCCGACGCATGCATTTTCATGCTTTGCAGTGTACTTTTACAGTTAGAAACTTCCTGCTCTAATTCACTCAGTCTGTTAAGGATTTCTTTTATCTTTTGATTACATTTGAATTCCCCATCCTGGAGCTCTTTTATCAGTCCCTGCTCAATTGTATCCAGGTGATTATTTACTTTCAACCGAAAATCATGAATTTTCTTCCGACCTGCTTTGCAGCGATTGATTACCTCAGTAAGGTTATTTTTACGATCGTTTTCCATTCGCCCAATCTTCACTTCTAAATCTGCAACATTCTTGGTTAAAGTATGGAAGGACTGTGAAGCATTTTGATATTTAACAACATCTTCAAGTGGAAATATACTTTTTCCACATTCACCATGTTCTTGAATACATTTGTAACATATCGGACACTTATGTATTTGACAATAGTTTTGATATTTTTCACTGTGCTTTTCACAAAGGTGTTTAATATTGGCTACGAATGAGGGTAAGTTTTGATATTCATTTATTGGAATGATCGAATGTCCCTTTGATGATTTTGATAAAGCATGGTATTCTTCACAATTAGAACAAAGAGCTTCGTCGCAGTCTTGGCACCAGTGAACAGATGGATTCGAAAGAGATCGAAGGTTACAAATATCACACAGAAGAATATTGGAAGCCATTGTTCGTACAAAATAACCTGCAAAATCAAACATATGTGTATTTTTATCAAAGACTGTAAATAAAGTAAATCATAACGCATCTATTGTATTAAACATATTTAAATTTGCATTCAAACGTGTTTTGATTGCGTGTTAACCAGACAAGATATGGTTACCATGGAAAAGCATGTTGTGCTCTTCTTATTGCAATTGGTTTTACTCCCAAATTTATTTGTTTTATAATTCTTATATGATTTGCATTTCTATATATATTTGAATTTGATTGGTCAATTTGCTTTTTAACCGGATTTTTGTGACAAAAATGTCGGTTATTGATTTGGGGATGTACGGCGGGCGGCCGGGCGGCGGGGCGGGCGGCAATCAAATGTTGTCCGTGCATTAACTCATGAACCGTTCAACCAAAGCTTTTAAAATTTTAATATGTTGTTACTGAAGTTGAAGTTTAATAATGGCGATTTTGACTTTTACGGTTCAGGAGTTATGGTTCTTGAAAGATTGAAAAATGGAGTTTTCAGTCGTGTCCGTGCATTTACGCATGAACTGTTCTATTAAAGCTTCCCAAATTTTAATATGTTGTTACCGATGACAAAATGGAGGTCAAGTTCAATAATGACGATTTTGACTTTTACGGTTCAGGAGTTATGGTTCTTGAAAGATTGAAAAATGGAGTTTTCAGTCGTGTCCGTGCATTTACGCATGAACTGTTCTACCAAACCTTCCCAAATTTTAATATATTGTTACTGATGACAAAATGGAGGTCAAGTTCAATAATGACGATTTTGACTTTTACCGTTCCGGAGTTATGGTTCTTGAAAGATTGGAAAATAGGTGTTTCCAGTCGTGTCCGTGCATTTTCTCATAAACCATTCAACCAAAGCTTTTGAAATTTTTATATGTTGTTACTGAAGTTGAAGTTTAATAATGGCGATTTTGACTTTTACGGTTCAGGAGTTATGGTTCTTGAAAGATTGAAAAATGGAGTTTTCAGTCGTGTCCGTGCATTTACGCATGAACTGTTCTATTAAAGCTTCCCAAATTTTAATATGTTGTTACCGATGACAAAATGGAGGTCAAGTTCAATAATGACGATTTTGACTTTTACGGTTCAGGAGTTATGGTTCTTGAAAGATTGAAAAATGGAGTTTTCAGTCGTGTCCGTGTATTTACGCATGAACTGTTCTACCAAACCTTCCCAAATTTTAATATATTGTTACTGATGACAAAATGGAGGTCAAGTTCAATAATGACGATTTTGACTTTTACCGTTCCGGAGTTATGGTTCTTGAAAGATTGAAAAAATGGTGTTTCCAGTCGTGTCCGTGCATTTTCTCATAAACCATTCAACCAAAGCTTTTGAAATTTTTATATGTTGTTACTGTTGACAAAATAGAGGTCAAGTTCAATAATGACGATTTTGACTTTTACCGTTCAGGAGTTATGGTTCTTGAAAGATCGTAAAATGGCGTTTCCATTCACGTTGTTGCATTTACTCATGAACCATTCAATCTAAGCTTTTCAAATTTTAATATGTTGATACTGACTACAAAATGGAGGTCAAATTTGATATTGACGATTTTCACTTTCAGCATTCACCAGTTATGGTTCTTGTGATATTGCCAGGACACAAATAAAAGTTAATAAATCCGGTTTGCTGTCGTTGTGACAGCCTCTTGTTTTTCTCTAGGTGTACACTTCGATAAATTATGTTTCCGAAACTTCTTTCATAACCTTCATTGATCTATTCATGTGCGATACACATGCATACATTTAAACTCGTATACAATTGCGGGAAATTTTACGAATGATTTGGCGACTTTACGTCATGGCAAAATACGACGTCATACGAATGAAAACTTTCAAACGAAAGATTATTTCGTTACACGAACGCTTCATATTCGGATAATATCTAATTAAAATGAAGTTTTTGAGGTAGTTGCTATTCATTTTAGATTCTACTGCATTTATAGGACATTAATTGTTTTAGAAAGTCAAGATGGCGGTCGCTTACTCATTAGCTACTGGTGGGAAATAAAGTAGCCATCAACAGAAAAATGTTCATTAAAAATCGTGAATGTTTGGCTGAAGTATTATAAGGATTAAACACATTTTTTCTAGAGGTAATTGATGTGTAAACCGGGGCGATAAACTCGCAAAGGACTTTTATGTCAAGTTTGTGAGAAAGAGCCACGGTTTACACATCAATAACCTCTAGAAAAAATACGTTTAATCCTAATGTGCCTAGACTTTTGATAAGCCTATGTCTATGGTTTGTAATTTCTTACTTTTAACTATATAAACCGTTTTGTAAATGGGGTATTCTGAGTGATGTCAAAAGCAACTGTAAATAAATATGATATCATTTCTTTTTTCTTATTGCGAAATGCATCTGTCAAAACTTTGCTCATCAAGCGTATATATCATACAGCCAAATTCATTTCCTTACAAATAACGACGTCGTTCTGCAATGAAATGAAAGTTTCGTTTTTCTTTCTAGATATGATACAGAAAAGGGACATTTTTCTTTCAAAAACGAATGTGTTGTTTAGTTATTGTCGTTCTAGATGACGGAACGGTCCATTATTAAAATTGAAGTCGAATACGACCAGATATCAATTGTTTCTTTTCCTAAGATAACATGTGATTAAAATAAATATTGTATCTGATATATATGTATAAAGAAACATCTTTTATGATTGTGTATGGTTTTACAAAGACATATATTTTTTTTTCTTATAAAATGGATAACAACAAGTATACATAGAATGTAAGAAGTCGGTATTCCTATTTGCGATTAAATTCTTTGACCTGGCTTTCATGAACTGTGAGCATTTGTTTTAATGTCGAATGTTTAAGGTAATGTCCGTCAATAAAATTACAATCTAATTAAAAACCGATCTCTCATCGCTCCTGTTTCTGATATGTCGCGTGGGAGATCTAACGAAACCGGCTTTGAGGTCAAATGTGAGTGAACTAAAAGTTATGAATTTATAAAGATATGCAAATGAGTTGACGACCTATTAATAAGCCAATCAAAAAAGTTTATGAATTATTTTGACTGACGATTTCGTCGTAAATAAAAAGAGTTACATCCCTTTGCATTACGTTAAACTTCCAAGATCGTGGAAGACTCAATTTCATTGGTCGAAAAAGACACACCTACGAGGTCACTCACATGTGACCTCAAAGCGGGTTTTGTCAGATCTCCCACGCGACATATCAGAAACAGGAGCGATGAGAGATCGGTTTTTTATTAGATTGTAATTTTATTGACGGACAATTTAGTAGAGTTTGTTAAATCATGTCAGTATCGAAGAACTGACTACTGAGCTAATGATACTCTCGGAGACTGATAGTCCACCATCAGAGGTATCAACCCAGTAAAATAATAAAATTGAAAACAACACGTTTAATATTTCAAATGTTTATATATTTATTCTACGTTTAGTCTAAAATAATTACTTACAAATAAAAGAACTAACTATGGTACAACTATTAAGTTGCAAAAAGTTAGCTTGATGCAATATCTAAACTTTTTTCTCTACCGTTAGTGCAAATTATCGTTAGTTCGTCAAATCTCAAAAAGAGTAAAAATTTATCGTTAACGTCATTTTAATCAATATTTTACTGTCATTCATCATGTTGGATATCCTTTTCCTATATTCCTACAAGAGTTGCAGCTAAAGGAAATAAGCTAAATGCAAGAATGGAGCGACCACCAAGTATAAGATGTTCATAAATGAATTAAATTGCAAGACTTTTTCTTTCAAATAATTTGCAAATTCACGTTTGTCAACATGGTATGGTCACATGCTACTTAAGGAGGCTCGAGGGTACAAAAAAATCAGCAAAAATCGAAGCATTTGTTTTTTCATTACAAATTTTATTTATTAAATTATAAGTTGTTATTATATGATATGGTACAATAATCAACCAAAAAAATCAATTTGTTTGGCCCCAGATAACTTTTAAAAAGTTTATATCATTGAAAAAGCTTCAAATGATCTGCCTTTGGTGAAAAAATGCTATTTGATTTTTGCATAAAAATTGAAATAACTTTTTTAACTCATCGGTGACCTATATTTTTTATTATTTAAAAAAGGACTATACTTAAACTAAACTTTTGTAAAATTTGAGCAATTTCTGTAATTTAAGTTCTTTTTTTATTTGACTATTTATTATGACTAGCCTTCTTTACTTACCATGCTACTAAGTTGAAGGTTTGTAATATTAAGGTATTGCTATAAGTATCACATACACTGATCTTTGTCAATGTTCCATGAAAATAAGGTTAAGGTCTAATGAACCATGCCAGACAAGACATGTACACCTTGAAAACATTTCATACACCAAATATAATGGCCCAATAGTTTCAAGTACCCGCGAAACGCACCAAAACCATCTACAGCATTAAACAGACCACTGAACCATGAAAACGTGGTCATGATCATACGAACCCTACCAGACAGACATGTACACCTTACATTCATTCCATACACAACATATAATTGACCTATTGATTATAGTACTTTAGAAATAGACAAATCCACAAAAACTTAACATTGTCCTATCCAAAAAAAACATGAAAAAAGGTCAGTCAGATGAAACTTGCTAGTGGCATATGTACAACTTCAATACATAAAATATAGCCCTCTTGCTAATAGTATCTGAAATATAAAATTTGCCTTGAAAACTTAACCTTGATTACTGATCCATGAAATGAGGTCGAGGCCACGTGAACCCTTAATGGCCATGTAAGACTTTGCAAAGAGCCCATATACATATATAGTTGTCCTATAACTTAAAATTCATCTTCAGACTTTTTATGACGTTTTCCTACTAAATTGGTTGGATGTGTTTCAATTTAAATTTTAGTCTTTGGAAACATAATCCATTTATTACTTATTAATTATTGTAATAGGTTTTGAACTAGCTGTCTGTAATGCAAACACTCTCAGATGGGTACTTTGTATCTTTTTGTTTGTTGATTTTTGTGCTTTCCTTCAAATTAATAGTACAATTTATTCGTATAACAGTACTGTACTAGGTTAAGAAAAAGATTTGGAGCTCATGAACATAGTCATCCTGCAACATTCTCTATGTACCTGTCCCAAGTCAGAATCCTGTTATTCAGTGGTAATACTAGTACTAGTCATTGGTTTCTGTCGTCATATTTGTCTTTTGTATATTGTTTTATAATTCAGGTCATTGTTTTTTCTTGTTCGAACTGATTACATTTTGGCAAAGCCGGGCATTTTAAACAACTTTCTACTTTGCTACGGACTATGCTCTTTGTTAAAGGATGCATAGTGACCTATAGTTGTAACTTCTCAATCATTATGTGTCATTCAATTCAGAACGATTTTTCTCATTAAGAGCTTTCAATTAAGATATACTTGCAGATATTATTTCATTAGAACTAAAATATTTTACTTTCTGGATTTGTATTTTTCTAAGAGACATATAATCAAATAATGGTATTAGATTGGTCCCATTAACTTTTGTGTATTTAAAAGTATATGTCTTGATGAAGGAATATATTGCAAATTCAGAAATTATAAAATAAATTAATTATTGCGATTTTGTCAATTTAGACTAAAATACTATTCTAATATTTGGCGATATTCAGAAAAATCCGGTTTTATTCAAAGAAAAAAATTCAAAATGCGAGTTTTAATTTTTGCGATGATAACCCTGTCGCATTTTTCGCAATAATAAATACATTGCAATAATTTCTGAATTTACAGTATTCTGTTCTTGCCTTTTTTTAAACAAAGTTACTAATTTGCAGATAATCGATAATCTTTCTTCATATTTTCTGACCCAATTTTTATAATTCTAAGACGACCCAATCACCAAAATGTGTCCAGGTGTTGGAGTAAGTCAATTATATGAGAAAACAGTGTTATCTGAAGTGAATACAAAATTTAATAATTAAATGGCAAATGTGGGTACGAAATGGCAGAGGTACGAAATGGTCAAGGTACGAAATGACTTGCTTCCCTTTTTATGACTAATGCTAAATATACAATTCTAAATCAGTCAATTATAAGAAAATTAAACACAAAACTCGATCCAGAACATAGAAATATTTGGGATATGGAACCGTCTTCGAATTATAAAAATTGGGATCGGAAATTAAAGTAGACATTACAACTCACCTTGTTGTGACCAAAGCAACCAGTCAATAACAAGTGTAAACGAGAATGAGGAAGTAAAATGATCATGTGATAAATTTAAAGTAAGGGAATCTATAAGTAACTAAATCGATATAAGAAATGACTACTCAGTTCAAATTGACATGTAGTAAACCAATAGACCCAATTTAGAGTAGCTAAACACAATTTGATTTTCACCGAAAATATGAATCTAGATAACATTGAGAAATATTCTCAAAAATCGATCGTTTTCCATGCACTATGAAATGCTATACACGAATGACTTTTCATTGTCAGTTAATTATGAAATTGAACTCTTAATAACTGCACTAGCAAAGTGTACAATCCCGGAGGCATTTTCCATGGGAAAAGAGCCTACTGATTAAAGATAAAAGAGCAAAGATTAAATCAAATCATTTTCGATTTTACAAATGTTCATACATTTTCTAACAGTACACATGTATAGAATAAACAAAAACAATTTTGATAAGGATGTAGGTAAAATAATATTTATTTAATTTATATGCCTGACATTTGAGGGATTTATTTTTTCTTTCAAGAAAACAATGCCAGACTGCTGATATATATAGCAAAAAGTAAAGGCAACAGTAGAATACTGCTGTTCAATACTTATAAATCGACAGCGAAAAAACAAATCCGGGTTACAAACGAAAACCGAGGGAAACGAATCAAATATAACTACGACACAACAGAGACACAACTTTTTTTTTTCTCGGAGAAACACAATACATGTAAATTTATCAATAAAAAGTTAGCATTTCATGTTGAATGATCTGAATTCAAATATGTAAACAGAGAGTTTTATATTTATAAACAAAATCTAATTTCAAAAAGGGGATTTATATAACATTGTGTTGCTTTTTAAAATAAAAACAAATCTCAAGATATATAAGTATTAAATTTTACCTGAAGCAAAAGAAAAAAAATTTATCCACAATCCGGTCCTAAAAAACTATGTCCGAAATTTTCATTCAATCCATTGAAATGATGGTTACCTATGTGTTACATTTAGTTCATTATAAAAAGTTAACTCTTATTAAGGTTTGAATATTACAATGGGAAAGGATAATTTTGTAGGGTCACTCGAATGTGTGAATATGTTCTAAATTGGTCAGAAAATACTTGGTCATGTTTTATGAAGATTTCAGACCTCGGCTTCGCCTTGGGCTTAAATTTTCATAAAACATGACCAAGTATTGTCTAAGCTACAAAAATACAGTAGACTTAATATCTTAGATAAGGACTTAATCACGAGATCACATGTCCATAAAAAAAATCGCGGACAGGTGTACCCTTTTAACTATCAAATTCAAAAGCTCAAACACATCAAACGAATAAAAACGTCATATTCCTACCTTGGTATAGCTATTTCTTTGTGAAGAAACTGGGTACTGAAATATAGACCTTGCAGACATCCCATAGTCGCACGCGAGACAAGCAAAAAAGCAAAGATATTTAAGCTCATACAATTTTCAAATGTCTATAAATCTAACATTGATAATATCAAGAAATAACAAAATCCGTTTATCAGTGTATATAAAGTGCGAATCCAGCTAGTTCATTTTTACTGTTATATGCGGGTATGTCTATTGTAGAATAAAGGATCATGGGAAAACTGTATTTGTTTACGTTTTGAAAATATCAAGTTAAAGGATTTTAAGTAAAGTTTTACATATTTTCATTGTGATATGTCTTTATAATATACAAACATAGCATTAAAGTTCAAATAAGTGTTATAAAAGCATCATAATATAGCATATCGATTATTGAAAGCGATCCATTTTAACTATAGATGCGATGAAACATTACTGTTAGTGCAGTCATTATTAATGTAGAATTTTCAAAGATGCGAGGAATTTTTATTGTAGAATTATGTGATGAATGCACTTGCAACAAAATGAAAAAAACTTAGTTGATGACTTTAGGATTTATGATACATGTATTTTCAAATTGAAATACAAACTCCTCATTCATTCCTCATCAAATATATAGCTTTTCAAACTTGTAACAAAAGCGATTCTCAAAATGTCATATTGTATTCTTACGATTACGTTTCTCCTTGATTTTAACTTATATAGGGAATCACTGGAGCGTGACAGCAGGGGGCCCTCTTAGGCAGTCAGTGGGCCCCTACTTATGAAAAATTCTAGATCCGCGAATGGATACTACTGCAGAGGTAAAACCATGCACATTTGGGTTATTGTACACGAAATGCATGCTACAATTCATTTTTGTTGATTTTAGACCCTTTGGAACTCTATGTGGGCTATTTCAGCAACTAGGCAAACAATCCCCAAACTAGATACACGGTTAGATTCAGCATGTCAACGAATTCCAAATATCCATATTAAAGGACTTTTGTCTATAAATTTGGACCCCACAAAATTGAAAAAGGGACCAAAAATATAAAAAAAATGCATGCACTGGATACATTTGTTATTGAAGGCATGACTGTAACAATAGGATGAATATACAAAAATATCTTATTCTGGGGTCTCATTGGGGGGTTCTGATCCCGGATCCCGCTTACTGTTTTCGCAGATTCCCGTATTCCGCTTACTAGTATTGTTTTGTCAGATTCCCGCATCCCGCTTATACTATGCAGTTCTAATTTTTTGTAATTATCCGTGTCCCGCTAGACTTCATTTCCCATTATAAATATATTTAAAAAGTAGCGTAGATTTTTTTATCCCTTTTTATCCCATCTCGTTTCGTTTTTGAGCCATATATAGATGTCGTATGTGACAATGAGACAACTCTCCATCCGAGTCACAATTTATAAAAGTAGACCATTATACGTCAACATACGGTCTTCAACATGGAGTCTTGGCTCACACCGAACAGCAAGTTATAAAGGGATCCAGTGTAAAACCTTTTAAACGGGAAAACAAAGGTGCAATCTATATCAAGATGTAGTACGTAATTAGTGGTGAAGTGTCATGAAATGGATAAAAAAAAATAAGGATAAAGATCCCTATACGCTTTATAAGAAACTAAATGGAATACATTTGAAATGAATGTTATTTCTATTGAATTTATTAGAGTGTCTTAAAACCAAACTTTCCTCCGTAAGTTAAATTTTATCAAATCTTTCTCTTACTTTATCTATTGTTTGAGCAAGTCGGCTAAATTAAGGCTTTACAGCTAATTTCCTAATGCATGTAAAGCAAAACTTTGGTTGGCTTGCTTGCTTTGTTTGTATAATTAAAACTTTTCCAGATGCACAGGTTTGACTGCATTCAGCGTAAATTGTGAGGTGAAAATACAGCCATTTTAGCCAAAGGGTCCACATGAACCTTAAAGGAAATAGCATCCTGTTAAATTATAAAGAATACAAAACTCATAATTAAAGTGCAAAGCCACACGACAATGCCGCTGCTATGTTTGTCAAATATGTTACACGTGCACATTCAAAAACACATAGGTATATATTAAACACAACTATTATACACAACTATATACTTCACACAACATAATATCAAAAAGAAAAAAAAACTCCAGTCCTATCAATCTTATAAATAATTAAAAAGGGGAGACGTATGAATAAATTGAAATTTACCACTGCAGGTAATTAAATGAGAAGTGCTCGCTTTGGCGCTGTCGTGCTGAATTACCGAAACCTTAGTTTCGGCGGTAAACTGACCACACGATAGGTACGACACCTATACATCATGAAAAAAACAAGAGAAAATAATTTCACTCTAATTCACTACGTTCAACCGTATGAAATTATGTTTATAAACATTACGTTTATTTCAGTACAACAGTAAAAGAAGAAATGTTGCTATTGTTAATTCTAGCAATGTCGATGATTATGTCGCAACAACTTTTAAATTACGTGATTTATTTGATTGGATACATATTGCAGTTATTGATTTCTTATTTTTTTATTATTGCAATGTATTATTAATGACAAAAACCTACTTCCTCTTTTATAACAGCATTAAAATCAACTTAATATGTTATCGACCAAAAACGTTGCTATAACGTTTTTCGTTACCGATACGTGACAGATGCGTCTAAATATGACACTGCATCAACGCCGTGCTCACGTAACGTCAGACATGACCTTCCAGCGACCAATACTTAACGTCGCAAGGATGTCATGTGCTTCCTCGGTATTTCCCATAACATCAACTATTCCAATCCAATAAGTCATCATTTTCTCAATAACACCATGAAGTCTTCTTTCTGTCAATAAAAACAGATACAGTGTGTCGTGACCTCCGTCCATTCATTGTTTAAGTTGCATTATCGCTTTTTTATTGAACTGAGATGCCATAGGTACTACTCGTCTTGGTGTTGTTTTTGCATATTCCTGGCAAAGGAGTAAGTTCGGTAAGGGCCATATTTGGCCCCAATTATAAAGTTCATAGTAACAAGCCAATAAAGGTTTTAAGTTGCATTAAATACATGTGAGAAAGTTAAACAGAACTGTTTTTGTCAAAGTTTATGTGTAAGACGTTGATTTTTACATCCCAAAAAGGTCAAGATAAGGGATTTTGGTGAAATTTGACAAAATGAGCTGGATTTCAACCAAATTAAGGACCAGGAAACATAGAGTGCAGGCGTCGACAAACTTAATATTCCAAAAAGAATGAGAAATGTCTTCACAAACATTATTTTAAAAGATCTTTGTTGTCGACGTATGCGCTCTATGTTTCCTGTCCAATAATCTATTGAAATTTACCTAGTATTTTCATTGATTTTTTCGTGAAAAATCAATATGATTGCAACTTGTGACGTCATAATGTAACGTTGAAACGTAAAGTTTTCAACAAAATAGCTTATTTCCTATCTAGTCACTATATTAGCTTTACTTTATTGTGATATTGGTCAATAAATCCGAATTTGAAATTTACGCTAAAAAAGGGGGCCATTTTAGGACCTTACTGAACATACTCCTTTCAAATTAATCCTCTCTGGTTGACATCTCTTGATAACATACCTCTTTTCATATTTCAAACGTGCAATTAAACGCTTAATTGATGGGTGTGCAAATGGTCTGTTCAAGGTAAGGATTATACAGTGCAAACACAGTAAAAGGTAGGACATTACTTGATTTTTGGAATGATATTTGATTCCGCTAATTGAAAAACGTCATCTGGAATGAATGCGGTTGTTAGTTAAAAAAAATCAACCAAAAACAAGGTAACAATTTTACGTGACGGCGACTATATTATATTCTGCTGCCAGGAGGGCTTCTTCAATTTCAGTCAAAAATGCAGGTTAAAGTTAAATGATGCCTATTGAGACAGAGATTTTGTCTGAATCACACATTCCACCCTTAATTTTTCAAGAGATATATTTGCTTCACCATACAATGTTAGTTTGTTTTCGTAATTCATGCCTGTTAAAACTAACATGTTTCTTCTATGGTAAGTTTTGCTCTTCTCAGTAGTTGAAATGCCAATATTTCGAAGGGCAACTTCATATTTTTCTTTTCAATTTTTCGATATTTAGCAACAAATGTTTCTACGAAATCTTGAATTGATTGGTTATGGACCCTTTGAAAATCTACGAAATCTTGAATTGATTGGTTATGGACCCTTTGAAAATCTTCGAAATCTTCGAATTTTGAAAGACTGTCAGCTAAGCCATCTGTTACAAAATGTGTATCTATAAATCATCTAACCTTATCAGATCAAACATTTTTCTCTTATTTTTGGTTCATCGTCTTAAGACTGGGATAAGGCAATTACAACACTCCGTTTTCCTTCTTATCTAATTACATTATTTCTTTCCAGGCCAGAAGTTCTTGCTTGTAAAGTTCATATGATTAGTTTTGCATTGTAATTGAAAAGGGGAGGGGTATTTTTGTCCACCTTTGTATTTTCTCTCCACTTTAAACTCTATCATTATACGCTCTGATGTACATGTCTTTTCCTATCATTTGTTAATGAACTCAGAAAGACATCAATAAGTTATAATACTTAATGCTGACAAACTGACAAACCCGGAAAATGGCGTGACGGTCACGGGGCCTTTTATAGCTGTTTATGCGGTATGGGATTTGCTCAATGTTGAAGGCCGTACGGTGACCTATAGTTGTTAATTTCTGTGTCATTTTGGTCTTTTCTGGAGAGTTGTCTCATTGACAATCCTACCACATTGTCTTTTTTTATATAAACACCTTTACAATAATATCATACAGTAAATCAAAACAATATGTACTGATCCTAGACCAAATAAAGGCGTATAAAATCTAAGAAATAGACAAATCCACAAAAACTAAACATTGTCCAATGAAGAAAGATGTAACTTACCCGTACACCTTCCATGCACAACATACAACATATAGTCTACCTATTGTTTATAGTATTGGAAGTACAAACTTGACCTTGGAAACTTAGTTTTTGTCATTGATCTATGAAATAAGGCAAAGGTATGGTAAACTCTTGATAGCCATGTAAGTCTTTGCAAGGATCCCATATACCAATATAGTTTTCCTAATTATCCATTTAATGACGTGTCTATTCATAATCTGTTGGATGTGTATCAATTAGTATTGATGATACATTTATTTTTTCTGATTGGTTTTGAACTAGCAGTCAGTAACTGCAAACACTCCTACATAGGTCCTTTGTCTTTGTGTTTTTAATTTTTGTGCTTTCTGTTTATCTTAAAATCACCAAAAGATAGTACAATTTGTTTGCATGCTACATTACAGCACTGGACTAGATAAATGGGAAGATTGGGCACTCTTAAAAATGTTCGTCCTTCAACTTTCCAGTCAAGTCTCAAGTCTCAAGTCAGGACCCCGTTATTCAGTGGTAGTACTAGTAGTAAGTTGATGATGGTCATATTTGTTTTATGTATATTTGTTTTATAATAATTCAGGCTATTGGTTTATTGTTTGAACTGTTTAACATTTTGATAAGGAGGGCCCTTTTTAACACTTTTCTACTCGCTACGGGCAAAGTTCATTGTTGAAGGACGCATGGAGACCTAAAGTTACTAATTTTCACTTCATTTGGTTTTTCATGAATACTTTTCTCCCTTACAGTCGTACTATGTCTCCTTATTGCAATATATTTGGACAAAAGCATGGTCCTTTTCAATTGCATGTCACTTATTATTGTCAATTTAAGATAAACTTGCAGATATTTCCCTTATTTCATTGGTTCTAAATTATTTATATGTGTCATTCCATTCAGGTTTGGTTTTTTTTAACTTTCTGGATCTGTAATTTTTTAATAGATACATAACCAAATAAAGGGCTTAGATTGGTCCTATAAAAATTTGTTTAACCAAGTTTGTTTTTTTAATAAATGTGTCAATAAAGGAATATGATCTGTTCTGGTCATATTTTATAATCAAAGTTTGCAGGTTTTTTTTAATTTTCTCTATCTACTCCTGCAATGGTAATCATGATAATGCTGTACATTTTAAAGATATTGTTTTACGTGTGTATTTGTGTCAATAAAGGAATAAACTCTGTTCTGGTCTCTTTTTTTAATGAAAATTTCTAATTACAGTTTGCGGTTCTTTGAACATTTTCACTATCTACTCTTACAATTGAAACCTTGACAACCCCATACATTTTATAGATATTTTTTATTCAAAATCATTGAAATCTAAACAGCCAATGTAGATATATTCTACACTAGAAAGATGTAGACATGTAGTAATATATACATTTCCAAGTAAAAATCATAAGCATGTTTTAATATTTGGCTTCTTTACAATTGTAAAATAATTTACAGTTCATTATTCTTGAACATTTTTCTCACATCACCTAATGATTCAAAATTACTTTAACAAATCAATTTAATGTATAATGTAACAATCGATAATCTTTGTTGATATTTTCTGACCCAAATTTGATTATTCTAAGACGACCCCTTCATTCTAATGTGGCCATGTGTTGGAGTAAGTAAAGTGAAGATATGAGACAACAGTGTTATATTCATTTAAAAGAGGGACGAAAGATACCAAAGGGACTGTCAAACTCATAAATCTAAAACAAACTGACAACGCCATGGCTAAAAATGCCATGGCTAAAAATCATTTAAGAAATTTACAAGATAAGCAAAATAAAAGTTAATTACGGATATGACTCTTTTAGTACGGTGACCAAGTAAGGAAAAGTCGCTTATTTAAGGAGTTTAATCGTCATTCGGACTATACGGCTATAAATCACAGTATTGGTAGTTCAAAGGTTACACTTCACATTTTGACTTGTCGTCAAAAAATCGTACGGTGCAATATTTGTGAAACGGGCTTTGAAGTTCGTTCCCATATTTTAAAGAAAAAAATACTTTTAAAAGATTTTAGGCCTTTATTCTTAAAGTACATTCGTGATATGCTTTTTGTTATTATATACATTCTTGTTACACCTTATTTTAACAATTTCAAACAAAGTTTAGCAAAATTAATCCGTTTTTGAAGAGTTTTGGTAAATATTGAACACTACGAGTATTTTTCATTTAATTAATAGAGTACGTTTCAATTCATTTCATCAATTATTTTTTTCGCAAAATGTAAAATAATCAACATTTATATGATATTTCAAACCTTTATTAAACAACAATTTCAAAATCCTTTATCTCAGAAGCAATATTTTGACTTTTGCATTGAAACAAAATATACACTACAAAATGAAGATACAGGTTTTCCTCTTGAAATTCAACTTTCCAAAAATGCTGAGCCGGACCGATACTATTATTTTAATCTATTATAATAAATGATATTTCTTATCAAAAAGATTTTTCATGGCTAAAATTTGTTCAATTCGATCTTTTTTGTTAGTTCATGGTCCCATTTCGTGTTGGTTGTCGTGTTTTTATGTATTTTTTAAAAGATTTCTTATTTTCGTATGTTTATTTGATATGGGTTTTTTTTCTTTTTATTTATTTCAAAAATTAAGAACCAAGTCAGAATTTGGACATGTAGTTATCTGGAAAATGTTTGAATTAGGAAGTCCTGTACGATTAGATCCTAATAGTTAATAGTTATCAAAGGATTATAATTCACTACGCCAGACGCGCGTTTCGTCTACATAAGAGTCATCAGTGATGCTTAGATCAAAATAGTTATAAAGCCAAACAAGTAAAAAGTTGAAGAGTATTGAGGACCAAAATTCCAAAATGTTGTGCCAAATACGGCTAAGATAATCTATTCCTGGGATAGGAAAATCCTTAGTTTTTTTAATATTTCAAAGTTTTGTAACAGGAAATTTATAAAAATGACCATATAAAAAAGGCAACACATGTGTTTTCATTTTGAAAAGTGTATTGTGTGCAAGAGAAGAAGTACTGAATCACTTCCTTTACTGTAAAGAGTAAAAGAGGGACGAAAGATACCAAAGGGATAGTCAAACTCATAAATCTAAAACAAACTGACAACGCCATGGCTAAAAATAAAAAAGACAAACAAACAGCAGCACACACGACACAACATAGAAAACTAAAGAATAAACAACACGAACCCCACCAAAAAACTAGGGGTGATCTCAGGTGCTCCGGAAGGGTAAGCAGATCCTGCTCCACATGCGGCACCCGTCGTGTTGCTTATGTGATAACAAATCCGGTAAATAGTCTAATTCGGTAGGTCACATTCAGGAAAGGGAAGGGGATTGTAGTTACGACGTAAGGAACATATCCGATATCATTTGTGATACGGTTATTCCGTAACGGTCAACCAACTCGTGATGGCGTCCGTAAAATTTACGAAGGGATGATTTCAACTTCACCATTTGGAACTCTTGGTTTAATAGTTTCCTTGCGAACAGCAACCCTCTATCAAGAAAATCATGATAGGAAATGCAAGCACGGGAATATCGTATCAATTGGGAGATATATACCCCGTATGCAGGTGCTGCTGGAATGTTGCTACTTAGAAATGGAAAGTTCACAATTGGAAAGCTGAAATCATCTCTTTTGTCGTAAAGTTTTGTTTTCAACCGACCCTCATTGTCAATTTCTAGATGTAAGTCAAGATATGAGGCGGACTTAACTGTATCTGTAGTATCCTTTATCTCTAGCTCCATTGGATAGATGCGTTCCACATAGTCACCAAATTTTGAATTATTTAGTGAAAGAACATCATCTATATAGCAAAAAGTAGAGTTAAAGGATAGTGCAAACTTCTTATCTTTCTTCCTAAGAAGTACCTGCATGAAGTCAGCCTCATAATAATAAAGAAACAAGTCGGCAAGTAGAGGGGCACAGTTTGTTCCCATTGGAATGCCGACAGTCTGTTGAAAAACACGTTGCTTCTTAAGTTCTGTTGAAAGACTTAATGATGGAATCTGCCAGCAATATGTTGAAGCGTATGGGTCTTTTGTTGAAATTCATGATTTGGTGAACCAATTCGATTCTGATGTTTTGCACTTTCCCTACCACCCTTTGGCCCATCACTCACAACTTACACCAGTCTGAGAGGTGGTATCGCATTGCTTTTTAAAAATGTATTGATAACAAAAAAGTGAACAAATTTGTGACCTTGCAGCTGACTTTTATAAAAATGTGACCCTATGCTTTTCTCTAGCGCACACAGTAGCAGACATTTTTTTACGCTACGATATGAAAAACTCAATAAAGTTGTCTGCTGAAAAGGAAAGCCGCACAAAGACTACAGCTTCCACCAAATTGCATCAGATTATTGAAGGGAGAAGGATTCCTGACTGGAAGAAGTTTTTTTCTTTTAAAGAAAATCAACAGGCTCTCCGTAATTTCTTTGGTAGTTTTTCTTCTTCAAAACTATGACAAATCTCTTTCTACCTTGTAGTGTGTTTTACTTAGCCGGAACGTTTGTAAATCAGAAATTGTAGAAGTTATTTCAGACAAGAATGTTAATTGTAAATGACTGTGGTAACTTGGTTAGCACTCAACGAGGGCCAATACTCGTATAATAGTTAATGCCTTATACTTTGACATGAAGTTAACAGAAATGGGAAAGAGCGACAGAATAATCATACGGATCTCTGATACGGATGTGACTGTTCTGTGTGTTCAATACTACAAACAGATGACACATGCATGCGAGTTGTAAGTGCAGATGGGGAACATTAGCAGTATAAAAAAATAGTTAAAGATTTTTTCCCATTCACCAACTATGTGCTTGCTTTTCCCCAACTGTAACATCTAGAACTTGACAATGAGGGTCGGTTGAAAACAAAAATTTAAGACAAAAGAGATGATTTTAGCTTTCCAAGTGAACCTTCCATTTCAAAGTAGCAACATTCCAGCAGCACCTGCATACGGGGTATATATCTCCCAATTGATATGATATTCCCGTGCTTGCATTTCCTATCATGATTTTCATGATAAGCTATTAAACCAAGAGTTCCAAATAGTTAAGTTGAAATCATCCCTTCGTAAACTTTACGGACGCCATCACGAGTTGGTTGACCGTTATGGAATAACCGTTTCACAAATGATATCGGATATGTTCCTTACGTCGTAAATACAATCCTCTTCCTTTTCATGAATGTGACCTACCGAATTAAACTAATTTGTAATAATATAAGCAACACGACAGGTGCCACATGAGGAACAGGACCTGCTTATCCTTCCGAAGCACCTGAGATCACCCCCAGTTTTTGTTGGGGTTAGTGTTGCTTATTCTTTAGATTTCTATGTTGTGTCATGTGTTCTATTGTTTGTCTGTTTGTCTTCTTTCCTTTTTAGCCAGAAGTTGACTGATTTTTTTTATTTATGAGTCCTTCTGGTATCTTTCGTTCTTCTTTTACATGCATGAGCTTTTCAAAATAAACCTTCGGGATAGAAGGCTTAAATTGAAAACAACATTTATCATTAATTGCTGAGGTTGGATGTCACCCGGCAAAGTAACTACTGTAACTTTAACGGAATTTGTATTGATCTTATATAATAGAACAAGTGTTTGAAAAACGCCAATTTTCAGAATTAATCAATTACTAAGTAATAAGTTCCTTTTTTTACATTTTCGATATAATTCAAAATCAATTGATTTAAAATTTAACACAAAATGCTGCTGATATCTTTCAATTTTGAAAATATAGAAAGAAAAAAAAGAAAACAATATGTTGATCTTTGACCTTAATTTATGCAAAACTGTTACCACATTTCTTTTTGACGACATCGATATTCCAAAAGTACTCATTTTCCAAATCCAATGATATATAATATAGCCATATACATGTAGTATGTTTGACGATTAAATTTTAAAAATATTGGGTCTGGTCACCGTATTATTTACACTGAATTACAAATGAAATATGAATCAAATGAAAAGTCGAGTATTCCAGTACTTGCTCAGGCTTAAATTAAAATATTGTTTGTTTGCAGTTTACCGACCGACCCTTGAAAATCCTCCCGACTGTGAAAATTTTATTGCTTTAAATTTGAAGATTTTTTTTTAATACTTCTATTGACGTGATCCGGAACTTTGGGTCCTTTCCGGAAATGATTTAAAGTCTGGGTATTTCAAGTTTGGTTTTTCTTAGCTTCCCGTCAAGCGTTCATGTGACCATTTAATGATAAAGCACATGGGAATTGTTTACAGGTATCCATAAAGTCACGGAGGAGTACTTTACACTGTCGTCTCGTGTCAATTTTAAGACAAATAACAAACAAAAAAGTTTATTAGTAAACTGGTTGTACAGATTCAGGCACATGTAATGATGTGTGATGATATCATTGACGATGATGCAGCGGATATTCATAACTGACACGATAACCATTCTGTCTCAAACAAATTGGGTACAGAATCTGTGGAGCCTGACTTTATGGAACCAATTTCAGTGGTTAAATAATTCGACAGCAGCTTGAAGTATGGCATATTTTCTACAAATCGTTGTGAAGACGACAAAGATGAAACCACTCCTCCGTGACTTAAATCTTCATGGATATCTGTAAACAAGCCTGTACGGAGGAAGGGCTCATTTGAAATGTTATAAATCATGCCAAATCAATAAGAAGCAACCCTAACTACACAAAGATGTAGAGAAAATGAATGGTTAGCTTGAAAAATAAATATACTCCCTCTATATTAAATCTATCTTCGATTGCAATGAGTATGCTCCTTTAGGATAAGGGGGGCTGCCCCACTCATTGCAATTATTCTCTTTCTTACAATATTAAATATACCCAAACTGTGTGGCCTGTGTGAATTCAATTAAAACATGTCCTTAGGAGCTATGCTGCCAATTTTTTTATGCATTAAAAACATTTCAGTATAGACCATTTACTTTTAATGGGGTGCTATGGATTTCAACCCAAACTTTAGATTTCTTTGGTTTTCATTAAAGCCTGGCAAAAATATAACCTTAGCATGCTTATCACATATAATTAAATATTGTTAGAAATATGAAAACAGTCGAATGTCTTAATACTTTTTTTTCAAGTTGCCTTTTTTTCAATTGAGGAAGATTCAATGGTTATTTTTTTTTTTTATTAAAAATACACTCTTTTAATACATTGTCTTATAAATCATTAATATCTACATTTTTCTGATGAAAATACTCTACTCATGAAAACAATCTAGTCAAGAAGCATACATGTCTGAATATATTTCTTTAAAACAGTTCTAGTCATAATGACATTCCTTGTTTATAAGTGTTCCAGTATTTAATAATTATACCATATTTTATGTCATAAATTGGATATAAATGACACTATGTTTAAGTTTCAGTTTTGGTTAAAAAGTTTTTTATCTGAAAATGCCTATTCATTTGATGTTGGTTTTCAGCATGTCCAGTGTTTGTTGTTTTAAAATTGTTTTTTTTCTCCACAAGAAACTTGGTTTAGTGTAACTGCTTGTTTAAACTGTATTTTGGCTGATAAAATAAAATATTTTTCCTACCTACCGACCCTTCAGTCTGAAGGTACAGTCGGAAAACTGCAAACAAACATATTTTTAAGGTTGGCGTCACACAACAGGTGCACCCTACTCAACGTTAAACAAATATACTGCACCCTGTAGATTAACCACAAGGACTTGATTGGTTGAACGATCATAATGAAGTGCGTAAGGTTATCTAATCCATTTTTCTGGTCGAGTATTTGTTTTGAGCGGCTTCCGTCAGGTGATATGATGGTCAAATTGTTTGATCCTGCAGATGCAACAAACACATTTCCGCTGTTATCAACAGAAATCCCTCGTGGTGTTTTCATATTTACATCATCTCTGTAAGCCCAGATAACACTACCTTTGTTATCATAGCTAGTAACAGTGTGATTTTCTCCATTCGTCATGTGGAACTTAATTTTAAAGTAAGTTATATATGACTCAATACCTACACCAATGGTGCAGCTTATCTGTTTTATAAGCAATCAAAGACGGGCTTCAAAGTTATTGTGAAACTGCCTATTCTAGAGGTGGCGTGAATCAGATGTGGATACTTAAAAATTCCAAAGATCTTTAAGAGTACATACAACCTAACTCTCTTTCATCTTGTAACAGTATTAAAACATTTGACTTGACTACTCTTTACACAAGTATTCCACATTCCAAACTAAAAGACAAATTGAAAGAGTTGGTATTGCTTTGCTTCATAAAAAAGAATGACCAACGTAGATACAAGTATCTTGTCTTAGGGAGGGATAAATTCTACTTTGTAAAGGATCACTCTGATTCAAATAAAAATTCTGGAACTGATATTATCAAGATGCTTGATTTCTTAATTGACAACATATTTGTTACGGTCGGAGGACGTGTTTTTCAACAGACTTTCGGCATTCCAATGGGAACAAACTGTGCCCCTCTACTTGACGACTTGTTTCTTTATTATAATGAGGCTGACTTTGTGCAGGAACTTCTTAGGAAGAAAGATAAGAAGTTAGCAATATCCTTTAACTCTACTTTCTGCTATATAGATGATGTTCTTTCACTAAAATATTCAAAATTTGGTGACTATGTGGAACGCATCTATTCAATCGAACTAGAGATAAAGGATACTACAGATACAGTAAAGTCGGCATCACATCTTGACTTACATCTAGAAATTGACAATGAGGGTCGGTTGAAAACAAAACTTTACGACAAAAGAGATGACTTCAGCTTTACAATTGTGAACTTTCCATTTCTAAGTAGCAACATTTCAGCAACACCTGCATACGGGGTATATATCTCCCAAATGATACGATATTCCCGTACTTGCATTTCCTATCATGATTTTCTTGATAGAGGGTTGCTGTTCGCAAGGAAGCTATTAAACCAAGAGTTCCAAATGGTGAAGTTGAAATCATCCCTTCGTAAATTTTACGGACGCCATCACGAGTTGGTTGACCGTTACGGAATAACCGTTTCACAAATGATATCGGATATGTTCCTTACGTTGCAACTACAATCCCCTTCCCTTTCATGAATGTGACCTACCGAATTAGACTATTTACCGGATTTGCAATCACATAAGCAACACGACGGGTGCCACATATGGAGCAGGATCTGCTTACCCTTCCGGAGCACCTGAGATCACCCCTAGTTTTTTGGGGGGTTCGTGTTGTTTATTCTTTATTTTTCTATGTTGTGTCATGTGTACTATTGTTTGTCTGTTTGTCTTTTTTATTTTTAGCTATGGCGTTGTCAGTTTATTATAGATTGATGAGTTTGACTGTCCCTTTGGTATCTTTCGTCACTCTTTTAATGATCCATTATTTATTCTACATTTGCATATAATAAATCTATAAACGATGTCTAAAAACAAAATGCACACTATATAGGTCTTTTAAGTTTAGAATTAACAATCTTCGTTTTTTAGGAATTAACATGATAAGCATCATATAAATTGATAAATAAAGGCAACAAAAGTAGTATACCGCTGTTCAAAAAGAGATGTCTCCCTAACTCACATTAAACATATGAATCAAATCTAAAATTTCCGTACTTGTTTATATAACAGGTGCAATCTACTTTGCGTTAAACAAATGTACCGTTCCTTGGAGATTAGCTACAAGGAGTTGATTGGTTGGACGATCATAATGCAGTGCGCAAGGTTTATATAATTCATTTTTCTTATCGAGTATTTGTTTTGCACGGCTTCCATCAGGTGATATGATGGTCACATTGTTTGATCCTTGAGATGCAACAAACACATTTCCACTGTTATCAACAGAAATTCCTCTTGGTGTGTTCATATTAACATCGTCCTTGTAAGCCCATATAACATTTCCTTTGTTATCAAAGCTAGTAACAGTGTGATTATCTTCATTCGTCATGTAGAACTTGTTTTTAAAGAAAGTTATATATGACCACATACCTACTTTAAAGGTGCAATTTATCTCGCTCTGTTGTTTAGTTTTGACATCAATACCATAAATCCCAGTTGGATCAATCCCACAGAATACCAACAATTCATCAACACACACTATCCCATAGGGCCTGTTAGTTGAATTTAGGATTTTGATTATTTCTCTTGAATTTAGGTCAATTATCTGAATGCATGATTTATCGTTGCTATGGAACCCACAACTTACAGCAACAGTCGAGTCCTTGACTAAAGATATATCAAAGGCGGTATTTTCTTTTAATGGAATCTGGAAATCAGGACTTCCGTCTGCCTTTCTGACGGACAACCGCTTTTCACCGTATTCAGTAAATGCCATTCGTCCGTCGGGGAGGATAGAACATCCGGTTAACTTTTTACTATCACAATCAAACTTGTTTACCTGCTTCAACGTGATATCGTCGAAAGACTTGACAACGGTTGTAATTATTTGGGCTTGTCTAGATTTCCTGTTGATAAATGTTTTATTTGTTGGTACTGTTTCCATTGATACTGTTCCAAACACCTTGACATCGGATAGAATATCTCTTATCTTTGTATGAGTTTCCAAACTGACAGTAAAATCATCAAATCGTTTGTTCTCCATCATGGAGGTCAATCTTTTTTCTTTATCTGAGACTTGCTTTTCGATTTCTTTGGTCGCTAGATAAACTTGTAGTTCTGAAGCATGTTGCTTTATACCTTTTAAAATATTATCCAAATTTGAAATTTCCGATTCTACTTCATTAAGGCTTTTAATGACCTCTTTAATTTGTTGACTGCATTCACTCTCGGCGTCCTGAAGCTTTATAACCAGACCCTTCTCAACAGCATCGAGATGATGGTTCACTTTTGTTCTGACCTCTCCAATTTTCTTGACTGCTGATTTGCATTGATCTGCTACTTTAGTCAAGTTATGTTCACGGGATGTCCTCATCTGCGTGATGTTTGATTGTAAATCTGAAACACACTGGTTCAAATCCTGAAAAATCTGGGACGTCTTTGCGTGCTTTATAACCGTCTCGATGTGGACAATGTTTTCTGTACATTTGGCATGGTCTTGAATGCACTTGCAGCAAATCGGACAATCATGCTTCTGACAATAATTTTGATATTTTTCATTGTGTATTTCACAGTATTGATTGATATCGGTTATGAAGGCAGGTAATTTTTGATAATCATTTATTGGAATAGTAGTATGTCCACGTGTTGCTTTTAATAAAGTATGGTGTTCTCTGCAGTCCAAACAAAGAGCTTCGTCACAGTCTTGACACCAGTGTGTGGATGGATTTGAAAGATGTCGGAGATCACAGATGCCACAAATGGAAATATTGGAAGCCATTTTTTTGTACAAAAAGCCCTGTGAAAATATTTCAATTAGAAATAACCTACGTATATTCTCAAAAAATTATTTTTCATTTTGTTTTATGAAACCACATTTAATAAAAAGTATTGATGTTCTTTCATAGAAAGCCTTTTCTAGGAGCCAGAAAGTAGAGTTGATTGAGGAACCGTATTTTTAATCTTTAAAAATTACTTCATAAAACGTTTTATGATGTTGATTTTTCAAGAAGTATCCATTTATTTAAAAGTCCGATTTCAAAAATAAAATAATCATTGCATAAAGGATGACCAGTAAGGACTGGTTTTATCATTAAATGAGAAGACATAAAAAAATCAATTCGGAAAGTCCATAATCACATGGCAAAATCAAATAACAAAACACATCACAAACGAATGGACAAGAACTTTCATATTCCTGACTTGGTACAGGCATTTTTAAATGTAGAATAAAGTCATGTTTGACAAATATAAATTCATTTATATCATTATGTGAGTTTTGGTGGGGGAAAACGTAGAGGCTGGTATTCTCCAGATTAACTCACGTTTTTTGGGGTTTTGTTAATTGTTTTATCTTTTGGTGGGGGGCTCTTAAAATTACTGTTGTAGAAAAACTGTAGACAAAGTTTTCAAGTAATTATAGTCCATATTTCACTTGAGCCATACGAATAAATCTATTTCACTTTATGATGACAAAAAAAAAAGGAAACAGTACAGACATCTAACTACTTCTCTAAAAACACAAAATTGTATCAGGACAGATGACAAGCTTTTTTTAACAGCTACACATATTTCATAACGTTTAGTTTCGTTTAATTTCATGCAATATCATACTTGCTACCTGAACCGATTTTTTAATATATCTTAACTTTTTCCCACAATACGACTAAGACTAAGTATACAATAACAAGAAAATAACCAAATGCTCTACGGTTGGGGCAAGAATGGACACAACATTTAAGCTGGATTGTGATGAAATAGTTGATACAGTATAGGTTTCTGACACAGAATTAATGTGGTCTAATGAACTTAAAATATTGTTTTTGCCTTTAAGCAATTCCCTATGCTGTTGAATATTAATCCTCTCAAAAAAATGTTTAAAGATCTTTTCTTTTTATTTATGAAATCTGAAAAGAGAAAAATCACCCTTTCCCTTATTCCAAAACTGATCTAAATTCAAATTTCTAATGGAGTTTGCAACAATAACTACTCATTTAAATACATCATAAAATATTAAAATGTAAAAAAAGTGATTGTTATCACTGAATAATGAAGATAGTTTTAATTTATCAGTTGGAAGTAAAAGTGAATATACATAGTATATTGTATAAAAATTGTATAAAACAATGATTTAAGTTGATTCAACTACTATTCTGGACAAAGAAAGCCAACTCCAATTGAAAATGTCTTGCTATTGCGCAATATTGTGCAATTGAAGATTTCTTGCTATTGTGCAGTACTGTGCAATTGAAAATTTCTGGGCAGTTGATGATTTCTTGCTTTTGCTGAATACTGTGCAATTAAAAATTTCTTGCTATTGAACAATACTTAATATAATAATTTTGGATCCTGATTTGGACCAACCTGAAAACTGGGCCAATAATCAAAAATCTAAATTCATGTTTAGATTCAGCATATCAAACATTTTTTGTCAAAGAAGCCCAAGAATTCAATTTTTGTCAAAATCAAACTTAGTTTAATTTTGGACCCTTTGGACCTTAATGTAGACCAATTTGAAAACGGGACCAAAAATTAAGAATTTACATACACAGTTAGATTTGGCATATCAAAGAACCCCAAATATTCAATTATTGATGAAATCAAACAAAGTTTAATTTTGGACCCCGGTTTGGACCAACTTAAAAACTGGGCCAATAATCAAAAGTCTAAGTGCATTTTTAGATTAAGCATATCAAAGAACCCCAAGGATTCAATTTTTGTTAAAATCAAACTTAGTTAAATTTTGGACCCTTTGGACCTTAATGTAGACCAATTTGAAAACGGGACCAAAAATTAAGAATCTACATACACAGTTAGATTTGGCATATCAAAGAACCCCAAATATTCAATTATTGATGAAATCAAACAAAGTTTAATTTTGGACCCCGGTTTGGACCAACTTGAAAACTGGGCCAATAATAAAAAATCTAAGTACATTTTTAGATTAAGCATATCAAAGAACCCCAAGGATTCAATTTTTGTTAAAATCAAACTTAGTTAAATTTTGGACCTTTTGACCTTAATGTACACCAATTTGAAAACTGGACCAAAATTCAAGAATCTATATACACAGTTAGACTTGGCATATCAAAGAACCCCAATTATTCCATTTTTGATAAAATCAAACAAAGTTTAATTTTGGACACCGATTTGGACCAACTTGAAAACTGGGCCAATAATCAAAAATTTAAGTAGATTCAGCATATCAAAGAACCCCAAGGATTCAATTTTTGTTAAAATCAAACTAAGTTTATTTTTGGATCCTTTGGACCTTAATGTAGACCAATTTGAAAACGGGACCAAAAATTAAGAATCTACATACACAGTTAGATTTGGCATATCAAAGAACCCCAATTATTCATTTTTCGATGAAATCAAACAAAGTTTAATTCTGGACCCTTTGGGCCCCTTATTCACAAACTGTTCGGACCAAAACTCCAAAAATCAATCACAACCTTCCTTTTATGGTCATAAACCTTGTGTTTCATAGATTTTTATTAACTTATACCAAAGTTATGGTGTGAAAACCAAGAAAAATGCTTATTTTGGCCCCATTTTGGCCCGTTATTCCTAAACTGCTAAGACCTCAACTCCCAAAATCAATCCCAACCTTCCTTTTGTGGTCATAAACCTTGTGTTTAAATTTCATTGATTTCTATTGACTTATACTAAAGTTATTGTGCGAAAACCAAGAATAATTCTTATTTGGGCCCTTTTTTTGCCTCTAATTCCTAAACTGTTGGAACCAAAACCCCCAAAATCAATCCCAGCCTTCCTTTTGTGGTCATAAACCTTGTGTCAAGATTTCATAGATTTCTACTTACTTAAACAAAAGTTATAGTGCGAAAACAAAGAAAATGCTTATTTTGGCCCTTTTTGGCCACCAATTCCTAAACTGTTGGTACCAAAACTCCCAAAAGCAATCCCTACTTCCTTTTGTGGTCATAAACCGTGTGTTTAAATTTCATAGATTTCTATTTTCTTATACTACAGTTATAGTACGAAAACCAAATGTCTTCGAACGACGACGACGACGACGACGACGCAGACGATGACGCCAACGTGATACCAATATACGACCAAAAAATTTCATTTTTTGCGGTCGTATAAAAAAGGAATTCGAACTCTATCCAACACATGTAACATGTATAGTATGTCAGTACTTTGATAATGCACGTGTAATAACTCATGCGCACTAGCACTTCCGCCCAACTGTGCTACACATGTTATTCTTGTAAACAATGTAGATCAACCATGCTGTATATTAAACGTAGTTCACTATAACTTGGTTCTCTCTTAATGATATACTATGGGATATAAACATGGTGTCAGATGTTAAAACCCGATGTCAGACAACGAGGAAAACGAAAACATAAGTGAGCCGGAAGAAGAGATCCCAGAGGAACAAGCGATAGAACCACAAGCAGAACCAGCGATTGAAATGGCAGCCGTCCCACCATTGTTTAACATTCCATTCCCGGGGAAACTGGACTTGGATGGAAATATCTCAACAAACTGGAAAAAATTCAAGCGGACATGGGACAATTATGAAATCGCATCAGGTTTATCTACAAAAGATGCAAAACTACGTACTGCAACATTGCTTACTTGCATTGGCCCAGAAGCAATGGATATTTTTGATGGACTAGCTTTCGAAAATGAAGAAGACAAGAAGGACATAGCAAAAGTGATCGAAAAGTTTGAAGCGTTTTGTATAGGCAAAACAAACGAAACATTTGAAAGATACACTTTCAACATATGTAATCAAAGCGAAGCCGAAAACATCGACACTTACGTCTCAAAGCTAAGGAAACTAGCAAAAACATGCAACTACCAGGATTTAATAGAAAGCCTCATCCGTGATAGGATTGTCTGTGGAATACGGGACAACACGGCAAGAAAAAGACTTTTGCAAGAAGACAAATTGACTTTGAATAAGTGCATAGATATTTGCCGTGCTTTAGAATCTACTTCAGCAAAAATGAAAACCATGACAGGAGCATCTAATAACTTGGTTCTCTCTTAATGATATACTATGGGATATAAACATGGTGTCAGATGATATAGAACGTTGTCTTAGAATATTATCACAAATAGTATCGGAAATAGAGTTCATTTACATTATTTACAAAAGAAATGTTTCCTACAAGGTTACTGCTATTTCATTACAGTAACTGTGGATTCATTTATTTTTGTGGGAAGAGAAAAAAAATACGTTTCGTGGTATACGTAAATTCGTGGATCGCTGATTACAACAACAAAAAAATAGATACGTAATTCGTGGATTTTTTTTTTATTTGATCTCCTTGGTTTGATCAATAATAAAACAAAACAAAAAAGAAGGAATTCATTGAAAAAGTTTTGAATTGTCAAAATTCTCGCTTGGTTATTCTAGGTTAAAGTGTTCATTGATAACTTCGATTACAATAATGAACAGAGACAACTAATTATTTGTTTGTTTTACAATTTATAAATTCTTGTCTGAATTCTATAAGGCATTCAAAACTTTATGATTGAAAGCTCATTTCCCTAATCACGATATAATAAACAGTGATATAAGTATAAGGTGTGAAAATAAATGTTCCTGTCATAAACAATATTACCTACGGGCAATATCCCTGTACTTAATCCTATTGATTTTTAATTACTGGTAAACCAAACTATGAAACGGTAATTTTCCATGAACAGTTTTAATCAATTTTAAAAAGTAAATTATCACTGATATTCGATATATTTATTATAGATTTAATCAAAACTAGAACACACCCGTGATATCACGGGTCCGTGACTGAATTAAAGTATATAACTATGCGCAAGCCTTATTTTAGTATTAGTATTGTCATCTGATGAAGTCATGCCGATTATAAGATACAGTTTTTCTCTGCTTTCAAGTCTTTCTGTTTGAACCCGTCGAACCAGGGGCGGATGCAGGAATTTTCGAAAGGGGGGGGTGCTAACCCAGGGCAAAGGGGGGGGGGGGGTGCAGGGGGTGCAAAACATATGTCCCGATACAAATGCATTGATCGGCAAAAATAAAGGGGGGGTGCGCACCCCCGGAACCCCCCCTGGATCCGCCACTGCGAACTGAAACAATAATATTAATTATTTGGAAAACAAAAGGTCCTGGAATGGAGTATTTTTTAATCAACAGCATTGTCCTATATAAGTTATAAATAAAGTTGAATTCTTTGCTTCGCTGTTTTACGTCATGCCCACTAACAAATTGAAAACTGTACCTGTACGCCTTATTTTTAGTCCAGATTTTTAGTATTCGTATTGTTATCTTAGAAAGTCTTACTGATTAAAATACTACAAAAGGTAACAATTTGACAATTTAGTAGTGTCAACCCTGTGGTTATGACCCGTGTATATAGCATATTAATCCTGAATACAACGTTTGGTGGTGCGCCTGTCAGATGCGGAACGTACAGATAAGGTAATAGGTAACAGGTGAATATACTATTGGTATCGGTAGCGGACTCGACCCGGAACTTAATTATTGGCAATATTAATTACGTGGAAAACAAAACGGCCTGGAGTGGTGTAATTTTTAATCTACACCTTTGTACTATATTAGTTATATATAAAGTTGAATTCTGTGATTCGTCGTTTTTACGTGATGACGGCTGACAAATTGGACCTCGTAATTTTAGTATTATAGATACTTGTATCTTCTTTCAATAAAAAAAACACGTGTTATGTTACAATGTTTATCGCTAGTCAACACTATACTAGAACTGCATAACATAACCGGAAATAAACATCCGACTCCATACACATTTCTCGGGCTTATTCTTCGTTGAATTCTTAAATTCGTGGTTCGCTGTGACCCACGAAACCCACGAAAATTGGTATACCACGAATAAAAATGAATCCACAGTATCTAAACATTTTCTATAGAAGTAGACATTAAAATCTCACCTTGTTATGACCAATTCACCCGTGTAGAACAACAAGTGTAAACAAGAACGAGGAAGTAAAATGGTCATGTGATAAATTTAAAGTATGGTGAACTATCAGTAACGATATCGGTTGTTCTGTTACTTAAAACACAATACAATTTCACCGAAAATAGGAATCTTTATCATATACTTAGACTAAATAACATATAAATTTTACCGTATGATAATAGCATTAAATTGACGTAAATTCCATATTTTTCGAATTGGTGCTTAGCGGGCTGATATGAAAAGTTTATCACATGCTTCGATTGTTATCACATGCCTTTCCGTAACGTTATCACATGGCATTCCGGTAATACTCGGCCAATTCCGGAAAATACACCTCAATGCTACGTTTTCAGTGAAAAACATTACAAAATAGTGTACAAAACAATTATTTGAATACTGGAAAGTATATTGTTTAAAATAATAAAAAAAATAAAAATAAAAAAAAAAAAAAAAATTATTTAATAAATGCATTTTTTAAGTTTTTCTTAAATATAATTTAGAAAGTTTCCTTAAACGGTTGACTTTTCCAAACAATGATCATTAGGTATATTGTTGAATTATTTGTTGCCGATTCGTCCATATTAAAAATGTTTGTTTTCTCTCTCTCTGTTGAGTCATATGATAGAAAGATTTCATATTGAATGTATCAAATTTTGGGCCCGACGGCCGTGAACTTTTTTACTCTTTAAACTTCGGGAACCACATACAAGGATCAATATGTGAATCTGTTATTTTTCTCTACCGTTGAAGCATATGATAAAAAGATCATAACATGTCATTTTTCATATCGCATGTATTATCAGCCCTCGGTCAATATCAGCCCTCGAGCCGTGCGGCTCTTGGGCTGATATTGAACCTAGGGCTGATAATACATGCGATATGAAAAATGCCATGTAATAATCTGATAATATCACATGGCTTAAAGCAATGCGGTTCGCATAAATAAGCGAAATCAAACTAAAAGACACCAACTCTTAATTTGGACTGCAATCTCATATTTAGCTTTTTACTTTAACCCTAAATAAATAATCCTTACAGTTCTTGCTATTGCTGTAATAATAAACCGTTGAGATGTTAACATTTATACAATTTTTAACGTTTTTGAGCATAGTTTAACTAGGTTTTTAACTGATACGCATCTGATTATAAGGCCTTTATTGATATTGAAAATGTCAAGAAACTCAGAGATCAATTATTTTTTTTAATAGTAAATTTTTTTTTAATAGTAAATTATGTCAAGAGAGATCAATTTTTTAATTGTAATATTAAGGGATCTATGTAGCAAACTTGACATTTAGCACGTCTGATTTGTGATATATAATTATCTGCAACCGTCTTTTTCCACCCAATGAACCATGACATGAAGTCAAGGTCATATAAGACCTGCAATATACGCTTTAGAAATCACGAGATCACAGGTCCATACAACAGGTCGAGGACAGGTGAACCCTGGTAAAAAAAAGTAAAGTAACAAAATACCGAACTCAACGGAAAATTCAAAACTGAAAGTTCCTTACTAAATGGCAAAATCAAAAACTCAAACACCATGAACACATCAAACGATGACTTGGTACCGACATTGTCTTGTGTAGAAAATGGTAAGGACATGTAGACCTTGCAAACATCTCATATACCAAATATCGTTATCCTATTACATGTATTACTCATAATAAGTGAGTATTTAATATAACAAAAAAAAATATAATGTTATCAAGCATTCGTTGAACGATGAAAATTAGTTCAAGGACAATATACAAATGCAAGACAGAAACTTAGTTACCTGAAGTATCTTCAAGTTCAAGGTATTGAGCCATCCAAGTCTTCTACCTCCTAAAATATAAAGCTTCATATACAGTCAAATAGTTTACGCCGCCACTTGATAGTAATCCTTATGTCTCGAAATCTGCCACCTTAGCGAGACAAACAAAAATACAAAGACATTTAGCTCATAGAATTGTCAAATGTCTATATATTTCATTTACTTTAAGTAAAGTACTTCGTCTAAAGCAGTTAGGCACAAATATAAATAAACTGGTTAAGAAACAACCCAAAGTTGAAAACACTTATTTGCCGAAGAGGGTTATACATTTAAAGTTTAAAAAATTTGTAAGGGTTCCGCGGAACCCACTGCCTCGCCTACTTTTGCTGTTAATCACACACTCATCAAAAATGATGAAAAAATCAATAAAATTATTCCTCTCGATACTATCTTTTGATTGTGAGAAGCTTCTGTCCAAGTTTGGTAAAAATCAAGGCCAGTTTAAGAATCTTAAAAATGTTTTAAATACTTTAACTGCAGACTGTATGTAATGTTAACTGGAAGAAAAACTAAGTCCATTTATAAGTAAAATACGGGAAAAATGGAATTTTATTTTTACAAAATTTACTCCTGATCATAAACAAGCTTCTGGCCAAGTTTCTTACAATTCCAGGATAGTTTAAGAAAGTTATTAAAATTTTAAAAACTTTAACCACAGAGTGAATGTAATGTTTCCTGGCAGAAAAAGCTAAGTCCATTTATAAGTAAAATACGGAAAAAATGGAATTTTATTTTTACAAAATTTACTTCTGGATACTATCTTATGAACATAAACAAGCTTCTGTCCAAGTTTCGTACAATTCAAGGATAGTTTAAGAAAGTTATTAAAATTTCAAAAACTATAACCACAGAGTGAATATTTGTGGACGCCGCCGACGACGCCGACGCCGACGGAATGGAGGATCGCTATGTCTCGCTTTTTCGACTAAAGTCGAAGGCTCGACAAAAAGCAAAAATAAAAACACTTTAAAAGATAAGGCACTTTAATATAAAATTGAGAATGGAAATGGGGAATGTGTCAAAGAGAAAACAACCCGACCATAGAAAAAACAACAGCAGAAGGTCACCAACAGGACTTTAATATGTCTACTTTACAGGTCTATAAATACTCATAAAGGGAATACAAAAACTACAAGAATGGGGCAACAACAAAGTATAGGGTGTTAATAGAAGGATTGATTTGCTTGCAATATAAATGGTCTGTAATTGAAGTTAAGTGTGTTTTACAGTACTACCTACACATCTCTATTTCTCAAATAATTTCAGTCGTGTTTTTAAGCATGCTATGGTCACAAAGTTCATTATGCTATATATGAATATTCAATATACAAACTTGTATATGGTAAATAAAGTTGAATCTTTAGATTCAATCTTCATGGGTGCAAATTAGTAGCAACATGAATTGTTATATTGAATATAAGATCCTTTATCAGTACAAGTTTGGTTACCAATAGAGTGCACACGTTGGAATGTTTCGCTTGCTTCACTTACCATGATTTTAAGTTGAAGCTCTGTGGTAATGTGAAGGTGTTACTACAAGTATCACATTCACTTAACTTTATCAATGATCCATCAAAATGAGGTCAAGGTCATAGGTACTATGCCAGACAGACATGTACACTTTGCGTTCGTTCCATACACCGAATAGTAATCGCTTAAAGGTATCCGAGAAACAGACCGAAATGTAAAAATCAAAAGTACCGCACAACTCCAATAAAAATTCACAATGGAAAGTCGCTTATCGGAATAAGGTCGAGGTCCGGTGAACCATTGATGGCAATGTAAGATTTTACAAGGAGACCATATACCAATATAGCTATCCTCATCTCATAATTTATCTTATAAAGACTTATTCTGACGTTTTTATATTTAATCTGTTGCATGTGTATCAATTGATGTTTTGAGTCAAGGGAAATATTATGATCCACTTATTCTAACATGACGTCCTTCAAACGCTTTGAGTACTCACCCGTGGTAAAATGTGAATATATTGTTTGGGCTGTTCTGATCGTACTCCCACGTCATATGCTTTTTCATGAATGAGCTACCCGTCGTCATAGAGCTATGACGTCAGAAAAAGCATTTTACGGGAAAATACACGCCTGTGAAACCGAAAATCATCACAAACAAGTAAACGTAAACAAACGATGCTAACATGTGTTATATAAGCCCTTTTTCGTATACTTATAAAACATATAAGTAATATTGTCATTTAGATTCATCCAAACCTATCCAAATATTTTATGGTAAATAGTTTAAGTACGTCACTTATTCAGTTTGTTCCGTTCTTTTATGTCAATTTAAAAGTGCGTTTATTTATGGGAAATAATACCTTCACCTAGACCGCTTCGATCCAAAACAATTGCCGTATTTGTCTTATTAGAATCGAAAAAAAATCATGGGTGCTATCGCTCAGGGTAAAATATTTGTCATAAAAGGCCAACCCGTGGTAAAATCACGATATATTCAAGCCCCCATGAATTATATCTTAATTAATTAGTAATTATTGGTTTTGAACTAACTGTCAGTTACTGCACTCTTAGATAGATACGTTTTGTTTTTGTTTGTCGACTTTTGTGCTTTCCTGTCGACTTTAAGAGTCAAATCCTTTCCAATTGATAGTACACTTTGTTCGTATGCTATATTATATATATGATGGTCAAGTTGAAGATAGGGCGCTCATGAGTTCAATGTCAGCTGAAGCTAATATGCTTGTCTTTATGCCGTTTTATGCTTCCTTGTTACATAATTCTTTGTTTTTGAGTAATTAAGGTTGTAACACAATGTTGACTGCTGTTTCCCCATTATTAACATGTTTACCTTCTATTATGTCTGCTCGTTTTGGTCACACATCGTTGTCAATAAATTGGAATTTGATGCGGCTTTCATACAAGTAAGATGTTTAGCTAGCTCTAAAACCAGGGTAATCCACCATTTTCTATATAGGAAAATGCATGCACCAAACAGTAATACAGTTGTTATCCATTTGTTTTATGTGTTTGAGCTTTTCATTTTGCCATTTGATTAGGGACTTTCTTTTTTGAATTTTCCACGGAGTTCTGTATATTTGTGACTATACTTTTTATAAATATGTTCATCCTGCAACATTCTGTATGTGTCTGTCCCACGTCATGAGTCTGTTATGTGGTGGTTGTACATGTACTAGTAGTTAGTTGATGTTGGCCATACTTGTCGTTTGTATATTGTTTTATTGTGACCTGGCCAACCAAACAAGATGGCCGCCATGGCTAAAAATAGAACATAGGGGTAAAATGCAGTTTTTGGCTTATCACTCAAAAACCAAAGCATTTAGAGCAAATCTGACATCGGGTAAAATTGTTTATCAGGTCAAGATCTATCTGCCCTGAAATTTTGAGATGAATTGGACAACCCTTTGATAGGTTGCTGCCCCTGAATCGGTAATTTAAAGGACATTTTGCTGTTTTTGGTTATTATCTTGAATATTATTATAGATAGAGATAAACTGTAAACAGCAAAAATGTTCAGCAAAGTAAGATCTACAAAAAAGTGAACAAGACCAAAATGTTGATTTCTTTAGGAGTTATTGCCCTTTATAGTCAATTTTTAACCATTTTTCGTAAATCTTAGTTATCTTTTACCAAAATCTTCTCCTCTGAAACTACTGGGCCAAATTTAACCAAACTTGGCCACAATCATCATTGGGGTATGTATTTTAAAAATTGTGTCCCGTTACCTGGCCAACCAACCAAGATGGCCGCCATGGCTAAAAATAGAACATAGGGGTGAAATGTAGATTTTGGCTTAAAACTCTGAAACCGCAGCCTTTAGAGCAAATCTTACACGGGGTTAAATTGTTTATCAGGTCAAGATCTATCTGCCCCGAAATTTTCAGGTGAATCGGACAACCCGTTGTTGGGTTGCTGCCCCTGAATTGGTAATTTTAAGGAAATTTTGCTGTTTTTGGTTATTGTCTTGAATATTATTATAGATAGAGATAAACTGTAAACACCAATAATGTTCAGCAAAGTAAGATTTACAAATAAGTCAACATGACCGAAATGGTCAATTGACCCCCTAAGGAGTTATTGTCCTTTATAGTCAATTTTCAACAATTTTTATAAAATTTGTAAATTTTTACTAACATTTTCCACTGAAACTACTGGGCCAAGTTCATTATAGATAGAGATAATTGTAAGCAGCAAGGATGTTCAGTAAAGTAAGATGTACAAACACCTCACCATCACCAAAATACAATTTTGTCATGAATCCATCTGCTTTCTTTGTTTAATAGTCACATAGACCAAGGTGAGCGACACAGGCTCTTTAGAGCCTCTAGTTTGATTTTTCTACGCTTTACATTACTATTCCCAAATGCCCAATTAAAAGATAGACTTCACCATCTCATTAAACGGAGATATTTCTATAAAATGGTAATCATAGATATGATTTTTTGTTTTGGATTATAATAATTCTTATTTTTTTATGAAGAACCACACTGATTCTACCAGAAAATATACTGAAGATGATATTATCAAAAAGCTGTAATTTTTGATAGACAATATATTTGTTGAATTTGGAGGATTGATATCTCAACAGACAGTCGGTATTTCAATGGGTACTAATTTTTCACCCTACTGTTCAATTTGGTTTTTTTTTGTACTCGTATGAAGCAGAATTTATCCAAAAACTAAAAGACAAAAAGAAAACATACCTTGCGAAATGTTTTTATTTTTCTTTCAGCTATATTGATGAAATCATATTAATGAAAAACCCATATTTCAGCTAGTACTTACATCTCATATTTCCCTTGAAATTAAGGATACTACTGTAACTAGAAGGACTGTTTCATACCTTGATCTTTCCCTCAATATTAACACAAATGGACGACTTCACTTTAACATCTATGAAAAACGGGACGATTTCAACTTCCCAATTATCAATTTCCCATTTCTCACGTTAACATACCCTCTGCCCCATCGTATGGTGTTTACACGTCTCGGTAGATACTTTTTGATCGTGCATGTTCACATAATACTGAATTTATATACATGAGTGTACTACTTACGCAAAAACTGCTCTAAAGAGTTATGAACAGGAAAGATTTAAAATTTTATGGACAATAATTGATTGAACTTATACGATATGTCTGTGTCTAAACTAACGAACGACATTTTTACCATATCTTAGATTGTGGTTTACCATCTACGTCAAAGTACCGAACGTGACATATTCCCGAATATGACTGTTTTTCTAGAGTAAATGCGCATTGCTATTAGACGTGTCTCGGTATTTGTACATCCAACATTCATGTATTTAGTTATGATGTTACATTTTTAATTCTGGTTTGGTGTTGTTTTATCGTTTGTTGTTTTATTTACATTTTTAATTTTCTTTATGTATGTAAAAGTGAAGATATGAATCACCTAGAGTTCATTTATATGATTTTTAGTTTGAATTAAGCAACTATATGCACAGGATGTATTTGTTTTTACACGGGTTGATTTTGAAGAAAAACCAACATGGTTATAATTACAAATAATTACACCATTACTATAAAAATTCTATATAAACGAGGGACGAAAGATACCAGAGGCACAGTCAAACTAATAAATCGAAAATAAACTGACAACGCCATGGCCAAAAATGAAAAAGACAAACAGACAAACAAATGTTTTTGTAATGATAAAAAATACTTCTAATAACAACATAACAAACTCAATCCCAATTTAATATTCCATTTTTACAAATTACCTGTGACGTTGTGCTGTATTTCTGTTCTGTCGTAAATTAATTCTAGGTGTCGTTATTTTAGGTTTGGATAGCCATACAACTAGGTTCAACCAATCAATTTTTCTTAAAATGTCCTGTACCAATTTAGGAACATAGCAGCTGTTTTCAACGTGTAGTTGATGGGTTTCCATCAATTTTTTTTTTACAGTTAAATCGGTTTATGACTTTTGAAAAGCGGAATACTACTGTTGCCTATATATAGGAGATCAGGAGAGAAATAAATGATACCTTTGTGAGATACCTTTATTTCATTGATATTTGGTTTTTAACTAATATTTCGAAATGGGATATAAAAATATCCATTGGTGGTTTTTTTTTAAATGATAGCTTGAAGTTGAGTGCTGATGTGATTACTTTTAAAAATTCAAATATTATTATAGTTGTATTTGTTAGGTTCATTATCTGGGCAAACATATTTTGTTTTATAATTTAGCCATATTCCGCGTAACGCTCGTTTTGACACGAAATGGAAGCCAAACCGAATGTGGTTCATTATAGATTGTTGACATATATTTTGTCTGGTATTTTTTGTTCATACTTTGTTGTCAATAAAATCAGAATCATAATTGTTACTGAGGCCAATTTCTATCATACTATCATAATTGTCAAAAGAGGGGGGTGTGTGGTCTATTGTACTATCAAAGTTAACTTGCATGCATGTATCAATTACAATTCCTGTCTCCATCTTGGTATTTTCGTATTTTATAAATAAGATGTGGGGTCATTGATTAAAAATTCTAGTGTATATAAATGTTTTTGAATAACATAAATAAACTCATCACAGATTCCAGGATTGCAATTTTACATTAACGCCAGACGCGCGTTTCGTTTCAAATGACTCATCAGTGACGCTGGATTAAAAAATGTTAAAAAGGCCAAACAAAATACGAGTTTGAAGAGCATTGAGGACCAAAAATTCCTAAAAGTTTTGCCAAATATAGCTTCAATCCATACTATAAATTTAGTTATAAGTGAACATCCACGTCCACTTTTATTTGTATCCATCTGATGAGTTAAAGTCATAAGAAACGAGTGACCGGTGAAAAATAATGTTCTTCCAATTCTTGAACCAATGCATACAAACATCATAGACTTAGTCTTCTGTTCAAGAATTTTTCATTTTTTTCGCATAAATTTCATATAATCGTTAATTTTGTTTTCAATCGGTCAGTGTTGTTGTGAAAATATGGCAGGTAATTAAAGTTCGTGTTTTGAAGCCGAAGTTTAACGATTGTCACCTGTTTGTCAACAATCAACAAAAAAGCATGGAAATTGAGCACGTGTTTAACATGTAAATTCAGATAATTGTTTATTTTAAGGACATCCATGCGTATTGCGATCACCTGATTTTTACGAGATGGGTCACACTGAGGTCACTTTGCATACGGAAAATATGTCGAGGGAATTGCTTCCTGGAAGGAAGCAATTAAAATAAAGTAGACTTCTTTTAAATATGAATAAATTAAAGAATTTTCTTCAGAAAAAGGTATATGTACATAAGTTTTATAATGAAAACTATCCATTGAGTTATATAGAAAAATATGCATTATTTTTTTTTAATTTGAGGTTTCTTATGACTTTAAGCCTTGCTTTTTCAACTGATTTTTATAGTTCGTTCTTATGTTGTACTGTTATACCACTGTCCATTGTTACGGGGAGGGTTGGGATCCCGCTAACATGTTTCACCCCGCCACACTCTGTATGTATGTGCCTGTCCTAAGTCAGGAGCCTGTAATTCAGTGGTTCTCATTTGAATTGTTTTACATTGTTATTTCGTGACCTTTTATAGCTGACTATGCGATATGGGATTTGCTCATTGTTGAAGGCCGTACGATGACCTATAGTTGTTAATTTCTGTGTCATTTCGGTATCTTGTGGAGAGTTGTCTCGTTGGCAATCATACCGATTCTTCTTTTTTTTTATTTCTTAGTCAAAGTTTGTACAAATTTTTATTTGTACAAACACTTTTTGTACAAAGCCAAAATAGAAATTATAATTTGTATAATTTTTTGTACTATTATTTGTACCAAATTATAACTTGTACACAACTTATATCACATTTTTTCAAACCAGTAGACACACTTGTTTTGTTATGATCATATGCTATGAATCAATCGACACGAATGAGCACTTTTATTCAACTTTGTACTTGTTTGGCTTTATAACTATTTTGAACTGAGCGTGACTGATGTGTCTTATGTAGACGAAACGCGCGTCTGGCGTATTAAATTATAATCCTGGTAGCTTTGAAAACTTTGAATATATATACATTTATCACAAACATAGAATAAAGTACATAAAATAGTAACCGTGTTGTTAAGTCGTTATATAAACATTAACCGGCATAATCAGTGGTTGAAATGATATCTTTTAGACAAAACTATACAACACATCCTGTTTTTTATTCTTCTTTGCTGTAGATACAATTCCTGCTTCTTGGTAGTGTTATTTAACATTCTCAAGTGAAAGCTGTGTGCTTCCGGAAGATTTAAAATAGTATTCATACCAACGTGTAAACCAATATTTGTCAGTATTTGTGTTCAACCAATGATATCTTTTACAATTGTCATTTTTGTTGATTACCAACTCATTACGACTTTGTTTTCTTTCTCCAATACAGAAAGCGAAATCCAACTCTTGGATATATAAACGACACTTATAAGGAGTGGCATCATTATGAACAATCTCGTAGATCTTTGTACGAAGTTCTTGTAAAGCCATCTGAGCAAAACGATTTCCCTCAACAGTTTTTAATATAGCCTGAATGGCTTCATGAGATGATTTGTATTGTATATATACTGTCTGTTGTGGATGCTGATGCTGTGAAACAATATAATACAATGATTAATGTAAAAATCAGGACACAATACTAATTATATTTATAAATTATGCAGAGTACACTGACATCTGAGTTGATTAGATAGCCTAGGTGTTTGTTAAACAAACGGAACATTGTGTGCTAATTTTCTTCTAATATTACAATGTTAGCCCCCCTGTCCCCCTGTCGATAAAATTACTTTTTGGAATAAGAAAAAAATAACCCTACATTTTTGCTGACAGAAAGCTCTTGAATATAATTTTATTCATCAGAGTTAATGGGCTTTTAGCGATAAAGATATTCCTACATATGTTGACAAAATAATTGTATAAAACGAACCTGTTGATTGAAGGCAACATATTGAGACAATGCTCTATGTATAGAAAAAAGATTCTTATTTTTACAATTCGATTATTATCTCGTACTTGAATTGCATACTCAACATACAAAAGGATAATCTGAAAAGCAACGGACGAGGGACAGGCGCAAAAATGCGGCGGGGTTAAACATGTTTATGAGATCTCAACCCTCCCCCTTTACCTCTAGCAAATGTAGAAAAGTAAACGCATAACAATACGCACAATACAATTCAGTTCAAGAGAAGTCCGAGTCTGATGTCAGAAGATGTAACAAAAGAAAATAAACACAATGACAATAATACATAAATAACAACAGACTACTAGCAATTGACTGACATGCCAGCTCCAGACTTCAATTAACCTGATTGAAAGATTATGTCTTCATCATATGAATATCAGGCACAATCCCTCCCGTTAGGGGTTTAGTATCATACCATCATAACTTATATGAGAAGAACATAACCCGTGTAATGCAAACAACTGGTTTTTAAATAAATGTGTTTAGTTCCGATGCAAAGATACTATAAGTGAATCAATATTAAGCCAAAATATGCAATCTTTAATGACCTGACAACAGTATCGTAACTATATCCCTTCTTAATAAGTCTATTTAAAGGTTTTGTTAGCTTATGAGTTGAATACTGACATTTTTGTGCTTTATAAAGAATATTACTATAAAAGATTGGATGTGAAATACCTGAACGTATAAGAAGTCTGCATGTTGAGCTATAATTACGAATGATGTCCTTATATCGATGATAAAACTTAGTAAATGTTTTGACTAGTTTGTAATATCGAAAACCCTGGTGTAATAATTTTTCAGTAATACACAAACTTCTCTCGTTAAAATCTAAAACGTTGTTACATACACGAGTGAATCGTACAAGTTGAGATATATAAACACCGTCAGATGGTGACAAGGGAACATCACCATCTAAAAACGGATAATTAACGATAGGAAATGAAAAATTATCTCTTTTATCATAAATTTTAGTATCAAGCCTTCCGTTAATGATATAGATATCAAGATCGAGGAAAGGGCAGTGGTCATTGTTATTATTAGCTTTATTTAAAGTAAAATCAACAGTATAAATTTATTTAGTATACATACTGAAGTCGTCATTATTGAGAGCCAATATATCATCCAAATATCTAAAAGTATTATTACATTTTTGTATCAGCTGTTTATTAGATGGGTCTTTGCTGATTTTTGTCATAAATTGTAACTCATAGCAATACAAAAACAGGTCCGCAAGAAGTGGTGCACAGGTAGTCCCCATTGGATTTCCGATAACCTGACGATATGCGGAATATCCAAAGCGAACAAAAATATTATCTAGTAAAAATTCAAGGGAAGATACAGTATCAAAGCATGTCTTATTGACATATTTCTTTTGTTTATTGCTACTAAAAATGACCTAAAAGAGTTTGAACATATATATTCGCAATCTGAATTTTTAAATGCCCATTTAATTAGGTGTGTGAATTTTTTCTTAATGAGAATGTGAGGCAATGTGGATATAGGGTAGAAAAATCAAAACTTTGAACAGATTCAAAATCACCAATATAAGAATGCAATTTATCAAGTACTTCCAACGAGTTTTTGACACTCCAAAAGTAATTAATTCCTCATTTTCAAAGGCCTTATTTTAACAATTTGTTATCATGTTTTTGATCGTACCAAGTGTACTGGTAAAAAGAATAGGCAATTAAGTAGTGGAACAATGGCTTGAAGACGAAATAAATCTATATTTGTAAGGTTTTATGTAGCTTCGGAAGCCAATACATAGTTGGGACTTTCATTGCATTTGGTTCTGCTTGTAAAAGCGGTAGCTTAAAGTTTATGTTTGTTACAGATGTCGTTTTCTGAAAATGGAGTCCGTTGGAGAGTTGGAGAGTTGGTGAATTGGTTATTTCTTTTTTTCACAACCTTAATGTAAAATTTACGTCAAACAATAATAATATTATTAGCAGCTTTATCGGCCGGGACAAACACACATCCCTTGGATGGTTCTTTTAGTTTATGTTTGATACGAGAAATAGGTTTATTGTGGTTGTTGATAAGGGTAAAATGTTCTTTAAAATGTTGAATACGTATATCAACTATGTTCATTCCTGAATTAAGAAAAGAGTCCAAAGATTTTTAGTCAGCTTTTTCCCGTTTTATCCATTTCAAACAGTAAGTATGGAGTGAGTCGTGGATGATATTACGACACTCATTCCAATTAATAATTGACGGGGGACGCTATTTAGGTCCTTTACTGAGGAATGATTTTAACTCTCGGTCTCGAACGATGTTGAGATCTCCTGTTATAACATGGGACATGGGTCCATAAATGTATTTGGAATTATTGCAATTACATAACGAAGGTGTGTTTTTACTGATATTAACATCTTTCAATTTAAAACATATTTTTATATATTAGTGACTCAAGAACTATAGCGTATAAAGTATACATGTAAACTGAGAGGAATAAAGCCTGACATCAAACTGAAATTGCCGATTTACCTCATGGAGGCAAAACGCATTCGGATAATAACTAAATCAAATATGCTTGGATGCATAAATCTAAGTTCTACTACAACGGAGATCTATGGACATGCACTGATATACCTTGACTCGGAATAGGATACCAGGGTTGGGGTAACTCCTCTTTTTTATTCTGTTTAACTTAATAAACATTTTTTTCTATATTTTTCTATCGTAAACATCCCCAAGGGTGACTGAGGTATAGAAATATGGTCACTTGGTCTTCTCCCGACCGGCAGTAAAACGCTTGCCGAAGTGGAGCGTCCGTTTGGCTGTGCGGGATGTATCAAGTTCGCAGTCACGTCCGGTCAGAAGGGGGACGTTAAATGCGATGCCTCGTGTAAAGAGAAAGCCACGCTTTTTGCACGTTAAGAACCATTGCAACAACTCTTTGAGGGGTCCGTAGGTGGCCTGTTGCAAGGCAAATTTTCTGTCCCTATCCAATATACCCTCCTTTTCCGGTGGCAGTCAAAATTTCTCCGACCATCATCCCAGATGTCCTCTATTGTATCAACCTACCTATAGTATTTATTGTGAACTTGTTCTCGTCCTGAATATGCATGAAATATTTGCCACTGGACGTTAAGCAACCAACAATCAATCAATCAATTCTATCGTAAACACAATATCACTTTTGGTTAAGGTTACACGTGCCTACCGTTCTCTCTTATTTCAAATGAGTTAATAATCCCCAAACATTTTAAATAAAAAAATCGTGTCTCAAATTTCATTTGACGACCTGATTTGAACCAAACTTCAAGGATACAATAAATTCAGAATCTTCTTTTGGAATCAAAGATGTCTATTGAAACCAATAATCAGTGGTCAGTCTCTAAAACTTACATGAAATTCATAGGTGGAACAGATAAAAAGATGAGAGTCTTTTTGCCCCTGCCCCAAACTCCTTTAGAATAATAACTAGATGTGTCTAAACGACACGAATGGCCCCGTTCAAAAAATATGAAAAATCTGCAATTTCAACAACACATGCGGACACAAACAAGATGGTAGTCTCACATATACTAAATCTGCTCAAAATCTTAAGGCCTTAAAAACCCATATAACTGAGATTTTCAACAATTTCTCAAAGTCCAAAGCCCGTAATTTCGACAAACAGCGGAACGAAATTGATCTGTAACTCATCATGGTTAACTCACATACCAAAAATCAGTCCAATATCTGAGAGCGTTTTGAAAAAAAGACCGTATAACTGTGATTTTCAACAATTATCAAAGTCCAAAGCCCGTAATTTCGACAAAAACAAGTGAAGCGGAAGGAAACTCAAACTTGATCTGTAACTCATCATGGTTAACTCACATACCAAAAATCAGTACAATATCTGAAGGCGTTTAGAAAAAAAGTCTGTATAACTGTGATTTTCAACAATTTATCAAAGTCCACAGCCCGTAATTTCGACAAAAACTGGTGAAGCAGAACGAAACTCAAACTTGATCTGTAACTCATCATGGTTAACTCACATACCAAAAATCAGTCCAATATCTGAAGGCGTTTAGAAAAAAAGTATGTATAACTGTGATTTTCAACAATTTATGAAAGTCCAAAATAAAGGCAACAGTAGTATACCGCTGTTCAAAACTCATAAATCCATGGACAAAAAACAAAATCGGGGTAACAAACTGAAACCGAGGGAAACGCATTAAATATAAGAGGAGAACAACGACACAACACTGAAACGCAACACACACAGAAACGGACCAAGCAACAGACAAAACACCACGAGAATAACAAATATAACAAAGCCCAATATTTCGATATTTCCAATATCTAAAGCCGTTTAGAAAAAAACCCGTATAATGGTTGGTTGCGGAATGACGGAATTTCGGAATTACGGAATTACGGAACTACGGAATTACGGAATTTTGGAATTACGGAATTTCGGACAAGGGTAAAACTATATGTCCCCGACAACTTTGTTGCGGAGCCATTAAAAAATCTGAATACAATGTATTCATTGTGGTATATTCATTTGCATTTTGATTTGTTTTAGTGAACGAATAGGTAAATTGCACAATTTATAGCCAAGACTATTAGTAACTAATTCAAAACGGTATTTGCTGCATAGATGTTGATATACGATTTTTGACAATATTTCTCATAACTACTCAGCGTTTTATTATCTCCTTAAACCACGATTATATTTTTGGACGGACAAATAGTAAAATACCGTAAAAATGCTATTTACCTGATTGCCGAATGAACAAACATTTTTGACTATTTACCCGGCTAGCCGGACGAATAGCCACTGCCTTAAAATAAACCGCTACGCGAGTTATTCAGTGTCCACCACATTTTTTATGTTATTTTTTCATAGACAGAAAAAATATTACAGTCATTCCTTAAAAATAAAAATTTCACCATACGCTATAAAGTTATTGCTTTTGGATACCATAATATAAGTCATATTTTCTAAATTATTAACAAAAAGGTAAAACATGCTACACAGATGAACTAGTGATCAGTATGCTGAAGATTCTTATTGACAACATATTTGTTGAATTTAGAAGTGGACTAGTTCAGCAAGTTTTCGCCATTTCTACAGGAAAAGAACTGTGCGCCTCTACTCTTCTCCTTATTTTCATATGAGTCGGCAACAATGTGGTGGTGATATGCCGTAAATATTGGACGGTCCGTGCGCACCACAGAGAGTCATATAGGAAACAAACATATCATAACAATATCACAGCTTAAGGCTTCTTCTGAACATTTAAAAATCCCTTCTATGTATTGGTTATCTAAACTACCCAACGCATAGTAAAATATCGTTTCATCTCGGCCTCTTGTTAGTGTTTTTCTACTAATCTTTCAGTGCTTTCAACGAGTTCCTTAACTACTATATACTTACTACTAAAACAAAGAATCACAATGATTTCTTTTATATATGAAGATACAAAAGAAGCATATTCAGGAATAGTCAATACTGTGCCTAACATACCGTGAGATTTATGTTAACTCTTATAAACATCGGGTAAAAAATTATGACGTGCATTAACAGAAATAATGTATGTCTTTATTCTGAAAGTGTTTGTCTAATTGGATAAGAATCCCGGCCACAAAATCCATTTGAATGAAGCAGTGTCTCATATGATTTGTTGGGTAGAAAAGGCATCAGAAATGTATATAAACAGGAAATGTGAATACAAGTGGTAAGTATCTGATTAAAAAAATATCAAAATTGAATAAAACGTACAGTAAGCAGCAAAAATGTAATATTCGTCTTTAGGTTTATATTTAAAAAAAAAACAATTAGTAATAAAGACAGACTTCACGTTTCACAAAATTTAAGCGTTCATGAAATAATTCCTTTACGAACATCTATCAAATGTTAGACTCGAGGATAACTTTTTTGTCTAGAAATATGCCATAAAGTAATGTATCACAATTACATTTAAATATTTAATACTGTTAATCTTAGCCCAAATTGAAAAAAAAAACGTTTTGAAAGTAACTTTAATAAGGAATATATTCTTGGGAATATAACAAAATTTCTAATGAAAACATCATATTGAAATTCGGCAATATCAAGCGTGAAAAATCATGATCACTTTTTCATTGTATATGTTCTGACAGAATTATACTGTAATCGATTAAAATACAACAAAATTGAATTCGATTAAAAAAAACCAATGAAATGAGAGCTAAAAATATTTTTTTAATTAATTGCAAAGTTTACTTACCGTCATATCGTTTGATATACAATATAGTATTGCTCAAATGTTTTATCCTGTTGTTATTCAAATAAGATTGTGGGTTACTTAGTTAGAGCATACATGTATCACCTTTGTTTACAGTAAATATTGATATCTTTATAATTTTTATTTGTGCAAGGTAATATTTCAATTGAGTAGGTGAGTATTGCGTTATAGTTGATGTAAAATATGTGGAAGAAAACAAAACTAAAAAAATTCCCTCAAAAAATTAAACATAATGTTTGTATGGACAAGTTTAAAATAAATTTTGAAAATGAGATAGGTTGTTTCGTGTTCTGGTCGAAAAAAAAAATCAAAAGATGTGGTTATGTTGGACACAAGGAAATTTAGCGCTCACATAAAGGTCTTTTTTTTTAAAAGAAAACCCGTAGAATACAAAAGGTATAGTTTCTACTTCACTATTCATCTTTATACATATCATACACACATTTGATGTTCTTTCATTTATTTGGTTATAAATTAGTTGTTCAATATTTTCAACGAAAATTGCAGGAAAACGGCTATATGCAGTGTTCTCCCTTTTAAGATGACCATGTTTAAGTGTTTTTATATAACATCTTTTGGAACGTTCCCTTGGGACAGAAAAAAGGTCATTTGGACTGACCAAAAGGAGCAACACCAAGTACAAAAAGTTAAAAAAAATAAAATACAAAATGCCAACTGTTTCATATAAATATTAAATCATAAAGACGTTCATTTTAATGTGTTATTTCATGGTCGTCATCACAAAATCCATATTGTACAGTAAGCTATGGAAGGATTAATAAAGGACGAAAAGTGTAACAACATATAAGCTTTGGATTATCATATATTTTTACCTCGAGCATAACCGGAGAGACATTGCTTGTCAAAATGCGTATCTGGCGCAAAAAAATAGGTACCGTGTATGTTATTATATACTTTTTAATCCTAACACGTCGGAGTAGATAACCCAAAATAATTGCTATTTTGGTTTCGATCTCGATTGTTTGGATGGACAATTCTTGATTTTCTCGTACTAAAAAGGTCAGTAAATTCAATATTCCTATTCGAAAAGATAAAAGTTTAAGTTGTTGGCTAACTCTATTCGCAATGTTTATTCTTAAATTATCATTCTGAACTTCTTACAATTATAAGCCCCATAGCCGTGATGTAACAGTACAACATGAGAAGAATTTGTACGCCTGCATACGGAGTATATATCTACCATGTCATACGATATTCCCGGCTTCTATTTCTTATCATGATTTCCTTGATAGGGAGTTGCTGCTCACAAGGAAGCTATTAAACCAAGAGTTCCAAATGGCGAAGTTGAAATCATCCTTTCGTAAATTTTACGGACGCCATCACGAGTTGGTTGACCGTTACGGAATAACCGTTTCACAGATGATAACGGATATGTTCCTTATGTCGTTACTACAATACCCTTCCCTTTTCATGAATGTTACCTTACGAATTAGACTATTTACCGTATTTGTAATAACATAAGTAACATGACGGGTGTCACATGTGGAGCAGGATCTGCTTACGCTTCCAGAGCACCTAAGATCACCCCCGGTTTTTGGTGGGGTTTGTGTTGCTTAGTCTTTAGTTTTCTATGTTGTGTCTTGTGTACTATTATTTGTCTGTTTGTCTCTTAACCGAGAACAAAAGGTTCATACCTAATTAAAGTAATCGGACGACTTTAGAATAGTCAATGAACATTACATCAATCTTTGTTGACTTTTCCCGAATAATCTATACTTTATTTCATCTGGATGATGTTGAAACCCATTTACCGGATTTTATATTTTGATCAATATTATCATAGATCAAAATACTTTTTGGTGGAAAAGGCAGACAACTATAATTTTTAGAGAAGTGTCATTTCTTCGTTTTGATAACATATGCGAAAGACTTTCATGCGCGGATCTAGAAATTTTCATAAGTGGGGCGCCTCTGACTTTCTTTGCTCGTTTATGGTTTGACATAAATGTACGGAAAAAATATTATACCAAAAAATCTATGGAGTTCCTTTTCAAATTAAGTCTTTGATGATTGCATAGTGTGTGATCTATCCTTGTTTCATTTTTACATTTTTATTTCAGTACACTTAACGGTAATAGGAATGTCTGAAGATCATTTGTAAGGCCCGAAATAATTTTTCTTTCTGATTTTTAGACTTATAAAATATTGCTATTTTTATCCTTTGTCTGTACTTCAGATTCGGGGCCCATCAGTACAACTTTGAATAAATTTCTTTTTGAATAAATTTGGTAATCTTTTTTACATTTCTGATTCTATTTACATTAATCTAACATAATTCAAATTCCCCATTTTCAGAGTTTGTTCCTTGCGTCTGGTGCAAGGGAGCACAAAGAAAAAAAATCCCAGTAACGGTAGATCGTTACGCAATAGGAGTGACAAACGTCTATTTTAACATCTGAGGACCGAAATCCAAAATATCCAGAACATAGACAGGCGTAGACCATGAATAAACCCGTGTAAATAAACATCATTTAAAAGATTTTACAGTTGAAAAGAGAAAAAAAATATTACTTTAATTACTGAGTCCCTTTCAAAAAAAATTTACTCGTGTTTATATTTTATTTATGAGTATTTCATTTAAATGCTAATGTGCATATATCGCCAAAACTTTAAAAATAGAAAAGATGTACCGTATTATTATGTTTTTATATCGGAAACATGTATATGTATCGGTTATTTAGGCATAATAATCTAAGTTCTACCTTGAATGTTTACACACATGGTCGATCCTTTAACTTTATTTTACTGAATAGATATAATCAGCTTCAAAGCATTTAGTGAAACATTAAGATTTATACGAAAGAAAACAAAAAAACCTTTACAAGTTAAATGTGAATTTGTCAATTGCTTCAATGAATTTTAATGGTTATCAAAACAATAGAAAACGGGATTTTATTTCATATTTGTTGGTTTCAATAATATGATATTCATAACTGTGGTAGTGACTGGAAAAAAATATCGTTAATGTATACGCGTATATACACAAAAAAAAAGTATTCAGATAGAAAATATTTTACGCAAATTTGCATAATTTAAGTAAGATGTATGAAAATGATAGCGTTGAACACTACACTGTCCTATTTGTTGACTTTATTTGTTCTTTACATGTATCATCACATCCAAATAAAGACGTCGGCACAACAGAATTGAATAAAAAATATTGAGATATGAATAAGATCATGATATCGCTTTCTAGATACCAAAATTATACTCACAGTCTCGTTTTTAATTCATTTTCTGTAGAAATATTTTTAAGAGCGAACTATGTAACACTCGTATATCACATGTCCCGACCCGAATCTTCGAATGTCCGAGCAAAATTCAAATTAGTGAATAAAAGAGTAAAATCTTCGAATTTCTTTTTCATTTAGAAAAGAAAAATAGTTAAAACAAAATCTGAAATCGTAAAAAGAACAAAAACAGATAATTATCCATTTTTAAATGGTGACTTCCCCCCCCCCTTTTTTTTATATCTCAACTTGTACGATTCACTCGTGATAACGTACTAGATTTTAGCGAGAGACATTTATGTATTTCTGAAAAATTATTACACCAGGGTTCACAAACTAGTCAAAACATTTACTAAATATTATCATCGGTACAAGGAAATAATTCGTAAATATAACTCAACATGTAGACATCTTATACGTTCAAGTTTCACGTCCAATTTTTTTGTTTGTTGTAATATTCTTTTAATTTTCTCAAAAGCTAACAAAACCTTTACACATACTTATTTAGGGATATTGTTACGATACTGTTGTCAGGTGATTATAGGTTGCATATTTTGGATTTAATATTGATTCACTTATAGGGTCTTTGCATCGGAATTAAACATATTTATTCTGAAACCAGTTGTTGGCATGACACTGGTTATGTTCTTCTAATATATTTTACGATGATATACTACCAAACCACTAACGAGAGGGATTGTGCTTGATATTCATATGATGAAGACATAATCTTTCAATCATTTTAATTGAGTCCTGGAGCTGGCTCGTCAGTAATTGCTAGTAGTCCTTTATTAATTTATGTATTATTGTCATTTAGTTTAGTTTCTTTTATTACCTTTGCTGACATCGGACTCGGACTTCTCTTGGACTGAGTTTTACGTATTGTTGTGCGTATGTTTTTTCTACATTGGATAGAGGTATAGGGGAGGGTTGATATCTCAAATAACATGTTTAACCCCGCCGCATTTTTGCGCCTGTCCCAAGTCAGAAGCATCTGGCCTTTGTTAGTCTTGTATGATTTTTAATTATGGTTTATCGTGTATAATTCGGAGTTTAGTATGACGTCCATTATCACTGAACTAGTAACATATGTGTTTAGTGGGCAGCTGAAGGACTGTGATGTTAAGAGTCGAAAGATCAAAGCTGTTGACAGAAAAAATACGACCATCAAAGAACGTTATTCATCCAAAACATCAAAAGAATTATTCTACTACCAAATAGTTCTGTGTTGACATGAATTATCATTGATATGGTCACAATCATAAAGGATATTTGTGTAATGTGATGAAAAAAATCCCAAATTCATTGAAAAAAACATTTTTTCGTTCATTTCTGCATATAAAACGAGGATTGAACTAAATAATGCATCTATTAAAGTGCTTGAACCAGACAATAAGAAATTGAAAATCATTAGTTGCCATGGGAAATACCAGATAAATATTGATCCTTTTATTACAATTTAAGCCAATGAGGAAAAATCGAAAAAAAAACTTTATTGCAAAGAAATAAGTATGACTTTTTTGTGAAGTGTATTATACAAAAAATATCGAAAAATGACCCAATGCGAAAACTTTTACAGATTGCAATAGATTATGATAAATATGAAAAGAGCATACTGAAAAATACAAAGGTTTACATCTACGATATAATGAACATGTTGATCCTTGTGTATTCTTCTTTTAAATGGCCAAAAATACGAAAACTTCAACTCAGTACCAGAACCAATAACAAAGCAGACGATTAAGATTTTGAAATTATCAATGTTCCCCATCTTAGAAGCAATATTTCAACTTCACATGCATATAGAATATACATTTTCCAACTCCGTCGGTATATATGGGCTTGCCGCTCCTACATAGACTTTGTAAAACGTCACTAGTATTTTAGAAAAAAAGCTGATGAACCAAGGGTGTGTCAAGAAATGGCTCATTCTTTTTCTAAAAAAAACATTATCGGGAGATACCAAGACCGTGTTGAAAAATATTCCGTTTCAACTATACAGATACTACACGATGGTCTTGAAGTATTTATTATAGATACTGACGTTGTTTATCATCTCAATAACGTGATATATTTTTTTATTTGTCTTTTTGAATTATGACTTTAACCGTTAAGTCTATTTTTAGAAGTAACCATTTGACGTGGCTATGTACTTATATATCCCGGCTTTGTGTTATTGTGCTGTGGTTAATTTTGAATGCTTGTCTTTAATTATGGTAATGTGCTTTGTCTGTATGTTTTCTTGGGGTTTTTTTTGGTTTTTTTGTTGTTGTATTTATAGAGATTAAGATTATAACTACACGCTGTTGTCAATTCGTTTGATGTGTTTTATCATTTTGATTTTGCCATTTGATCAGAGACCTTCCGTTTTGAATTTTCCTCCGAGTTCAGTAGTTTTGTGATATTACTTTTTTTTAACACCTGTACTACTATTTTTGACATTTTTATCTTATTATATCTGTATGTTTTGTTCACATATCGTTGTCAATATAATAGAATGATATGCGACTGTCATACAAGTGAGAGGTTTATCTAGTCATAAAACTAGGATTAATTCATCATTTTCGACATCAGGAATGTGAAAACTCTTATCCATTAGTTTCATGTGTTTGAGCTTTTGATTTTACCATTTGCTTAGGGACTTTTAGTTTAGAATTTTACTCAGAGTTCATTTTTTGTTGATTTTCTCTTTTCTATACATTTATATCAATTTCAGAGGATAAAGACGTTGTAAACTTTTTTTCGAATAATACATTTTTAGTAATTCATGTGACTGCTGTTGGTAATGGATATTTACCCAATGTCCTTCAATTATGTTAGTTATCAGATAAGTATGAACAGTAATGTTATTTCATATAACATAAAAAAGAAGATGTGGTATGATTGCCAATGAGACAACTGTCAACAAGAGACCAAAATGACACAGACATTAACAACTATAGGTCACCGTACGGCCTTCAACAATGAACAAAGCACATACCGCATAGTCAGCTATAAAAGGCCCCGATAAGACAATGCAAAATAATTCAAACGAGAAGGCCTTATTTATATATAAAAAAAAAATAAACTTCTGTATTATCAGGATGTTGAATTAATAGTTACAATTATAACTAGTGTTGAAATAATTTATATAAAAAATTATATCGTGCGATTATTGTATGTTCTTATTTCTCTAAAGTGTAGGTTCAAGTCCGGAATAACTAGTGTCGGAAATAATAAATAAAACAGAATTATAAATTATGTTATCACGAGACACTTTTATGCTATCTTTGCTGTCGATTAAAGTCCTGTATAACTGGTCGAAATCACAAAAAAAAAATAAAAAAATTATACATCATGCTATCATGGTACTTTTTCAAAGTCTGCATTGGTTGCTCACTTTACATTCTCAAGGGGGTTCAGAAAAGTAATCAATCCAACTTTTAAACCACCTTTTTTTCACGATTTAACCAATGATAGTTTCTACACTTGTTTGTTATATTGATTACCAACTCATTATGACATTGTTCTAGTTTTCCGACACAGAAAGCGAAATCTAACTCCTGAATATATATAGTACACTTGTAAGGATTGTCATCATTATCAACAATCTCGTAGATTTTATTACAAAGTTTTCCTAAAGCATCCATAGTGAAATGATTTCCTTCAACGGCTTTTAATATAGCCTGAATGGCTTCATGAGATGATTCGTATGCTATACATTCTGATTCGTGTGGATGATGCTATTGTAAAAAAATATTAAACATTTATAAAAGTAAACATTTTGACATAGCTTAATAGATTAAAAATATAACAATAAAATGTAGATAAAAACTCAGTTATTAATTGCAAATTTGCCTGCACCATATCTGCAGGTGCCTCGAGGTTTTACCAAAATTTGATTTAACGCTAGTGAGAAATAGGTTCTTCTTAAAAAAAGACTTGAGTTATTAATACCAATGTAGTATTTATTGATCCTGTTACCTTTCTAATAAACAAACAAATTTCTGGTGTTTGTATATGTGTTCACTATAAATATCAAAAAGGAAAATAGCATTTGTTATTGTTTGAATTCGACATTCAGATTCTTTACATCTTTAATCCGACATAAATAATGCGTTTAAAACTATTGTATTTTATTTTCTTCTTTACAAAACAAACCACCTAATCAGGTTCACGTGTTGCATCTCTTTTTTAACAACTTGATCCTTTAGGTTCAATCTTATATTTCTTAATAGAAACCTGGAAAAGGCACAGCATGGGGGCAACATGATGGCTTATTGTAATGCAAAGGAAAATAACATATACGTGATTGAGATAGAGTTGCTTGTTTTTGAAAAAAAACGCCTGTTAGTTCTAAATTTATATAAACAATCCGACAATCTATATATCGTGTGGAGTTAATGAACTATGATTAGTTAACAGTTAATAGTAGGAATGTATATTATTGAATTTGTATGAGAAACAAAATAATATGGCATTCAAGTTTGCTCTTCAGATAATTTCTCAAAAGAGGTTATGGGTAAGGAAAGATTCAAGCTGCTGTTGCTTTCTTTTTCACAAATTAAAAGAAAACAATGGTAATTTCTCTCAGCGATTAAGTAAAATTCACCTAGGTCAGATTATAAGCCTACGTTTTTTGTAAATTTTAGATATATTTTGTACTGTATATTTGAGCATTTTGGTATCATAAATTGTAAACCAGTTTTCACTGAGTGTTCTCTCAAGTACCACAAGCTGTTTGCTAATGTGTTCCCTATATCTTACATTGATGTTTCGTGTTTTTTACTTATCATCCAAATAAGAGCAATTTAACATGAAAAATAACATTAACAGAGTTTTTTTATTAATGTTCCGTCGAATAAGGGAGAAAATCGAATAGTTTTTAGGTTTTTTGGTTAATGTATGTCATCCGGTGTGAAATTTAAACCCGATTGTGAATGTTGGTTTAAAAAATAGAATCATGTAAATTGGTCAATTAAGAGTTTTAGATTGAAGTTTAGTCCATTTTATCGCCTTATCAAAATTTTGCACCTACATAACCTTTAAAATAAGTAAAAGTATGTGATTTGAAAATTTGAAAAATGATGAAAAAGTACCGAAATCTTGCCTTTTTATTTATTACATGGTTTTCCAGATACCAGCTTTTATTTTTACTGACATAAGATCACGTATAAACACACGTATTCCATTCCTTTTATACGAACGACCTGATTTATCTTTCAAATGGTGAAGTTGAAATCATCACTTCGTAATTTTTACGGACGCCATCATGATTTTTCTATCTTTTGTATGGTTTATCTATCTTTGTTTTTATTATATTTGTTGCGGGGAATAAATTAAATAGTATATTTTTTCTGACAATTTCAGAAACATAGAAACCAGTATTTTTCATTTATTATGAAATGTATATATAAAAAAAAATCACCATATATATTGGTTATTAGAATTGATGTGTGTTCTGTTCTGATTAATATTGTGACACGTTCATGATGGCTGTATCCCTATTTTGACAATTTTACCCACATGTTTGTTTTTTTCACGCAGCGTTATAAATATAACGGAATTTGATGCGACTGTCATACAAGCAAGATTTTAGCGCTATAAATAGACATTTTTATTGGTGTTGCTCGCTTTAAAATTAATAAAAACATTATAAACGTTTTAAATATGTCTGTGCTTATTTTTGTTAAACCCTCGGTTATCTTATAATGTTTTTGGTTCTTCAAATCAAAATGTCGACATTTCCAAGTACAACACTTTTAAATATTCCTATTAGTCTAATCAAAAATGCAACTTCATTAATTAATATTTCCATATGGCATAACTTTTTTTTAAATGCTACCAATCTGACCTAATTATCCGTAAAACTGTAAACAGTATGTATAAATAGAAATAATTAATCAAATTTATGTGTTGGTACACTGAAACACACCCTTAAAAAATAGATGACGTTATTGTTTCTCTTGAGTTCAAATTTTAAGACTGGTTTTCCTGTAGTTTTCATCAATTTTGAAACAAAAAACTGTAACAAGGAGAACAACATAAAGAAATGCTACGGTTTCTTTCAAGAAAAAAAAAGACAAAACAAGACAAAAAAAAAAAGACACAAAAAAATATGGTACGACGAAGACATCTTTATTCGAATTTTTTTACTTGCATGTACACAAAGATTTGTTTATAAACAGAGAAATGCTAGTCAAACAACGAACAACATATATAAACAGGGATGTTATGTTATTACACTTGTAGTTTTGTCGCTATACATGCAGATACATTATTTTCGATTCAATCGTACTAGTTTAAACCGATCTTTGCATTCACATTTACGCTTGGTTTAAAGATATTGACAAATATAATGCCTACCCATGTTAACATGAGCATAGAGCATGGCATGAACTAAATAATTCTTAAGTATAAAGTATATTGGGCCATTCCAGTTAATATCTGCTAAAGGGGGATGGATGGTCCTTTCTGAGGGGTGTAAAATTTATACATCTTAGGGGTGAAATTTGGGGTTTTTTCATCTGACACGTACACTTATACGCAAAAATTTCTGAGGGTCTTGCAGCAGTAAATAATTAAAAATAATTACATCTTAGGGGTTAAAAAAAATACCTATTTCAGATCTTAGGGGTGCTTTGGAATGAAGACAGTTTCTTATCATGCATTATTTGGTATTGTATTTAAAATTCTGATGGGTACAATCCTTGCAGTAAAAAATTCTGATAGGTCAATTTTTCCCATGAAAGCCCATCCACCCAATATGAACATAAACTCTACATCTGATAGGTCTTAATTTATAGATCTGATAGGTAGTTTTTCATGATGTTTTTTTCTGATAGGTATGAAAAAAAATTTCCCCATCCATCCCCACCTGTCAGAAATTAACTGGAATGGCCCATTGAGTGACGACGGTTCAAATGTTGACTGCTTTACTCTTTGCTCACACATTTATCATTATTATCCTCTTGAATATTTTCTGTCATAAAATGAACAAAGTAGATGCACATGTCTGTTTTGAATAACACACACAGTAGACCTAGACCTAGCAAAGAAACTTATTCAAACAAGAAGACATAACTGTGAAAGTGATATGATGCTTGAATTTTTTTTTACATCGAATTTGTTACTTTTGGTGGACAAAGTTTTCAACAGGCACTTGTCATTCCTACATTTTTTGTAGTACCCTTTTACCTTATTTTATTATCAAATAATTATTTTGACAAATCAAAGCTAAACTTATAAAGTTGTAAGACATAGCGGATCTTGAACGTAATACCCCCAAATATGTACAAACGCATTTTAGAGGAGGTCATACATATAATTCTGTCATTTTTTTTTTGTCAAGACCTATATGTAACTTAATTCTGAGATTTAAACCTGTAACCAGCAGTTTCATTTTAATTTATTGATTTAATCATCCAAGAAATATTATTTCATGACAAATTTCCCAAAAAAATTTCATAGACAGGATCTTTTTGTCAGTGTGTGACCTACACCTATTTTTCGATTGACATTTTCAATTACGAAGTAAAGCTTTGGCTGCAAAGATTTAAATCATTTGTCTCATTAGAAATAAAATTCAAGTTACGCTTAAGTCGATTAATAGATAATTGTTTGCTTCACGTAAAGTGGCAAATATTTCACGCATAACTAACGTAAAGAGAGCATGACATTCCTTTACGAGAGGCGTCGGATTTAACGTCCCAACATTGATCAGACCGGACTGCTTACTTGTACATTCCCCACAACCAAACGAACTCCCTACTTTTGCAATGGTTTAACTGTCGATCGGAACAAGACTGATAGGGATCATATTTCTATTACGTTTGTTCTGATAGATTAATTCTACACTGAAAACTATTTTCTTTTAAACAAAGAAATGAGGGTAGAAAATTTTGACATGTTTGTAAAAAACAAATCATCAATCAAATTTACTAACCGTCATATCTTCTGATTTATATCAAGGCTCGAGAACTAGATATTAGTTAAACTCGTAGTTAACCTAGTTAAAACATATCACCTTGGCTTGAAGTAAATATTTACATCCTGATAAATCTCAGTTAAGCAAGGTACGTTTTTAGAAACAATCAGAAAGTAAGTGTTTTATTAGAATTAATGTAGACTATGTTGATAAATCCCAAAACTAATGTAAACCAAAAAAAAAAAATTAACATTATATTTGCATGATATGCTTTACGTTTATTATGAAAATAAGATAGTTTGATATGTTTTCTGACTGAATGAAAAACTAGGAGGTGTAGTTATATTGATAAAAAAGGAAAGAACGCGCTCATATAATATTCTATTCATTACGAAAAACACGAAGAATCAGATATTATACTTTATTCTCTATAAATAAATCATTTCTACAAATTATAAGGTTGTACAAAATAACTTTGGTATGATTTTTTTAGGTCATATTTCAAGAATAAAATTGAAAAAAAGGAAATGGGGAATGTGCCAAAGAAAACGGCTAAATGACTTCCAATAGATTTTCAACAAAATCCATAACCGGAGGTGGGATGCAGCTTGCCTAGTAACACCCATGTGTACTAGTTCAGTGAAAATGAACGTCACACAAAACTCCGAAACATATAAATAAATTAAGAAAAACAACAACAACAACAAAACACACAAGACTTTCAATGGCATGTGTTTTGTATTTTTTTCTTCATTCATTTCTAGATTTTATAGTTCTTTTTTACTGTATTTTGGTCAATATGAATCATGGAGTTTGACATGAATATTGCTAGAACAAAAATACTGTACATCGGCACAATTGATAAGTGTAAAGCATTAATGTACCGACCGTGAATCTAATTATCAAAATTTCAGACAATTCAAAAATGTTAACATTTTTCTCTGCCATGACATCAAAATCAACCAAGTTCGACCTTACACAGCCTAACGGTTTTAGATTTTTGAACAATTGATCAATAGAACACCCCTCTAAAAGAAAACTTAAACCAAAATGTATTTTAAGTGAAGTTTATTACGCCTTCATCCATGAATATTTCATCACATTGTATTTAAAGCCTCCACTTATATACACACAAATTTAAATAAGAATTTTGATAATGAAATCATTGTGTATTTTAAATTAATATAAATAGGCCTTCAAACATAAATATATTGATCTCATTGCATTTAAAAATCTTTTCACTGATATACAAATTATATAAGAATTGTTTTTTTCAAAAGCAAAAGGCTGAATTTTTGTAATAAAAATGAGTACATTCACATTTTATCAGTTTATTCGTTTAGTTGAACAGGTGCAATTCGCTTTAAAAAAAATTGAAAAGCTTTTGGATTACAATTATTATTTTAAAATTACTTTTATCCTCTGCTGATGGTTCCTTACCAGCCCATAAACTGTGTTACTGGCAACAAAATGCATGTATTGTCCTAAATAAAGACTGACGTAATGTATGAATAAATTGTTAATCACTATTTCAGAAATATCGCTACCACTAGTAGTATAAAATCTTCACTTAATAATAACACAGATGCAGATACTATTTTTAGTAATTAAATGTAGCTGTACATTCAGGGTGTCTCTTTCAAATATATACGGTAACTTTGTCTGTAAGTTTAAGTCTGTTAATTGAATTCATGTAAGCCTCGTGAACTTTAGAATATACTGATTCGCAAGGATTATCAATCTAACACTGTAGTACGATTTTTTTTGTTGAAATATTCTCTTTATCAGTTCTATCATTATTTATGTTTTAAAATGATTCAAATATCTCTAAGTATATATTGTTATACAGTTATGGTCCTTTGTTCAGTCGATACTTATTTATAGAGCATCCACAAGGTAATGTTTTCTCATGCTTTTGATGATGTCCTTTCACTGAATCTGCTGATTATGTACTGAATGATGATTAAGTCTCCCAAAACACAATTCATCTTTCAATTGTTACATACTTTTTATTAGCGTTCAGCTACTGTGAGTACCCGAAGATCGCAGCTTTGAAGGTTTTCTTTCTCTTTTTGTCTCTTTAGTTTATCTTGCCCGAAACTATGTGAGCTTTTATAAACGCTTTGAATCCGTCGTCAACCATTTAACGTCGGTGTCCGTTTTCATCGTAATCCGCCATGTGCAATCACAGATCTACATATTAAATGGTTGATTGGCTGACACGATGCTAACTTTTTTTATATGATATTATTTTCTTGAGAGAAACAAGTATATTTCATGCAAACTTAATGTGATGTTGAAATAAAATTGATGCAGATCAATTTAATTGACAAATCAAAGTTCAATCTCTTGAATTTACATACAGCCATCGCAACAGCTGCAGTGAACATGGTATTAAACACCACTCAAAGAAAGCAATTGTACTGCTTTTTGACGTTCAGCTCAGTGTTCCGTGGTATACACAATATTGTGAAATCAGTTTTCTGAATCTTTTCTATATGAGTATGACTCTTTAAACCAATCATGATTCCAACTCCTTTACATAATTGAAAGAGGGACGAAAGATCACAAAAGGACAGTTTCATAGATTGAAAACAAACTGACAACGCCACGGATAAAAATAAAAAGACAAACAGACAAATAATGATACAGAAGACAAAACATAGAAAACAAAAGACTAAGCAACACAAACCCCAACAAAAACTGTGGATGATATCAGGTGTTCCGGAAGAGTAAGCAGATCCTGCTCCACATGTGGCACCTGCTCCCCGTGAGTAATATGTGTGAATACTGATTTTTTAAAGATAAATTGTCATTCCATAATTTAATTATTTCATCATAAAATTTCTTTTTTACACTGTTTTTCATCTTTATACTTCAATAATGACTTCTTAACTGATATTTGTTGAATTAAATGTACTCACATTTTTAAAGTTTATACCTTTAGATCTAGTAATAATTTTTCTATTTACGAGAGAAGATTCGTTATGAATATCAAATAGAACAAGGTAGAATAATGAGCTATACGAGTTATTATCTTTTTTTCAATAAAAATTATATTTGTACGGCATCAAACAAGTAATTACTTGCAAAAAATAATACCATGTGCACGACACATATACATTAATATTTTATAGTAACACAGTTAACCCTGTTCGAGACAGTTTCAGTTGTGCCAATGTCATGCCAATCTAGCTGGACAGTTTTCGGAAATAGATTATCTCTATCAATTATGAAATATATTGGCCAAAATTGTAAAAGTTTAAGCATATCATTCCAAAGCCATAACTCATAAAAGTAGTCAATAAGCAATTAATCTGTTGATAGAGATTATATAGTGATGAAAATAACCATAATGGTCGATGTTAACAAATTTGAAAATAATTGGTGTTGTTTATTTGTTCATGTTGCAGTTTCTTTGAATGTTTTTTATGATTTACCCTCGCAAAAATAAATGAAAAAATTCAATAAACGGCATAATTTCGACAGCTTATGTCTGTTATATGAGTTGATCTTATTTATGCATAGTTTTTACGTTTTTCCCTGTTTCATTCGAGGAAACAAATTTTTCTGTTAACATCACATTAGTTGAATTTAGCAAACATTTAGGAATTGTGGTTCCGCAATTCTCTTCAACTTCGTCTTTTTAGGTCTTTTAATGTGTGTTCAGGTGTAATACCACCATTGATTTTCCCCTATTAGTCTTTGTTAAATTTGCAATTTTCAAAAAAAACGTGCAGAATTTATCTTTGTTTCAAATAAAGAAATACTTAGCATAAGTAAAGTTTTATCCTGTCCAATACTATAGAAAAAACATTCACATAACATTTCATTGTATATAAGAAAATAACCATCATTGGAAGTTAACCAATCAAATTTCTCCCCTTATTTTATCTGTGTACAAGGTTGAGTCACCATGTAACCTCAAGATTACAAAATTTTCTATAGAAATCCCAAATAAAAAAAAATGGTGTTTTGAAATACCCAAGACATATGTTTATTACACAGAAATGTTTTTACTGCAATAAAATGTAGGATTAATTACCTACAACTGTCAAATTCAAGGGACTATTTTGTGTGACGTACCATGATTTGGTGGTATTACACCTTCATAACTCATAACTTATGAGTCTTTTATAAACCAGCACTGAAAAAAGAATAATTTTGTTAAACAATAATTCAAATGAATCTTTCTTATGTTTTATTTTAGAAGTTTTGTTTTATTTATAAGAATTCAATTTTGATATACCAGAAAATATTCGTCTTATGAAAATGTTTGATGCATGGCGTAATCTGCAACATAAATCATGCTCATTCTCCTGTATCAATATGGTAAAATATTTGATATACAATTGGCTTCAATAGTGTCCTTTTTAAAATGTAATGTCTTTTTCTCGGTATATATAGGTAAATAAATATATGTCTTTTATTTTAGATTTCAGCTTTAGATATTCCTTCGCCTATTGAAAGTAATAAACTTCTATTAGTCAATAAGACCACATATCATTATTCAATAGAAACATAGTAGTTATATAATAGTCTGCTTAAAAGTAAGAAACAAGACGTGTAAAAGGCATTTTTACCGTGCCACAAAGTAAAATGTAGTAACTCAAACTCAACAAATTGACATGTTTATAATAAGTATGACAGACGCGCCTTTCATAAGAAAATAATTACCAGTGGCACTAAAATCGAAACACTTGCAATGCCAAATCAAATAAGTAGGTGGAAGAGCATAAAAACATTGCACTTAAGAAAAGAAATATACGATAAAGAGTCAAATACATCATTTGTTTGTTTTGTTGTTCTTGATACAATATATAAATGGTTGCTTTTGTAATCTCTTTCTTTTTCTTTCGTAATTGACTTCCTTAATTTACTTTTGAAATCATAATATTTCTTTTACTTATTGTTATAGGGGTTGCAATGAAATTGATATAAAGTCAGAAAAATCACCCAACTTCCGAATGGATTTTGGTTCTGGATTCAATTTGTACAGACCAGAAAATACACACGAGATAAAGATGTAAACGAATACCGTCACTAACTGAAAGACATTTGCGTGATTTGATGGTAAAATTTCCCAATTTTATGAAAGACGTCACGATAAAACATATTCTTCCGTTTATTTCTAATGAAAATGATGGGATTGAACTCGATAATGCATCCATAACCGTACTAGGACCAAACAATCAAAGATGGAAAATCATTAGTGGCCATGGGAAACACGAAATCAGCATTGACCTTATGGATATAAATGATCCTGTACTTATAATAAAGCCTGATGACAACAAACCTGAAGAAATTCATTGCAAAGAATTAAGTAAGACTTTTCTGGGAAAATGTATTATACAAAAATGTGGAAATGAAGGAACCCCGAAAAACGAATCAATGCGAAAACTTTTACAGATTGCGATAGACCGTCTTCATGATGAATATGATCGGAACATATTGAAAAATACGAAGGTATACATATATGATTCAATAAAAACGTTGATTCTTGTCAGTGGAGATGGAAGAAATTCTTTTGTTATAAATTCAGAAAATGGAAACCCTAAACTTAAATGTTTAAAATTGGAGAAGAAGAAAAAATCATCAAAAATTAAACTATTTATTTATGCATTTTTAGTATTGATTGGATTTACCTTGATGATCGATATGGATTCCACATGTTCCTTGCGCTTTTTGTTTCGTACGCTTCAAAGGATATATGTTTCGGAGGACATTGAAATGGAAGAGCCGCCGATAAACTGATTACCCTTAAATGAGATTCTTAATGATAAAGTATATAAATATAGTTGTTTACAATTAAGACTTATAAATATAGAAGTATTTATAATCAAATATAGCTTTGAGTATCTATATTTTTAAATATAGAATTTATGGCTTTTAATAAAATTTATCAAAAGCTGAATTGTTGTATACAATTTTGATTTACGTCTGTAGCTCATTTATGTATTGCTTATACACAAAATAAAACAAATAATAAATAATAATATCTAAATAATTTACACATTTCTGTTACAATTTCTCGGAAACATAAAATGATTAAGTCAAATGAAAAGAAATGTTCACGTATAAAAGACAGAAATAAATGTGACTAACCATTTTTGTGGATATCTGTCATGTGAGTTTTGAAGTGTTATATGTCCACTTGTGTTGCTTATACACAAAATAAAACAAATAATGAATTATAATATCTAAATAATTTACACATTTCTGTTACTATGAACCAATTTCCCGGAAACATAAAATGATTAATTCAAATGAAAAGAAATGTTCACGTATAAAATACAGAAATAAATGTGACTAACCATTTTTGTGAATATCTGTCATGTGAGTTTTGAAGTGTTATATGTCCACTTTTGATAAACAAAAAAAAAAAGGAAAGTTATGCAGCTTCTCGGTATATCTTCCTTTATATGTATTATCCGATATTTCTACAATCTACGAGTTTTTGTCAAAATTTTACTGTTCTTTCTCCACACTCTCATTGAATTAAAATAGCTTATTTATCTAGTGGGACACCGGAAGTTCAGAGGAAAATAGTTTTATTAGGTTGTTTCTCCACTTTTTGTCAAGCATTTTGGCTGTAAGATATTTTCTATTTAAATAATCTTCATAGTAAAAAGGTTTTCATGGTTTGAACTTGATACATATATGTATATGAGTAATTGTGAATATAACATAAACTTACATTTCTGAATTGGGTATTTAACGCAATTTGAAAATGCTACTATCTCCAATTTAAACATAGGGATTCATTCTAAAACATTATGTTTGACGCAAAGAAAAAGAGGTGATTTTTATTATATATATAAGGTGTTATTTAAAATATTGCGTATTTAAACTTCATGGTTAATTTCTAAACACTTAGAAAAATGGAAAGTCTAAAATCGGCGTTTTCTATTTCTATCCATGACATCTCAAACGGAACACTCTGTTAAGTTATTTTGACCTATCAGAAATATAAAGTGAAATGAATCCTTTTGAATATCGGCATATTGTGTTCATGTCAATGTATAGATTAATGAATGCACTAATTCAGGAACTACACAATGAATTTATTTCAGTGGGTTTTAATAATCTCCAACAGCGTATATTAATACCAATTTCAATTGTATTATATTTTTACAATGCAACTGTGATTTGCTCTTTTCAGAAAACATATTGTATTGAAGTTAGTAAAGTGTGTCTCTATGAAAATTATATAGAATCTTTTTATTATGTCTTTTGGACATGAATACATGATGCATGTCTCTACTACACAAAGCCTGCAAAGCATAACAGTTTATGATTTTGAAAAATATAGGCGTTTGATGCGGTACATGTATTTCTTATGGTGCGAATTTAATGATCGTATTGGTAAAAATATTAAGAGCAGAGTATTGATAATTTTATGTATCAATTAATACAGATTGAATAGTTTTTACATCAAATAAATACGTAAACAGCTTTAAATTGTACGTCAAAGTTTCGTATTTCCTTTATGTGTCTAATTTTATATGACAATTAATGAGTGATTGGTAATTGCTTAAACAAATTATTTTTCGGTCTAAAACCTCAATTCGTTTTATCAAGTACATTGGCATAATAATGGTATTGCCAAATTAAGGAGATTTTCTTAATGTATCGACAAGTGAAACGAATAATTATTAACATCCCCACTGGAACCACATTGGCTGCTTAAAATCATTGTTTTCGATGATAAAAAAGGGTATAAGATTCGGTATCCTTTACGAAAAATGGGATACAACCATGCACGCTGTTTTGCTTCTACCTCATGAAACAGTGATCACTTGATTCAACCATAGGTTTTCTCCTTAACAATATCAATGTATATTTTGGCAGAAAAGGTTTTAGCCTGATTACAGATGTTCTTCAAATAACAAACTTGTTCTGGTATAGTTTCTTTCTTATGTGTTTGCTCATTTGTTATGAAAGATCCATTTAAATTCCACTTATAGCATCTAACGTTACCATTAAGATGTTTTTTTGAAAATGTATCAAATGCAATTAAAAGTCTTGATACTTATATTTTCCAAGGATTATCACTTCCTTTGATAGTTCGAATAAAATAGTGCAGTGATGTGTTAGTTCTTTAGAACCTATCAAATCCATCAATTGCAATTTATTAATGATATGTTATTCTGAAATATTCAAGTTACAATATGATTTTAACTTGTTTTACCATACTTGTCAAGAAAACTTTGTTTTTTTCTTAAATATTAAAAATTGAAAAAGTAATGGATTTATATAGTGTATGAATTTGTTACAAATATTTCTAACAGGGCGGATCTAGAACATCGATGTATGGGAGGCACCATGAAACAAAATTATGTATTTGTTAACAAATGTATATCTATGCGAACGTGGATGATAATGTTTGTAGTGTGTGTACGAGTGTTTGGTGGTGTTGGGGATGTTGGATCATTCCTTTAAAGTCTTTCAATTCTTAACCATTTTCACTTCATTTTTTTAAAATTTTTTATCTATTATATTCGTCCTAAACATGCATGAATCATTTGCCACTGGACAAGAAGAAACGTGACAAAAATCGATTAATTTATTCTTTATATTTCATCATCTTTTTATTTTGTTTTCGTCATGCTTCTAACACAATTTTTTTGTTCATTAATCTCCTATCTGTAAACCTAAATAATATCATCATAAATGGTTACCTGTTCATAGCTTCATAAAATTGAGAATGGAAATGGGGAATGTGTCAAAGAGACAACAACCCGACCAAATAAAAAACAACAGCAGAAGGTCACCAACAGGTCTTCAATGTAGCGAGAAATTCCCGCACCCGGAGGCGTCCTTCAGCTGGCCCCTAAACAAATATATACTAGTTCAGTGATAATGAACGCCATACTAATTTCCAAATTGTACACAAGAAACTAAAATTTAAATAATACAAGACTAACAAAGGCCAGAGGCTCCTGACTTGGGACAGGCGCAAAAATGCGGCGGGGTTAAACATGTTTGTGAGATCTCAACCCTCCCCCTATACCTCTAACCAATGTAGAAAAGTAAACGCATAACAATACGCACATTAAAACTCAGTTCAAGAGAAGTCCGAGTCTGATGTCAGAAGATGTAACCAAAGAAAATAAACAAAATGACAATAATACATAAATAACAACAGACTACTAGCAGTTAACTGACATGCCAGCTCCAGACTTCAATAAAACTGACTGAAAGATTATGATTTCATCATATGTACATCAGGCACAATCCTTCCCGTTAGGGGTTTAGTATCATACCATCATAACATATATGAGAAGAACATAACCCGTGTCATGCCAACAACTGTTTTTAGAATAAATGTGTTTAGTTCCGACGCAAAGACCTTATCAGTGACTCAATATTAACGCCAAAATATGCAATCTTTAATGACTTGACAACAGTATCGTAATTATATCCCTTCTTAATAAGTCTATTCAAAGGTTTTTTAAGTTTCTGAGGTGAATACTGACACCTTTGTGCTTTATAAAGAATATTTCCATAAAAAATTGGATGTGAAATACCTGAACGTATAAGAAGTCTGCATGTTGAGCTATATTTACGAATGATGTCTTTATACCGATGATAAAATTTAGTAAATGTTTTGACTAGTTTGTGAAATCGAAAACCCTGGTGTAATAATTTTTCAGTAATACATAAATTTCTCTCGTTAAAATCTAAAACATTGTTACATACACGAGCGAATCGTACAAGTTGAGATATATAAACACCGTAAGATGGTGACAAGGGAACGTCACCATCTAAAAACGGATAATTAACGGATAATAATGCATGGTAATTGAAACAAGAATAGCATACTGTATGCTTTGACTAATAGATAACTGATAAGTACCTGATTATGTTATAAAGTAGATATCATAAAAATAGCATTTCAATTCATTTATTTATTTCGGAAGCTATAAAATTATGTTAGTAGATAAAGGAAGATGTGGTGTGAGTGCCAATGAGACAATTCTCCATCCAAATAACAATTTAAAAAGTAAACCATTATAGGTTAAAGTACGGCCTTCAACACGGAGCCTTGGCTAACACCGAACAACAAGCTATAAAGGGCCCCAAAATTACTAGTATACATTTTTTTTTATTAGTGACCTGCACCTAGGGGGAAGCACGTGCCCTGTGCCCCCGGTAAAGTGGTCACTGTCTATAAACACAATTCAATGCTTATCTAAAATACACAAATTGCAAAATGAAAGCAATCTTTGCCCTTCATTGCTCACAAGCATTTTGATTATTTTTATAACATAAACATTGAATTGAATGCAAAATTGATTTATGTAGAGACATGCTAGAAACATACTTTTGTGACTATATGTTAGAAACATAAAACTACAGCAGGTGTGGATATGAAAATACTAACGTAACACGCATCAAAGTCGAAAAGAAACTGACGATGCAATGGCTAAAATTGACCAACAGACAAAAATTAGTACACAAAATAAAACATAGAAACCTAAAGCCTGAGCAACACGAACCCCACCAAAAGTTGGGGTGATCTGAGGTGCTCCTAAAGGATAAGCAGACAGATTTTAGGCCTGTTCCACATGTTCACTTAAAATCAAATACTGAATCTTATTAAGCTGAGTGAGACATTGAGGCAACATGTTGATTTGGAGTTTTCCATTTTTCATTATTGTATTGGAACTTAAAAAAGTTGAAGAAATGGATGATTCATACATTAGATACAAAAACTGAAATGGAATTTAACATAATTTCCTTATCTTCTGTGCATTTTACAAATAGAAATTTTTGATATTGTGATTTGTTGTATTTGATCAAAACAGTTGATTGGAGTTTTAAGTTATTTCATACATTTTATACTTCCTTATAAAGATGGTAGATCGGTACCTTGTTTGTTGATATCTTTATAATTTACCAAATTATTCAACTATCTAGTAAGTATTACTTGTTGAAAATTCATAAAGATTTAAATCACTAAAACATATGATGTCTTGAGAGTAATCTTGGTTTTTTTATTAAGTAAAAATTGCATATAACGCAATCAATACCCTAATGCTACTGGCATGTTAGCTTTGTCGCTAAAATTCTTCTCGTCGCTCATTAGTGAGACCGGAGATTTCAAATAGTGCATTGAGGTAAACATTCATAAGATCATAGCCATGCCCATTTTAAGCAATTTATTAGTTATATATACTTATTTATTAAAGTTACAAAATTATATGTTTGTTTATAAGCGTACTTGTCAAGACAACTTATCAAAAATTACATATATTGTGCATGGTGTACGAATCTATCTGTTAAAAAATGAGACCAACTTTAAATACAATTATGAATAATGGTAGACAACCCCAATTCAAAATATGTCATATCGTTTGTTTAAATTCACTTTTAGATTGATAAGTTCACGTATAAGTCCACGTTGCAGAAAGAAAGCAATCGGCGTTCTATTGTATAACACTGTGCTCCTCTTCTTGCTGATTTTTTCTGTATATAAATAGAGCACTTCAGAAAGAGTGCTAAATCGTATTTTGTAAAACGTACTGATTCTAACTAAAAAATCTGTGAAACTGACACTTTCATTATGCTTTGAATTCCTAATAACAAATGTGTTAATTCTAAAGAATGTGCTTTACAACAAACAATCGGAATTCCCAGTTGTAGCAACTGTTCTCCTCTTCTATCCCAAAGTGAAATAACAAACATACTGAACTCCATGGAAATGTAAAAAACGGGAAATCCCTAATCAAATGGAAATTTAAAAACTCAAACACATTTAACGAAAGAATAACAACTATGATTTTCCTGACTTGGTCCTTAATGCTCTTCCCCTTTATTCTTGTTTGGCTTTCTTACTATTTTGTTCTGAGCGTCACTGCTAAGTCTTATGTTGACGAAACGCGCTAATGGCATATCAAATCAGCCTGGTACTTTTGATAACTATTTACACCACTGGGTCGATGCCACTGCTGGTGGATGTTTAGTCCCCGAGGGTATCATAAGCCCAGTAGTCAACACTTCGGTGATAACATGCATATAGTTTACATGGTCATTTTTATGAATTTACTGTTTGCAAACTATGAATTATTCGAAATACTAATGATTTTCGTATCCCAGGCGATTGTCATTCGTTTAATGTTTTTATCAATTGATTTTGCCATTTTATTAGGAACTTTCCATTTTGAATTTTCCTCGGAGTTCAGTATTTTTGTGATTTTACTTTTTATATAGATAACCGTAGCCGTATTTGGCACAAAATTTATGGAATTTTGTTTCCTCAATGCTCTTTACCTTTATTCATGGCTTTCTAACTATTTTGATCTGAGCGTCACTGATGTGCGTCTGGCGTATCAAATTAGAAGCCTGGTACCTTTAATAACTATTGGTGCAGACATTTTCTAATGTAGAAAATAGTGGATTGAACCTGGTTTTACAGTTTCTATTAACCTCCCACTTGTATGACCATTGCATAAAATTTCATTATATTGACAACAATGTGTGAACAAACAAACATACATCATAGATAAACATGTAAAAAATAGGGGTACAGCAGACAATATTTTGTTTTAATCTAAATCACTATAAAACAATCAAATATGTCAACTTAGAAAACAAAAAAGGCATAAAGACAAAGCACATTAGCAAAAGCGAAAAACAGGATTACAAAAATTTACCATAGCACTAACACGTTGAGATACTGAGCCATGTCAAATGGATATTACCTAAAATAGAATAAACAGTAAAAGTAGCAACTTACAACGACAAACAAAAGAAATCTATAACACGTAATTAAGATGATAAATAACGTCGTCAGTACCTAGAATCTATATTTCAAGACCATCGTGTATTATTTGTGAAGTTGTAATGGCAGATTTATCAATACGGTCTTAGTAAAAATAGACGAGACGTTATTTGACATAACTCAGGTTACAAAGTGTAAGTATCTGCTGCAAGCTCTTGAATACCGAAAATGTATACATTACTTTTGTTTACCTGTGTATATCATTGTAAATGTACAAGGTTATTGTTGTTTTCCTATGTTTGTTTGATATTTCACAGCGGTATAACACTGTTACTTTAATTATTCACCCCTTATTTTTATTGATTTTGTATTTACATTGTATCATAGATCAAATTTTTATGTCCAGTGTAATTCACCTATCTTGATATGTCTTTTGATTGTGTTAAGTCATTTCAATTGATATGCTACGTCAATCTTTAAAGACCCAAATGTTGCTAAACACTTATCCGACCTCCATGATAAATATGTTGTTGTCCCCGCAGACAAAACCCCAAATAACATCGTTTTTGTCTGTAAAAGTCACTACATTAATTGCTTGATAAACGAATTAGGTATAGACAATTCACTTGGAAACTCAACATATACCCTCACGACACTTACCAAAGAGGAAATCCTGGATAATCATAGGTCTGTTCTTTGTTCCTTTGGTATTTCAACCAAAGATGAAGAACTGGATCTTCCATCACTGTATTGCATACCTAAACTACATAAGTGTCCTTACAAAGAACGGTATATTGCTGGGTCTTCCAAGTGCTTCACGATACCTCTTTCTAAATTATTAACATCTATTTTATCAGTAATCAAAGATGGGCTTCAGAGTTATTGTGAAACTGTCTATTCTAGAGATGGCGTGAATCAGATGTGGATACTTAAAAATTCCAAAGATCTTTTGGAGTACATACAATCTAACTCTCTTTCATCTTGTAACAGTATTAAAACATTTGACTGTTCTACTCTTTACACAAGTATTCCACATTCCGAACTAAAAGACAAATTGAAAGAGTTGGTATTACTTTGCTTCATAAAAAAGAATGGCCAACGTAGATACAAGTATCTTGTTTTAGGGAGGGATAAATCATACTTTGTAAAGAATCACTCTGATTCAAACAAAAAAATCCCTGAAACCGATATTATCAAGATGCTTGATTTCTTGATTGACAACATATTTGTAACGTTCGGAGGACATGTTTTTCAACAGACTGTCGGCATCCCAATGGGAACAAATTGTGCCCCTCTACTTGCCGACTTGTTTCTTCATTATTATGAGGCTGACTTCATGCAGGAACTTCTTAGGAAGAAAGATAAGAAGTTATTAATATCCTTTAACTCTACTTTCCGCTATATAGATGACGTTCTTTCACTAAACAATTCAAAATTTGGTGACTATGTGGAACGCATCTATCCCATCGAATTGGAGATAAAGGACACTACAGATACAGTTAAGTCGGCTTCATATCTTGACCTACATCTAGAAATTGACAATGAGGGTCGGTTGAAAACAAAACTTTACGACAAAAGAGATGATTTCAGCTTTCCAATTGTGAACTTTCCATTTCTAAGTAGCAACATTCCAGCAGCACCTGCATACGGGGTATATGTCTCCCAATTGATACGATATTCCCGTGCTTGCATTTCCTATCATGATTTTCTTGATAGAGGGTTTCTGCTCACTAGGAAGCTATTAAACCAAGAGTTCCAAATTGTGAAGTTGAAATCATCCCTTCGTAAATTTTACGGACGCCATCACGAGTTGGTTGACCGTTATGGAATAACCGTTTCACAAATGATATCGGATATGTTCCTTACGTCGTAACTACAATCCCCTTCCCTTTCATGAATGTGACCTACCGAATTAGACTATTTACCGGATTTGTAATCACATAAGCAACACTACGGGTGCCACATGTGGAGCAGGATCTGCTTACCCTTCCGGAGCACCTGAGATCACCCCTAGTTTTTGGTGGGGTTCGTGTTGTTTATTCTTTAGTTTTCTATGTTGTGTCATGTGTACTATTGTTTTTCTGTTAGCCATGGCGTTGTCAGTTTGTTTTAGATTTATGAGTTTGACTGTCCCTTTGGTATCTTTCGTCCCTCTTTTATAGTGTGTCTTTCTATGTTGTGATATAACACTATTGTTTCAGAAAAGGTTGAAGGTGTAATTGTTAGCACCTTTTATTTTAAACAGGAATCTGATGTTCAGTAGTTGTCGTGTGTTGATGTGGTTCATAAGTGTTTCTTTTTTCTTGTTTTTTATATAGATTAGACCGTTGGTTTTCCCGTTTGAATGTTTTTTCACTAGTAATGTTTGGGGCCCTTTATAGCTTGCTGTTCGGTGTAAACCAAGGCTCCGTGTTGAATTGAAGACCGTACCTTTACCTATAATGGTTTACTTTTATAAATTGTGACTTGGATAGAGAGTTGTCTCATTGGTATTCATACCACATCTTCTTTTTTCTATGTCTAACTTATTCAGGGGAAAGTTGGTATATTTCTACTAAGGTGGGGACATTATTTGAAAATTAAAATCGTCTCGTTTGTCATAGACTCTGGTACTGAGCTCTTTATATCATGCGCTCAATTCTAAAATGTACACACGGTCAACGCTTTTATAACCCTATGAAATTACTAAAAGAAGCATTCAATAGTTATGATTAAAAAAATGTCCCTGTTATCATGAAAAACGAGTACTTTCAAGTTATTATTTTTATTTACCTGTGCACTTTATTGTGGAAACGTGTGTCATCATCGATGTCACAATTCAAGCAATTCATTTTGAAACGAAGAATGAGGCGAGATTGCTGTTAGCCAACAAAAAAACCCCTATAATGATGAAACATTCATCTAATGTAATTATTCATCATTATACAGGAGCTACTTAAGAAGGAAATCGAAAAAAAAGTTAGCAGTATTGCTCACTTTCTGCTATAAGGATAATGTTCTCTCACAAAAGAACTGAAATTTAGTGACTGTTGGACGCATTTATCACATTGAATTTGAGACGAAGGATACAGCAGATGCAGTTTAGTCCACCTTATATTTTGATTTACATCTAGAAAATTGACAATGAAGGAGTATATTTCTCCTACTAGTTGATACAATATTCTTAGGCTTGTATGTCTTCTCATGAAAGAGAAGATAGTGTGTTGCTGCTCATAAGGAAGTTATTGAACCGCAAATTCCTAGTGACGAAGTTGAAATCACCCCTTCGTAAATTTTACGACGTCATTAATAGTCGGTTGACTACTATAGAATGAATTCTAGTATCCGTTTCACACATAACAACGAATGTGTTCCTATTGTTAAACTACAATCCCGTCCCATTTCCTTCGAACGGAATGTGACCTACCGAATAAGACTTATTACCGGGTTTGTATAAACATGAGCAATTAGATGTGTGCCACATGTGGAACAGAATCTGCTCACCCTTTCAGACCACCTGAGATCATCACCAGTGTTTCAGGTCGGGTCGGGTTCATGCTGCTCAGTCTTTAGTTTTCTGTGTTGTGTTTTGTGTACTGTTGTTTATCTGTAGTCTTAATCATCACGTTCCACTATATAACTAGAGTCATCTTAATCAAAGAACTTTAAATAAAAGATTACGTTCTTAAAAGCGCACAGATGATCGTTGGTCGTATTTAATAACCACAATATAAAAATGAACGAAAATGAATATGCGTTTACCGTTTTGTATTGTTGAATAAAACTTCCTATATAATTATATAAATATAAATATTTTCGAATAATTTCAAAAATTATTGTTGGGATTTTTCATAAAATATCTATTGAACATTTTTACTAATCTTGAAATGAAAATATTTTACGTTTTATTTACCGTTATAAATTTGATAACCCTTTCAATGAAAAAAATGTGTGTATATTATTTTGTAAAGTCATTGTATGTTTCTCGATTTGAGGAGACTTGGTGTGACCTTCCCTTGCAGCAATTAATCCTTAGGTGTCCACAGGTGTTCACAGATTTGAATTCAAGCGTACACAGCTGTGAATGTTGTCATTTCGAATGGATTTACAGAAGGGGTAAAGCGAGTTTAATACACCGATGACAATAGAGATACAATAATTTAATTGTATAAATTTATTGATAATAAATTTCGGAAGTGTATGCATTACAACATTAAAATGGAACAATTTCCGATTACGTTCTACGCAATTAGCATAAAATCAAAATATTAAGTTTAAGAACAGTACTTTTAATCTGAAACATTGAATGTTGCATTTTCAAAATAAAAATTATTGCACATCTGATTTACTTTACCGGAATTCTTTAACTTGTATATAAATCTGGCGAGTTTTAAATGCTAAGTGTCGCAAATCTTTCGCAATTCAAAATTTTTTAATTGAAAAAAATACAACAATGCAACATGCATGATTTTTTTAATTTTCTTTTTAACATTTGGTTCTTACTTATTTAAATTCATCTGACAATCACTAACTAAATTATTTGTGAAAAGAATGCCAATTATCGGTTATTTAATTAATGGATATATATATGTTATAAATCTAATCTAATACATTATTTTGTTTGAGGATTTTTTTTACACGTTTTTTTTATATTCTATGCATGATAATTGTGTTCAATGCTGAACAGGACTGCGATCAATAATCCAAATTAGTAGTACAGTAGTTGTAATAAAAGGAATATCTTAGTAATGTAAAACTGATATTGACGATTTAATATAGAATGATTCGTCCCAACCTCGTTCTTCTTAAAGCAATCTTTACTTGTATACTTGTAAGTTTCCTGACGTAATATAAGTGCCATTGATGGTGCGCTCCAGAGGTCCTTTCTACTAGACAAAGCAGACTAGTAGCGTTTCGTTAATTTGATTGTTGGGACAGACGAGGTCAACCACTTGTATACAGATAAACAGAATTACCATATAAGCTTATGTTGTCAACATTATCAGAGAAGAGTTCCCATCGTCGAATGGGGTACATGAAGGCTTCCAAGAATGTACAAGTGACAAGTCTGACTCCAAACAGTTAGTAAACGAACTTAACAGTGACCTATATAATATAGACATCGACCACTAATTGTTCTTGATATTTGAAACTGCATGCATTTATACGTTTTTGAGAGTGATTATTTGTCTAATTTCTGACGAAAACTAAATGCCTGCATGGTTATATCTTGCCATACGTTCGTTTTGGTTTGATGAGTGTTCTCTCAAAATAGTAATTCAAATCTTTTTTTGTGAGATGTAAATTCATACCAATACCGAATTTCGTCTATATATTTCACAAGTATATACCACGGAGAAGCTCTGAAGGTGAAGCTCTGAAGGTATATACTACTCCCATTTTGTTTGGGTGTTAAAACATCGATGTTTACAGCAATATTTAATGAATAAAATGATGATGGTAGAAAGAAATATGAGCGTCATGTGGCAAATATTCCATGATGACGGACCATGAGTTGTCAATCTGTATTCCAATACAACCATATTGAGTAGCTAGTATTAAAGGGTTCTTATGTCGTTTGACTCCGACACATATCTTTTACTTTAAGATGTATGAAAGGTTCTCTCTCTATATATGTACATATCTTACATGTAACAATAATCAAACGTCTATAGGCAATAACTAAACGGGTATGAAATTTTTTATACAGTTTACACAATCCTTAATAAAGAAACACAGCAAAATTACGATATAACAAATGGAAAACTTAATTATTTTTAAGTTATAACCATGCTATGCAGACATAAAGTAAGTGCACGTGAATATCAATTAGAAACACGATGTGTGATTTTGTATAACTAAAAATATCAAAGCAAGCAATAACTTTGTCATGCAAACATTTGTTTCCCAATGTGCTTGTCTTTATATCTCCGCTCCATTGCAATAACTATTTCCCTTTTTCGTCGATGATTCTCTATATTTTTTCTTAATGTTAATACAATGACAAATTACCGTGTCATTCTAATCCTTATAAAGATAGGGACATTAGACATTGGTAAACTATGGTGGCCGGATGCGGCCATTTACCCTTTACGTGTTTTCGCGTTTTCTCCTCTCACATTTCCAACGTGAAATCGGGAAAACGAGAAATCGAGAAATTGACAAATCGGGAATTCGGGAAATCGGGAAATTGAGAAATCGAGAAATCGGGAATTGTGGAAAATCTGGAATTCGAGAAAGCGAAAACGCGAAATCGAGAAATTCATTTTTGCGTTTTCGCGTCTTCGCTTTCGTGTTTTCTCGTTTTAGCTTTCTCGATTTCTCGATTTCCCTTTTTCTCGATTTCCCTATTTCTCGATTTTTCGATTTCTCGATTTCCCGATTTCTCGATTTCCCTATTTTTCGATTTTTCGATTTCCCGATTTCTCGATTTCCCTATTTCTCGAATTCCCTATTTCTCGATTTCACGATTTCTCCATTTCTCGATTTCGCTTTCTCGATTTCGCGTTGGAAAAGTAAGAGGAGAAAACGCGAAAACATGAATAGGTGAAATGGCCGCATCCGGCTACCATAGTAAACGGACAGACATAGAAGGGATTCTCTTATCTTCAATAAATCAATATTGATAGTGACTATAAGTGTTGCATTACTTTATATCTGCATCTTTGTCAACCGAAAAAAGCTTATATTTGCATGAAGATTCTTTTTTCTCGCAAAAAGGGTCCACTATCATGACAAAACAGTATATATTTGTCTAAAATTTCAAAGATCATGTTTATAAATTTTTTAAACTTTTATCATACACAAATATGTGGTTCAATAAATGTTACCTGTGCACACCGGGTACATCAATAAAGAGATTATGCATGAACCTGTATTGTTTAATTGTGTAATACGAATTTTAGTCGACAGGATGTCACTGGAATACACAGGGACATGTATCGAATATACGTCCTTGGAATACCTAACTGAAATTGTCACTCTGAATTTCATGAATGTAAAGTACCGAATTAGACTATTTACTGGATTTGTTATCAACGAGATCTTATCATATTAGGATTTGATAACTATAGCTATCAGCACTGCTAGGTTATTTTGTTATTTAAAGAATATTATTACCAATCTCCCTCGAAAGAAGGTTGTTCAAAATGGTCTTCACACACCAACTAAAGCTAGTTTTAGATGAAACTTTTTGCTATTAGTTTAAGGTTGCACAACCATGTCTTTCTTTTTTGGGGGATCGGGAAAACTATGTATACTTTTGTCACAACCATGTTTGACAGAACAACCCTACACATGACAAGACATTTTTACACTGTGTGACGTCTACGGAAATACCCGATTGATTGATGATAACGCACGGTGGGTAAATCCCCGATTTTGTTTGTTCTTTTTGGTCTATAGATATCATCATAAGTCACGTGACTTTTTATATCCGACATGCCGACAAGATGGCCATTTCCAAGAACTTATAATTGATTTCAAAAATCGATTTTGCTCTCTTTACATACAGATTAAAACTTTTTTTTTGATGAACATGTGGTTTTTTATGCTTCAAGAACAATGTCATTTTTTTTCATTTTTTTGCGGAGTTTCCCTTAAAGTATTAAAATTATTGCAGTGTTTGCATATGAACTATACATCACCAATTTGATAATATATTCTAGGTCTTGCGTTTCAATTCATCATTTCCTTGTTAGAGTGTTGCTTCTTACAAGCTAACTGTCGAACCAATGGTTTCAAGAGATAAAGTTAAACTCATCTCTTCCAGAGTTTTAAGGATGACATCATGAGTTGTTTACGAAACGCACGTGCGGCCGAAATATTTAATACTTATGATCTCATAAAAGGAAATAAGCATGAGTTGAACATGAATTGATTAGCTTCCGGCATGCGTGAGATTTTGTTTGGTTTGTATTTCTATGTTAAGTTCTTTATGAAGTGTTTTGTTGACTTGTTTTTGTGTTTTGCATCTTTACAATAACATTAACAGTTAGTATTCGACTTGTGAGTTTTGAATGTCCCCGTGGTACCTTCGGCTTCTCTTTTCTTAATGTAATAAGTTGGATCACATCAACAAGTAAAGACCAGTATGGATACATGTCTTTAGTCCTGGCCATAGCCATCTTAGATCTGTAGTAAGGTTCATTAATTTTGTTCAGGCTATGTCCTTGTTTTTTTAATTTCAAAGTTACGTCATGTTTTAAGGATCAACACGGAATTAAGAAGAGGTATAGCGATTCTGTAATAAACATTCACTATGACTTAAAGGTGAATGTTTTTTTGTTTTAAATATAAGAAAAAATATTTGCACAGGAACATATAAATATTAAGTTATACACATGTTTTGCATAATATAATATATAAGCAGAATATATACCCCATATAAGGTACACACAGCTGAAATAGTTTGGTGCATTGCAGAATATGATTGCAAAACAAAGGCTCCTCGGATAGAGAATGCATATTTTAACTTCTATATACATGTATATTGTGTTTGTTGTTTTAATTTTTATTATGATGATAAAAGAGTTCAGTTATATGTGAATGTTTATATACTTGTAGTGCAATAGTTTGGATTTATAAATCAATGCTACTCTAATGATTTAAAATAGTGTTATCAAAAGTGAACAATATTATTTCCCCAAAAAATAAACTTGTATTTGTCAGTTGGTCGACCTGTTAGTCAGTTCATCACTTTATCTACATTCATATATCTTTCGACCCTCTTTTATACGTCAAATCACAAATATTTTCGACTTTTTGTGGTTGTAGAGGAGTTGCAGTTCAATGAAATCTGTCTCCTACTTTATGTAGTATAGATATATATATATAGCTCCAAAAGTGATTAAGATTTCCGCGAATAAAATACATACCTTTTCGGGATTTGTGTAAAGCCTAAGAGAGAAATACAGAGTATTTTGATATTTTGTGGTTATCTATACTCGTGTGGTTGAAAGCTATAAATATTGCCAATCCTCCAATCCCCTCCCTCCGTAACACGCATATAGTCACTGAAATTCCTTTGCTTGGAGATTGAAAAGCGGTGATTGCGTTAACAGACCGCGAAATCAATAAAAATCCATCAGATAAAGTTGTTGGAAAATTACATAAGATCTTTGGGAGTGTTCCAAGTTAAATGTACGTGAGTACCTTTATCATTTCGTCGTTTTCACTACTTGAATCGAATCAATTTCTAAAGGGAAACTTCATACTATGTACGACTTATGAGAAGACTTTTAATTCCCTATTGTCAATTTTCCTTTTAAAGACGGCTGTTTTCCTTTGGCTCCATCCTTAGAACAGTATGTCTAACAATATATATGTTCCTGCGCCACTAAACGGTGCTTATATATCCAAACTTGTTTGTTATGCCAGTGTGTGTAGTTATATCATACATTTTAACGTACGTAATCAATGAATCACTGATAAGTTATTAAGCATAAGATTTCATTACCATAATTGTTATCAAAGGTACCAGGATTATAATTTAATACGCCAGACGCGCGTTTAGTCTACATAAGACTCATCAGTGACACTGAGATTAAAATAGTTATACAGCCAAACAAGTACAAAGTTGAAGAGCACTGAGGATCCAAATTTCCCCAAAATTGTGTCAAATACGGCTATGGTAATGTATTACTTAATATATTACGAAATTTCTTTCACACAATTTGATCATTGAATTTGGCTGAACCTGTAGAAAACTTATTAAATTTTACTGTAATAGTGTACAAAAGCGTGGAAATAACTATGTGAACCGTGTAAACTGACTTATTGTAAAGGTTATCTTTGCAATGTTGTAATAAGATCTTTAAACATTGTTAACATTGGCACAAATATGGATTTTCGCATCATCATATTAAACCATAACAATATTGATGGCTTAATCACACGTTATACAGATTCTGCATGAAAATACACGATGATTAAAATTAATTTTCAGATCATCCGACATTTTTAAAAATCCCGAAAAAGTCACTTTTTTAAATCGATGTTGGACGGCATTTCCTCTAAAATTAAACTCTTTGAAGTAGAATATTTCGCCAGATATATATTAAAATATATTACATCGATTTGCAAAGTTTGCCTTTTATTTATTTTTTATTTAAATTGCATTTTTTACGATTCTCCAGGGACGGAATTTAATCAAAAATTAAACTGTCAGGACCAGCATTGTTTGTAGAAATATGTTTGAATATCAAGGATTGATTTGCAAAAGTTAGAAAACAGGTCAGATTAATGAGAAAATTTAACTTTATTAAAGCAAATATGCAATTTAAATTGGAAAAATAATTCAAAATGGCAAGTCACAAAATTCACGTGATGTCTTAAACAGCTGGATATGCATATCAATTGATATTTCATAGTGTGTATTACTATGTTGTAATGTTACACTTATATTTCAGGTTAGGGTGAAGGTTGGTGCTTTAAAATAGTTAAATTCCGCTGCATTTGTTTGCAAATGTCAGGAACCTGTTGTTTAGTGATTTTCGTTTGTTGATGTTGTTCATGAGTGTTATTAATTTATATAGACTTGGTTTTATTGATTGAATTGTTTTAGTTAGTGTGTTTACCTCAGTTTTAGTTTTTAACCCGGATTTGTTTTGTCTCTCAAACGAATTTTTGTATTCGTACAGTGGTATATCACTGTTGCCTTTATTTACACTAAAGTCTTGTAATTTTGGGCCTTTATAGCTTGCTGTTTGGTGTGAGCGAGACTCCGTGTTGAAGGCAGTACTTTGACTTATAATTGTTTACTTTTTGCTCACTGTGACTTGTAAGGAGAGCTGTCTCATTGGCACTCATACCACATCTTCTTATTTTTATTAGTTTAAGATTTTTTGGGACAATTGTGAACAGATAGCATGATAATGTTCGCTCCCTGTGCTATAATTTCATCTTCAACTTGAAAAAAAATCATTGAACTGTCTTTTCAAAACAGGGGAACATTGATATTTAAAAATGATTTGTTTTCATTCGTTTCTATACGAAGATAACACAAAGGAAGGATAATGAAACAAGTTTTGAAAACCAGTATCAAGATAATCAGTATTGATTTTTAAAATGCATTAACACTTAAAGATTGCCAGTGATTGAAAAACCCGATTAACGACAATAGTCAGAATTTTTAACTTTGAAATATAAGATAAAACCAGGTCAAAGACCTGAAATAAATTTCGAAAGATAATCAATTGTTACTAATTGTTTAAATCAATTTCAACACACAGGAAAACATTGAATTATTTTTCAATTCACGAGAAAAGAGTTAATTCCTAGTAAAGAGGAAACACTCGCCTCATGGAAGGCGGAAATAACAATTGAAACTTAATCTTAAAAATCATTGAATTGATATTTGAAAATGAAGTTTGTCCATTCATTTCTACAGGGAGACTACACATACAAAGAATTATGAAACAGTGTTTTAAAACAAGCATCAATATGATAAGTATTGATTTTCAAAATGCAATCATTTTTAAAGGTTAATTGAAACCCTTAAAGACAATGAGTTAGAGTTTTTAAAATTAAAATAAATTTCCCCAAAACATTAAGACCAGGTCAAAAACCTTTATGTAAATTTCAAACGACAATTAATTATAATTACTTATAAGTTAATTATAACCCTGCAAAAGTTACCCTTTATCATTTTATACACACAGGAAAAGAGTGAATCAATTCAGAAGCCTCCTTTTCGACAATGGTCGAGGTAGGCGTAAACCAAACTTTCAGCTAAATGGTTCAAAATTCTTAGAAATTTCTCATGATGCTTGATTTTTTAAAAGATAATATATTAGTGAATGAAATTTGAAAAAGAAATAAATTATTGCATGCAATTTGTATGAAAAGAGTTAGCTCCTGGTAAAGCGGAAACATCGACTTGTGGGAACATGTTAGGAGGCGGAAATAAAATTAAAACTTAACCTTTCATCTGAAACACAGTAACTATTTTTTTTTCCAATTAAATGTTCTTTGGAGATACTGTCATTTGGGGATCCGACATTAGAAATAGTCTGCAGCTGCGGAATATGTAAGTATATTTCATTACTTTTAGCTCTGTTGTATTTTTGTAAAACATGATAGTAAATGATCATATCTGTCTTTTTTATTACCAGATGAACGGGAAATTATTTTAAGGCAAGAAAACAATGAAAACGTGACCGAAATTATGCAATTGTTTATGTTTACTCAGCTAATATTTTAACTGTTTAACTATTTTTTTGCCTTTAAAATTTTAACCTCTATAATAAGAATCAATATACTGTTTTTGTCGAGCCTGCGACTTTTGTCACAGAAAGTTCGAAAAAGGGATAGTGATCCGGCGGCGGCGGCGGTGTAAGCTGACCTTAAAAACTTTATATCTTAGAAGGTGGAGTATATGCATGCTCCATACTTTGAATATATATGCCATATGCTACAAAGCTTCCGTCTGTCACATGTCGATTGTCCTTGATCTCATGTCCATGGTTCAGTGACTACTTGAAAATAAGTTAAGATTTTTTTGTAACGTTAGTTTCTCTTTTGTAATTATTAATAGGATAACTATGTTTGGTATGTGCGTACCTTGTAAGGTTCTCGTGCCCGAAAGACAGTTTTCACTTGACTTCGTCCTCATTTCATGGATCAGTGAACAAGGTTAAGTTTTGGTGGTCAAGTCCATATTTAAGATACTATAAGCAATATGTCTAGTATATTCAATGAATGGAAGGACTGTAAGGTGTACATGTCCAACTTGCATGTGTCAGCTGACCTTACCTCATTTCAGTGGTTCGTGACCTATAGTTGTAAATTACTGTGTCATTTTGGTCTCTTGTGGACAGTTGTCTCATTAGCAATCATACCACATCTTCTCTTTTATATAGATAAGTTTTTGTCTGTTGGTTTGTTTTCTTATATTGTAATGCATTCACACTTAATATAAATGTTGCCAGTGATTGCAAAACATAATGAACGACAATGGTCAGAATTTTTAACTTTGAAATATATTTTCCACAGAAGAATAAAACCAGGTCAAAAACCTGTATATAAATTCCCAAAGATAATCCATTGTTTTTTTAAATGTATCAAAATTGTTCAAATCAATTTTTACACACAGGAAAACAGTAAATTATTTTTAATTCACAAGAAAAGAGTTAATTCCTGGTAAAGAGGAAACTCGCCTCATGGAAGGCGGAAATTTCAATTGAAACTTAATCTTGAAAATCATTGAACAGTCTTTTCAAAACGTTGGAAAATCGATATTTGAAAATGATTTTTTTTCATTCATTTCTAGACTACACATACGAAGAATAATGAAACAGGTTTTTAAGGAAAGTGACATGTAAGGCAACAGCAAATACATATTTGTAGGACAAAATGGAAAATTGGAATCAGGTAAGATTAACTGTTAAGTCCTAGTATCATATGACTCTCTCTTCTTGATAATCTAAGAATGAATACATTTATAATAAATTTATATATATATAAACAGTTGAATTCTACATGCAGTCCAAAGATTGAGATTCAAAGACACCACAACTAAAACAAATAATGCAAAACTGTTACAAAGACAGAGCACTCCAAACAAATTGTTGGTACGAAAATGAAATTAAATTCATTGCAGACCTAGGAATGAACTTCATGAAGTATCGTAACGTGTTAGCTGCCCTGCCCCAAAGGTTCCACTAAGCTATTCTAGTCAATTGCCGTCCGTCATATTTAGTTCTTTAACATTAAAAATAAATTCTCCCTGAAACTACTGGGTCAATTTGGATCACAAATAATAATGTCTTACTTTCTGGCTCGGATAGACCAGCAGTAGAACAAATCATACTGATATTCAAAGCTGTGCAAATCTTTATTATAAGTTGTAATCGATTTACATCCACAATCAAATAATTCTATGTATTCAGTCCACCTCTATATAAAGGTTGCATTTCTGTAAATATTGACAATGCAATTTCCCATAGGAACTCCTTTTACGGCTAAAACTGTACCACTTTTACTATGAAGTTTTGAAAAAAATCTTATCCTAGAATTGAAAGTTCATATGCACCACAATTTTTTTCAAAGGTCAAAATATAGGGCTGTGCGGCATATTTTCAACGTTTATATGCCCTGAACTTCTCAGAGTTTAAACTTACACTAATTTTCTTAACTACACCTACCTCGAATGAAAGGTTACCACAGATTTCAATGTAAACAATATGCACGTGTTTATTAACTGGTAACATTCCCAAGTTCTGTCTCTGCGATATGGAACACAGAGAGCATAACTGGGAACCATTATGTAAACAAAATTAATTTTCTATGAATATTCAATTACTCCCAAAAGAGGCGTGTTTTGAGAAACAGCTGTATTTACAAAGTGCAACCTATACAGACATTTATTCAAATAGAAAACTCTCTAAAATCAGTTTTTCTCACATTAATACTCATTTATCAGAATTAAAGTCGTTAAGAAATCACTGTGTATATTCTAAGTTTTTTTTACTATACATTTTATACCCCCTCCCCTGTTTCAATTTTTTAAAGAATTTGAAAACAAGACTTTAATTATTGCCAGCTTACCCTATTTGCATATTTTTTTAATAAAAAATGCCTAGAACCTGTTAAAAACTGTTTTGATAACATATTGAAAGCATATCAGAATATCATAAATGTAATGTTTAGCAGTCAATCATTACAACATTCAAGATTATATAAAGTATCCAATCCAGCCTCTATCTCCAGTCCACATCTTACTGTATGCCTATTTGTCAATTAAAGAACACATTTTCTGCCTCAAATGGTCAATTTAGAATTCTTGTCACAACAGTATCATCTGTAACCATATATCTGACACAATTTAGCTACTATATATACTAGAAGTCTTCAAACAAAGCCATGTTTGCAATAGTTGTATGTATGCAGATACCAGTCTGAGATATAAATTCACTTAAAATGTTGTAGAGATGACTGCTTACATCTGATTTTTGCATAACTTCCAAGCACAGTTATTGTTTTCTATATCAAGAACTTTGAAATCATAAAATCAAAGCATTTACAAGTTAAATTATTTGTTTCAATGACTGCGAAGAGTAAATATAAGCACTTCTTAACAATTTAACTTACAAATATGCAAATATTATGATTTAATTTTGTATCCAGGACTTTAAGTAAACTATGCATACTGTAAACTGCGAATTTATGCTGAGTCATCATATTTAAGGCCCAGGATTCTATCATTCTTCATTAAATATTTATAAAACTTCAAATTTGAGTTAATTTCTTTAAAATCTGTGAAATAAAGCAAATTTGGTTAAATTCTGAATGTTCCCCTTTTTCATCCTATATAGGTTGCATTTCTATAAATATTGACAATGCAATTTCCCATAGGAACTCCTTTTACGGCTAAAACTGTACCACTTTTACTATGAAGTTTTGAAAAAAATCTTATCCTAGAATTGAAAGTTCATATGCACCACAATTTTTTTCAAAGGTCAAAATATAGGGCTGTGCGGCATATTTTCAACGTTTATATGCCCTGAACTTCTCAGAGTTTAAACTTACACTAATTTTCTTAACTACACCTACCTCGAATGAAAGGTTACCACAGATTTCAATGTAAACAATAAACACGTGTTTATTAACTGGTAACATTCCCAAGTTCTGTCTCTGCGATATGGAACACAGAGAGCATAACTGGGAACCAGTATGTAAACAAAATTAATTTTCTATGAATATTCAATTACTCCCCAAAAGAGGCGTGTTTTGAGAAACAGCTGTATTTACAAAGTGCAACCTAAAGAAATATTATTTCTTTCTTTAACAACACTCTCATTTTTCTAAAAAAAATACCTTTCACCCCATTCCTTTGCTATTTTTGTTTTTTTATATTAATACATAATAAATTTCCATTATGCTTTTGTATTCATTGACTGTATTTTGTTACGTACATATTTGTTTGCTATTCAGCATGAAATCATAGCTTGTAATTTTATTTTTGAACTTAGTTAGTCGGATTTATATAAGAGCACTGCTCCTGTTTCCTTATCCCAATTATTGAATTGTATATTACGTATTTATGTCTTTACCCTTGTAGCTATACATGTAACAATTTCTTTAATAAAACATGTTTACACTATTATGAGATAATGTCTTAAGTAACATTTAAAAATATATTTCTTTCACTTTTCAGTAACTTACTAATTCATGAATCTAATTTTTGAGACTTAGAATTTACGGACAGATGACATGATTCAATAGTTAACCTTCATGGATTGTTATGAATCCTGGACAGATCTAGATAAAAACAATAGCATCAAAAGAAAAAGTTTGATTCTTTTTTAAATTCTGTATTTCATTGATAAATGTAATCATGTTTAACAGCCAGCATTGTAATTTTTCACTGACAGCAGTAATTGCAGGCGAGACAGAGGGTTCTGTGGATTCCTTTACAAACTTTTTATCAAATTCTGCCTATTAAATATATGCTATACTTATAGAAACTTATTACATCTGCTAAGACGGGAAAAGAAGAGGACTTGAAACTATGCATAGCGAATGAAGCAGATATTAATTATAAAGTAGGTAGCATATTTTACATAAGCAAAAACACATATACACCTATTATGATCTGAGCGTCACTGATGAGTCTTATGTAGACTAAACGCGGATATTGCGTATAAACTTATAATTCTGGTACCTTTGAAAACTATTACACAACAATGGAATCAACACAAAACATGAGCCACGTCATTACACAACATGTATTATTAACACTGATGCTTAACACAAAACTTGTACTATATCATAGCCTAACACTGATGTTGAGTTTAAAATACGAGCTGCATTACCCAAAATTTGAATGTTCGATTTAACATGAGGCACATCAAAATACTACAATAATGACAGAGTAATATGTACTCCACCGCTGATTGCTTATGACAAGCAGATTTTCAAAAACAGAAATCAGAAAAAAGGGTCACATCCTTACTAATCATTACACTGTGTATCAATCCAGACGACAGAACAAAACATTTACCACACAATATCAAATCAATTATATACAACTCAACTCAAAAGAGAACACATCTTTACAATCATTTGAAGTCAATACCTTATTCAAACATTAATAAACTCGTCATAAATACCAAGATTAAATTTGGTTTATGCAATATTATATATTTAATACACACCTCACTTGTATTACTCCTAGAACAATGGCAATATTTTGACACAATACTGAATCACGGCTTTCACAATCAAAATGTTTTCACTCATCTTTTATGATTAATTGCTTGAAAGTTAATGTTCATAGCCACATCAGCACACTAAGTTATATCCAGGATGCCAGTTTATATTGTTAATGTTCATAGAGATAATCACATACCTTCGGCTGGAAAACTGGCAGTCATATTCAATAAAGAATGCGAGTCGAACGCATCTGCCGCCAACAGGATTGATACTCTCAAACGTAGGATATATGTATGAATATATATTGACGACTTCATTTAAAATGACACATTATTTTTCTTATCACGAACTACTGTTGTGTTGTTGGTTGCAGTAATAAGCTCTGATATGCCGCCTGACTTTAAATTGTCACGAAGAAATGCTTGGATTCATGCTGAGGTCGTTCACTTATCGGGTAGAATAAATAAGATAAATAAACGGGAGGCACATTTCATATCCATGTAGACGGTCATAAATTAAGAAGCTAATTAACACATTAGCCATATGAAATCCTCGTTTCTTCGCTTCGGTGTTGACATGAACATCAATTATATGGTCATTTTTAAAAATGTCTGTTTGCAAAAGAAAGAATTATTCTTAATACTAAGGATTTTCTCATCCTAGACATAGATAACCTAAGCCGTATTTGGCACCACTTTTTAGAATTTTCGGTCACCAATGATCTTCAACTTTGTACTTGTTTGGCTTTCTTTACTATTTTTATCTTAGTGAGTCTTATGTAGACGAAATGCACGTATGGTGTATTAAATTAAAGCCTGGTACCTTTGATAACTATTAGCATGTCAAAATGTCCTATTGTAATATTTATTTGTGTATATCTTTGTCCTGAATGTTCTTGCATTTATTTGTACTGTAATCCTGTCATGTAATGTTGTCATTTGAATGTGATATGTAACATTACCATACAAGCGCAAGGTTTGGCAAGCCGCAAAACCAGGTTCAGCCCACCATTTTCTTAAAATGTCCTGTACCAAGTCAGGAAAATGGCCATTGTTATATTATAGTACGTTTCTGTGTGTGTTACATTTAAGTGTTGTGTTTCTGTTGTGTTGTAGTTCTCCTCTTATATTTGATGTGTTTCTATCAGTTTTAGTTTGTAACCAGGGTTTGTTTTTTCCTCAATCGATTTATGAATTTCGAATAGCGGTAAACTACTGTTGCCTTTATATATTTACCTTGTACAGTCTCACAGGTGATAAATGATAAAAAGTTCAGTTGATTCGAAGGGGATGATTTTTTGATATTCTGACTGAAGCTAGAAGGATTTTTTTATGAAAGAATATTCATCTTCATATTTTGGTACCCAGACTAGAATATATATGTATTGTCAATAATAAATGTCTCATATGCTATGCAAGCTTTTTCTTTTTGTTGCGCGATTTTTTTTTACAAACTTTTGTACACAGATACTTCCTGTATTTTGTGTTGCAGATCCTTTTTTTCAGTTCATCCTGCCTTAAACAAACTATTTATTTCTAGCTCGTACTAGGCAAGGGTATTCATATTCTAAAATGACCAGTCATCCCTCACCCAAATCAAATGGTAATTAAAACCCAATTTTTACAGAGATTAACTGGATATTTTGTACTTATTTAGTAGGGGTCATTTAGCATTTTGATTCTTTTTTATGGTAAAGCGTTGTAATAGAAGATATTCAATTACTTTAATGACATCTTGTTGTAAATTCATTTATCAAAAAAAATAAAATAAGTAAACACATGATTTTTTTAAATAACAAAGATTTTACCAGAACATTCTTTTTATATAGACGTTGTCCTAAATAAATCATTGACAATACCAAAAATACCGTCACTTTTTCAAAATTATAAGTTTTTTTTTATTATAATTTGAAATGTTATTATATGTATCCTGTTATTTTATTTTTTTTGAATATTGGACGCAAATTAGGCTAACAATACCACAATCCATCGAAAATTCAAATCGGAAAATCCCTTATCAAATGGCAAAATCAAAAGCTCAAACTTATTAAATGAACGAAAACAAATATCAAATTCCTCTCAAAACACAACTCTGAAGGTGAAAGCCACCTGTAATCAAAACACATCACAAACTGAAACCCGAAATCAAAATCTCGCAATGAATAGGAAACTATCGAGCGTCACTGATGAGTCTTTTGTAGACGAAACGGGCGTCTGGCGTATATACAAAATTTAGTCCTGGTATCTATGATGAGTTTATTTACCAGCAGTAATCAAAACACTACACTGAAAATAAAACCTTATAGTTATCAAACGACAACGCTGAATAATAGTTATCAAAGGTACTAGGATTATAATTTTATAACGTCTGACTGTCCCTCTGCTATCTTTTGTCCCTTTTTTAAAACTGAAATACAAAAAAATCCCTTTTCTTAATTTTTGAAACAAATAATGCGAAGTTTTGTTAACTTCCGCTACAATAAAGGGACATTATTTGAGATGAATATATTAAGGCAGGATTTTTGTTCATAACACTATTCAAATAAGACAGATTTAAGACATTCGTGTGTTGGATTTTGAAAATCTGATAAATTTACAATGTATTTGAGATAATACTTTGACCAGTCAGTTCTTTATTTTTTACATCTTTATATACCTTTTACACTATAAAATGAACAATTAACTAACTATTTGTCATTTCTGTACAATACACATTGTTAATGGTTTTGTAATACCAAACTTGAACAGAAGTTGTTTTATTGACACTCTTCGTAATCGTACATCTTTTTAAGTACTACTTGTAACATCTTTGTTATATATGCACTTACATTTTGATATTGCATTTACATTGTGTCATAGATCTAACTTATTTGTTCTGTGTGTTTTCTTCTTTTTTTATATTTTTTTAGGGTGCATTTTTTAAATTTACTGTGTCGGATTAGGGTGAATGTTGGTGCCTGTTAAAACGTTTAATTTGCACCGGGAAAAAGTCAGCAGCCTGTTAATCAGTGACCTTCGTTTGTTGATGTGGTTCTAAGTGTTTCTCGTTTTTTGTATAGATAAGACCGTAAGTTTTCCTGGTTGAACTGTTTTACACTAGTAATTTTGGGATCCTTTATAGCTTGCTGTTCGGTTTGAAGACCATGTACATATAATTGTTCACTTTTTATGCATTTGGACTTGGGTGGAGAGTTGTCTCATTGGCACTCATACCACATTTTCTTATTTATTCTGTTATATATTGGACATCATCATATACCTTGAATTTGATAGATACTTAAACGAAAATAAGATATATTGGCTTCCCAGGTCACAACAATGACGCGATGACTTACACAGATTTAATACCACATCTTCAGGGAGGGCTTTAATATTTCATGATTATTTACACTTTTTTGTTAACACCATATATCTACCTGAACAAGTGTTAAACAATATACTTCAAAAATTTAATATTATCAACATTAGATAATCATGATTAATGCAAATTTGTCAACGAAAAGACTTGATAAAAAATATATATTGAAAACTCACTTGACGAACAAAAAATTATAAAATCATAAGCGATATTGTTCCAATTGTACAATTATGCGAAAAACTGTATTTTAGGCAAAGCATTGTTCAGGAGTAAGGTGCATCATACCTTAAGTGATTCTAGCTCATAACATTGTATATTACTTTATTAATGTGTTCATTAAAAGTTGAAATAATACTCATTATTATCAAAATAGATTCACGAAAATTGATATTTTTATAGATTATCGTTGGTCATATCAACAAGATTGATTTCTTATTAGAGTTGGTACTTTATCGCTATTTTACATATGCCGACGTTGATAATTTCCTTGACAAAGCCATGTGAACCCTTAGCTTCTAGTTATATTTTTCATATCACTCTACTGTGCTGAGAAAGGAAATTGTCAGTCAGTATGAGCAAAGGACAATTTCGTGAAATGGCGATAATACATAATAATCGGTGTGATATTTCAGCTTCTGAGTTTAGTTCTTTAAAACCAACACTAACATTTACACATGGCAACTCTAAACTATCCTTTGCTTCGGTTTCGGTATCAGTCTCGGTTTCCGTTTCGGTTTTGGTTTATGGTAGAGATGTCTATTTACGCACAACACTGTATGTCGAACATACCTGTAAGCTTAGTGAAACACTGAATGCGAAAACTACCAGTAATCAAAGCATTACCCTGTATTTCCTATATGTGAAACTTACGTACACCCAAAGCACTTATTCGTAAGCTATTATTCGTGTGTTTCTTTGTCCAATATGTTTTCCTATTTATTTGTATTGTGGTCCTATAATGTTGTGTTGTCATTTTAATGTTATATTTAACATTGCCATTAAAGCGGGAGGTATGGCATGCCACAAAACCAGGTTCCTCCCACCATTTTTTTCTTTAAAAAATGTCCTGTACCAAGTCAGGAATATGGCCATTGTTATATTATAGTTCGTTTATGTGTGTGTTACATTTTAAAGTTGTGTTTCTTTTGTATCGTTTGTTTCCTCTTATATTTATGTGTGAATTCACATTATTATAAGACGTGTCACGGTACTTTTCTATCCCAAATTTATGTATTTAGTTTTGATGTTATATTTGTTATATTTGTTATTCTCATCGGATTTCGACTAATGCTGAGTTCGTGTCTGTGTGTGTTACATTTTAATGTTGTGTCGTTCTTCTCTTCTTATATTTAATGCGTTTCCATAAGTTTTAGTTTGTAACCCGGATTTTGTTTTCTTTCGATTTATGAGTTTTGAACAGCGGTATACTACTGTTGCCTTTATTTACAGTAATAAAAAATAAAAATCACAAAAATACTGAACTCAGAGGAAAATCTAATCGGAAAGTCCATAATCACATTGCAAAATCAAATGACAAAACACATAAAAAACGAATGGACAAGAACGTTCATATTCCTGACTTGGTACAGGCATTTCAAATGTAGAAAATGGTGGTTTAAAAATTCCGTTATATTTACAATGATGCGTGAACTAAACAAACATGATAAATAAAATAGTCAAAATATGGTTACAGCAGTCATCATCGTGTAACAATATTAAAAGGAACAATTTAACTGATTACAAAAACATCTATCTACAAACACATTCATTGATTCGCGTGTCTGACGTCAGAATTGTTTATACGTCACATATATTTGTCGTTCAAGGTATATACAAACAATTTTAAGATTTCACATGGGCAATGTTAGCATACAGGATGTGAACATGTTTTTATTTGTTGTTTATAAAGAATTTAAAGAAAACCATGTTTGACTGGTTATTTTATTTATTTATTTTTGATCACCGATTCATGTGATATATACAACATTGTCCAGTTTATGACAAGTTTTGAAGGCATATATATTATTCAAGGATGATGGAAGGACAGCATTGATTGAGGCAGCCGTGCATGGACACCTGGAGGTTACACAGTTGTTACTTGACAGAGGTTGTGATAAAGAAGCCACAGATGTATGTTATGAAAGATATTATCTCATCAGTATTTTCAATAATGTGGTCATTTTTATTAATTTCCTGTTTACAAAACTTTGAATTTATGGAAAAACTAAGAATTTTCTTATCCCAGGCATAGATTACCTTAGCCGTATTTTGCATAGTTTATTCGAATTTTGGATCCTCCATGCTCTTCATCCTTGTACTTGTTTGGCTTTATAAATATTTTGATATGAGCGTCACTTATGAGTCTTATGTAGACGAAACGCGCGTCTGGCGTACTAAATTATAATCCTGGTACCTTTGATAACTATTTACACGATAATTTTTAATTGATTTAACACAAAATCAAGTTTTTAAACAGACAGGTTTAAAATACGACAAATACTTGTTATAATCATATTCAGAGGGTTTTAATAAAATATTTTCTTTTTTTCGAATGAGATAATTTAGGTCTTATTTTGATTTGTTGCTACAAATTATTTTTTATACGGATTTAATATAAAATTTCTTTCAAATGTAACAAGTTCTTTTTCTTCTTATAACAAAGTAGGCTACACTTTTACTCGTCTCATCATACTGACAAGCAAATGTAACTCTTTTCACGTTTCTGTCAAACGTTTTCTCTGAAATAGTTATTTTTTACAAAATTTATCATTATTCCGAAACATGTTAATCAGACAGTTTTTTGTCACAATTTATATTTAGAATTATATAAAGTCAGATCTTACCTTACTCTGCATTCTACCGTGTCGACTGATATAGATATTAAAAAAAAAATCCCAGACTTTTCACAAATTAACATATTGTTTATGAAGAATATGAAAACACGTGGGACTTGTGATTGGTCTTTTTACTTCTTAGTATTCAGTTTTGCCTCCCAAGTCATGTGATATACATTTTTATTCTAATTATTGTATAACATTGTCCAGTTTATGATACAAGTTTCTATGTCAGATATGTTTTTCAAGGATGATGGATGGACAGCATTAATTGGGGCAGCCGTGCATGGACACCTGGAGGTTACACAGTTGTTACTAGACAGAGGTTGTAACAAAGAGGCCACAAGCGTATGTTATGAAAGACAGTATCTCATCAGCATTACACGATACTTTTTAAGTGATTTGACACAAAATCAAGTTTTTATACAGACAGGTCTAAAAGACTATAAATACTTGTTATAATCATATTCAGTGGGCTTTTACTGAAGTATTTTCATTATTTTGAATGAGATAATTTAGGTTTGATTTTGATTTGTTGCATCAAATTATTTTGTAAATTTCAGTTAGAACATAAAGTACGGATTTGATATAAAATTTCTTTCAAAGTTTCTTCTTATAATGATATAAAAAAGTAGGCTAAATTTTTCTCGTCTCATTGTACTGATCAGCAAATGTAACTTTTTTCACGTTCTTTCAAAATGTTTCCTCTGAAACAGTTATTTTTTACAAAATTTATCATTATTCCGAAGCATGTTAATTAGACGGTTTTTTGTCACTTTTTTTTTTAGAAGTAGATAAAGTCAGATCTCAATTTACTCTGCATTCTACCGTGTTGTCTGATGTAAATATTAAAAAAAATCCTGGAAATAATATTTTGTTTAATGATTAGTTCAGACTTTCCACAAATTAACATGTTGTTTATGAAGAATATGAAAATACGTGGGACTTGTGATTGGTCCTTTTACTTCCTAGTATTCAGTTTTGCCTCCCAAGTCATGTGATATACATTTTGTTTATATTTATTGTACAACATTGTCCAGTTTATGACACAAATTTTGATGTCAGATGTATTTTTCAAGGATGATGGAAGTACAGCATTAATTGAGGCAGCCATGCATGGACACCTGGAGGTTACACAGTTGTTAATAGACAGAGGCTGTGACAAAGAGGCCACAAAAGTATGTTACATTGTATCGCCTCAGTATGGTTTTATTGATGTATAAACAAATATTTGTTAGAATGACACAAAAGAAGGGTCGCATTTTACTTGTTGCATTACACTAAATCCGATTATATAGGTTTCTTTGATTCCTTTCATAATCGTTTTGTTAACATCTGATTTTACATGTTAATAAGAAGTGGATGTTTTTAAAATATCCTTGGTCAGAAAGTATTTTTATGCAGATCTAATACAAAACATTTTTTTAATAACAAACCTTTGTTAGACTTAGATAAAGTGGCGTCAGATTTTACTGGTCTCGTCCTAATGAATCAGGAATACAACGCTTTTCCACATTTCCTTAAAGAAGTTTATTTTGTGAAAATAGATCATTATTCTGAATCATGTGATTCAGACAGTTTTAATCGATGGTTCCACAAATACTTGTAAGCATGAAAAAAGTAGGATCTCATTTTACTCGGATCATTGTACTGAAACCATTATTATAAATATTTCATACTACTGTATTGTACTGAATCAATTGATATAAATATTTGATACGTTTCTTGAAAAATGATGTGATGGAAGTTTCGACATCTCACTAAATCACATATGGTTTATTTCTTGTTCATGTAGAATATAGCTGCCATTGTGACTGGTCATTTTATATAGTTTTGACCACTGATTTGTGTATTATATATTGTGTATGATATAATATTCCAGGATGATGGAAGTACAGCATTAATGTTGGTTGCCGACAGTGGACGCCTTGAGGTTGCACGACTGTTAATTGACAGTGGATGTAACAAAGATACCACAACAGTATGTTAGATATTATATCCTAAGTCATATTTTTTTAATAATTTTTTTCCAAAAATATTTTGTAAAAATCAGATAGTACTTTTAATTAGATCTTATGTAAAAATTATTTTCGATATATTAGATGTAATACCACTAAATCATGGTACGTTACAACCGGTTGTTTACGAAAATAGGTCGAAAAAAAAAAATTCCCTTGAATTTGACAGGTAGTTAAAGGTAGATAATTAATCCTACATTGTATTGCAGTAAAATATTTCTGAGTAATAAACATATGTCTTTGGTATTTCAAAGCACCACTATTTTTTTATTTGGGGTTTCTATAGAATATTTTGTAACAAGGTTACATGGTTCATAAATCTTGTACACATTTGAAATAAGGGGAGAAATTTGATTGGTTAACTTCCAGTGATGTTTAATTTCTTATATGCAATGATAAGTTATGTGAATGTTTTTCTATAGTACTGGACAGGATAAAACTTTACTCATACCAAGTATGTCTTTATTAGAAACAAAGATAAATTCTGCACATTTATTTATAAAAGTGCAAATTTAACAAAGACTAATAGGGGAAATTCAATGGTAGTATTACACCTATTTAATATTGGAAGCTGTACATGCACCTTTGACCTTGTGAGTACTCTCATGTGTTGTTAAACTTTGTTGCTATTTAAGTGAAATATTACTGAAAATGAGACTTTCTGAGTGGATTGTGTCTCCAAAACACATTTTATGAGAAAATTTCCTTGAAATAGGACTCTACCATGAATATTCAGTTGACAGAACAAGCAATACTTAGTGTTTTGGGGAGCTCTTATGTTTTACATTCTGCTATGATAGAACATTTTCCTATGAAATACTTTAATGAATATATAGTTAAAAGTAAATGCAATTATTTTTAATGCTGTAGCAACAAATTATTCTCTAAAAGAGAAGCCTTTTATGTCCCTCTCTTGAACGCGTTAAAAAAATAATTTTTACATAAGGACTTATTGAAACCTCCTTCGAGACAGTTAACTTTCATACGGATTGTTCCTTCTGCTTGGTAATTCAATAACTTATTTCTTTTAACATTTCTATCATAAATTAGTGAATATTTTCCCATTAATTTTATTTATTGGTCTGAAAAGTCGAAATTTTTAGGAAATTAGAGGTCTAAATTAACCAAAAGAGACCTTATAAAGAAGACAAAGAGGTCCATTAGTGGTATTTATCTTCCTAAAATCCTCTTGTGTATCATATTTAACTGTTTGTAGGCAGATAAGATAAATATTTGATCATTTATTGGTCCACACAATATTCTATTTTGATGCGGCTAGGTTTGAATTTGACGAAGAAATTTTGCTCGAATCGATGTTAATGTCGTCTTTCTTTATACTAGATTTTTCTCAAACTATTGAACTGATTATGACAAAACTTGACAGGAATGCTTAAAATAACCAATATTACAAAGGAAAAAAATTCACATTCAGTTTATTAAACAATAATGTCTTCTTTAGGTGTAATATCACCAAATCATGGTACGTCACATCCGGTTGTATACGAAAATAGGTCGTAAAACAATATTTCCTTGGATTTGACAGTTGTAGGTAATAAACCTACATTTTTATTGCAGGACAATATTTCTGTGTCATAAACATATGTCTTGGGTATTTCAAACCACCATTTTTTTGTAAACTTGAGGTTACATGGTTTCTAAATCTTGTACACAGGTTAAACAAGGTGAGAAATTTGATGGGTTAACTTCCAGTGATGTTTATTTTCTTATATGCAATGAAAAGTTATGTGAATATTTTTCTATAGTACTGGACAGGATAAAACTTTACTCATGTCAAGTATTTCTTTATTTGAAAGAAAGATAAATTCTGCACATTTTTTGAAAAGTGCAAATTTAACTAAGACTAATAGGGGAAATTCAATTATGGTATTACACCTATTACATACTTGTTAAAATCATATACGTAGGGTTTACTCATCTTTGTTTTGAATCAAGAAACGTAGCTTTAATTCAGATTTTTCGTAAAAGATACTTTTTAAACAGTTTCTCATTAATGCAATTTATGTTGATCAGAAAATTTCTAATTGATGTTTCAATATTTTCTGTTAGAAATATACAAGGTAGGATCTCACTGTACTTGATCAAGCTGATATCGCGTTGATTTTTAACAAATTGAATGGAACTCTTTTTTAAATAAGGTAAAAATGGCAAAGTTGGAACATTTAAATTATTTACATCTTCTTCTATGGCCTTTAAAAGTTTGATGTAGGTGTATAGTTTGGGATGTTTGTCATCTTGTATACGTGTATATATCAAATTACAGTATAGAGCTTACAAATTTTTCAAACCTTTCAATTTATGACAAATGTTTAGAAGGTTATGGTTGATGCAAATACATTCGATTCTTTGTGCACAATCATAAATTCCACAGAGCAATCCACAGAAAGATAAAAGATTGATCTTTTTAATGTAGTAATTTGTATCTCTGCCATTGTTATCATTTTGGGGGATTTTTTTTTACCGAAAAGAGAAAGTCGGTATACACCGTTTTGCGTTCAGGCATATTTAAAGTAGACCTTTTTGTCTCAAAAACGTAAAAAGCAAAAATATTTGATACATCATCTCGCTTCGATTCCTTTATTTTCGTAAAAATGCTAAAGTTGATATATATATATAGAACAACACATGGCAACATCCGTATCGCATGCTGTATCTCCAAGAGAAACCAATATCAGTTCCGAGGGTCGAAAGTCCCGAGGACTGATATTGGTGGAGTGGTGATACAGCATATGCATGCGATACGGATTTTGCCATATATTGATCTGTTTATCATATATGTACAATATTAGATTTCATAATATGTAAGGGGACAATCATTTGATTCTGAGGTGTGATGCCTGGCAGATTTTTAAATTAAATATTCTGGACCTCATTTAGATGAAAAAAAATAATCATGTCTTAGCATACATGACAAAATGTATATTCTTGCTCCAAATACATTTATGTAATCATTTACAAAGGTTTTCACAATTATCAGAAAATCCGGAAGGAAGTATTATATACTGTTGTTCTGAGGGATATGCAGTGATATGCCTTTTCACTTAAATAAATATATAATTTCGTTAAAGAAATCATATAAAAAAATGACTCAAAAATGTTCTCATTTTGGATAACTGCCCTTTTCGTGGACCCACCTCGATTGTATTGGTATTTTATTTTCATATTAAGAGAATATATATATTCGAGACTTCATTTTTACTGCTCTGTTTGTTTGAAGTTCACAAAAGATAAATTACTTGATGGGGTAAAAAGTTGATGATGAAAGGTGGCGAAAAAGGTCAGATTTAAAGACAATTTGGGGATGATCTGAAAATAAATGTTCTGACACAGGCGTAGTGAACATAAATAATTTGGCCACCTTTATGTTTGAATTAAATATGCTGACCTAATCGACTTTACTATCTCTCCCTACCAGCACCCCATCAAAGCTAGATGGTTCTCCTCTAAAAGACTGCTGCTTATCACTCTTGATGGCGCATATATAATGTGGTTAAATTTCGAATCATGCCATGAAATTATACAAGACCTCATACAGACTTTATCCTTGATCTTAAAAATGCATAACTTGAAAAAGCAAAATAAGTTTGTGTGTGTGTTGTCTGGAGTTATAAGTCTTCATATGCAGAAAAGTTTTAGTATGCACTCCATGAATTATTCAAATACCTTTTTTTGTGTGTTTTTTTTTTACTTTTGAAAATGCCCCATGACAAACAACAGTTTTAAGGTTATATAAAGGGCTGTAAGTACATCAAATGATGCATAATAGCTAGCAGATATATTTGTCTTTTGAAATATATCCGTCTTGAAAGGATCGAAATGATGCTGTATTGATAAATGTATCTGTTTTCAAAAGCTAAATTGACAGCGCGCAAGCCCTACAATGGCTTTTACTTTTTACAATTGAAAAAAAAACGATGGTATAATAGGGAAATAATTTTGACAAAGTAGAATCCTGACTGTATAGTATTGTACTGAATCCCTTGATTTAAATTTTCAATATGTTTTTTTTGTCATGACAGGTGTTATGACGTTTACACATCTCCCGACATGGAATGTAGTTTATTTCTTTTTTATGTATAATATAAGTACCATTGTCACTGGTCATTTTGCTCAGCTTTGACCACTGATTCATGTAATGAATATTTTGTTAATATTTATAACACAACATTGTCCAATTTATCAAACACGTTTTGATATCAGATGTATTATTCCAGGATGATGGTTGGACAGCATTAAAGTATGCTGCAAAGGCAGGACACCTGGAGCTCACACAACTGTTACTTGACAGAGGTTGTTACAAAGAGGCCACAGATGTATGATTTTTATCTCTTCAGTCTTCTCACATTTCTTTGAAGCCTATAAACGCAAAATAATGTTGTTATTCATATGGGCTATATGGACAACAATTATTGTTAGAATAGTGAGAATTCAGTTTGCACGTCTCATATCAATGAATCGGATAATAAAAGGGTTATGGTATATGACCCAAAACAAATAAAGGCAACAAATTCTACAAAATATATATCAAGTTTCAGAAAAAAACAAAGAAGTTATCTTCAGAATGCGTTCTTGTGACAAAAACACCACAAATAATCAAAGTCCCATAAAAAAGTCACATAAATTTGATGTTCGTATATGGTCAACTATACATAATGGCAACCAATAAAACAAAGTATCGGAGGTTTCTGTCAAAGAAGTTGCATTCAAAAGATGTTATTGTTTTAATGATAAAATAAATATATAAATACCAATAACTCCCGTAAAATGATCAAATTAAAATGACGGTATATCATGGTCAACTACAAATGATGACAAAAAAAAATGGTCAAAGTTAAATATCTCCCGAAAAATGGTCAAATCAAAATGTTGGTAAATGTGGTCGACTACACGTAATGGCAAAAAAAAGTAACCAGTTTGAAAGCTTTCTGTCAAATTTTGTCACTTTGACCCGAACATTTGCAAGGAGTTGTGAGACTTTGATTTTCGGTAAAGATCGTCGAGGATTTGAAGTATTATATTAAACCAATGTATGTCCATTCGTTTTGATGTGTTTTGTCCTTTGATTTTGCTATTATTAGGGACTTTCCGATTTGATTTTCCTCTGAGTTCAGTATTTTTGTGATTTTACTTTTTTCATCTATCCGAACTTCAATCCGGTCGTCCGTCCGTCAACACTTCGTACGAAAACTCAAATTATCAGTAACCAATTATAATATCTATTTCAAACGAGCATCAGAATTGATGGAAAAAAGTTGCTTTTTGATTTTTAAATTTGTGTCTTCGTTGTTCCAGATATCCAAAACTTTAACCGTTATATTTAAGGCAATTTTTAACATTAACTTCAGTATGTCTGGATTGATTTCTTAAAAACATCACATTATTGTTGGGATTGATTGCTCCCGTTCGAAATAAAAATATATCTGGTTTGTCGTTTCAGGTTACGGGACTTTTATTGTCCTCTTTCGGTATTTATTTCTCATGTTGTACCATAACTTGAGGTTACTGGGATAGTTTTACTGTAAACTTAACATTGTTGGAATCAATGGACGTAGCACACCACTTGTTTTAAAAGCTTTTCCGACGTGTTGTTAAGATTAATGGCTACGTTGAACGTAAGATAAATAAAAGGCATTTCTAAATTGTTATGCACTTGGATAAAACTACTACAAACTGAACACTATTGTTAGGACTGGTGAACATGAACTCGCTTTTGAAAATTTTCTAGTTTATCATTCCAGAGTTAATGGATTATTAACAGTCATATAGGTCCGAGACCACAATTATTTCGTAGTGCATTTCTTTTAGAACATAAATGAAAATAAAAAAAATCCCACCTGCGCATTCTCAAAGAAACTTTTACACACAGTGTGTTGTACTACTTTTGGGACAAATAATATCAAAATTATAGAAAACTTCATCGGCTCTAACTTAAAATATGGACAATTTTATGTTTAGGGCGTATTGAAATCTTTTGACAGCTTCCGGAGTGCTAATTTTAAACCTTTTTCAGCTGGACCAAATCACTACTTTCCTTTAAAATTCTGGAACCAAATTTTTTTTACAGTGTAATTTCACCCCCCTTCTTGCAATTTGAGGCATTAAACATGGAGAAATAAATTTGGAAGGGGTATAAAAATTAATGGCAAGTAACCCACTGTCAACACTATGGACTATATTCGTAACGAAATCAAGGGACGACAATTGTGGTTTCGGACCTAATATTTGACGCAGTATTTATACGCCTAAGGGTATGTATCACCGTGCTACTTTAAAGAGCCATTCCATTTGTTATTGATTAAATGTCTTCTAAACATTCCAGTTTTTTGGTCAACTTGTGGATTTGACTCCTCTGAAAGCATTTATCAAGACGCTCTCATACTTGGTCGGATTGTTTCCGTCATGTGAAGTTAACAATATTAAACTGTCATTTTGATGTGACCATTTGATTGGGATATAGGACGTGTGACCATAGTTTGACTAGAGTACCAAAATGACACAGTTTGACAAACAAGTTAAGCCCTTATCTATTAAGCGTAGCGGACATTATGGGACGGCGTAGCAATCTTGTTCAGTTTTTACCATTAATTCATGTGATATATATATTTTTTAAATTTATTACAAAATATTGTCTACTTTAACAGACAAGTTTTTATGTCAGTTGTATTATTCCAGGGAAAAGTAGGCCGTACAGCATTAATGTGGTCAGCCTGGAATGGACACCTGGATGTTACACGACTGTTAATTGACAGAGGATGTGACAAAGAGGCCACAACAGTATGTGAAATAGTATCCTCTCAGACTGATATTACTAGGTTTGGGTGTCTTCACACAAAATTCTGTTGTAAATTAGACAGTTTAAAAAAAAATGTTTCTTAGAATTATAAGATCAGGTTCCTTTCACTCGTCTTATCTTTAGATAAATGAGGTAATATTTTGATTTCTTTCACATAATGCTTCCCACATCTGAATTTACCTAGGCCTGTAAATAACATATTGATTTCGTGTTAAAATCTTAAGTCAAAAAGTATAAATTATAAAAATAGTATGTAAAACACCGTGAAAAGATAACAAACAATCTAAAAAAGTAGGATACAACTTCATTTTGTCTCAATATATTGTATCAGATAATATAACTTGTTTTCATGTTTCTTTGAAAAATTGAGTGAGTTAGAATAGAGAATTATTATTGATTATTAGGGTACAAATGATAATAGTACATTTATAACTGCTGGTGATTTGATTTCAATCATATAATTTATGCTCCAAAGTGTGAGAGGTACATACCACATCTTAAAAGAAAGCTCGGGTTTATACAATGTGTACTGTGTACAATGAACATGACACAATTAATATTTGTGCATATTATGTTTACGTGACAGACGTATTACTCAAATAGCATGGAATTAAAGCTATGCTAGAAAAAAAGAAAATAAAGTCTAATTTACAGTAGCTTTATGACATTTATGTTATTCTTGTAGTACAATTTGCCAGACATAAGATGTATCCGTGACTCTACTTTTATTTTATAAATTTAACGAAAACAGTTTTTAATTGATATTTAATACCCCAGTCCCACTAGGTCACGATCGCACTACGATCTGTGAAAAAATGAAAATTTTGATGATCGTAGTACGATCGTGTAGATCGCAGTAAGGTCGTATTACGTTCGTGGTGAGGTCTTCAAGATCGTGATGAGTGTGGCCAACTTTGAACATGTTCAAAACAATCGTGGTGCGGTCGTGACCAAATCAGGTCGTAGTAGAAGCGTAGTGAGAGCGCACTAAGATCGTAGTAAGATCGCAAAGGTCGCTGTACCATCGTAGTGAGAGCGTAACGAAAGCGTGATTCTATTCCGAGAAACTGCGCTACGATCTCATTGCGACGTTATTACGACCTCATTACGATCATCACGTTCTTACCGCGACCAAACTACGCTTCCACTACGACTATACCACGCTGTTCACGACCATAGTACGATTCTAGCACGCCCTTGTCGTCCTCATCACGCTCTTCTTACGACCTGATTACGTTCATACTACGACCATTATTCTCATTGTCATTTTCCCATAAAGTATATTAGTTCTCTCTAGGTTTTGTTTGTCTATATGTAATTGGGACTTCTTGTCCATTTTATCTAAATAGCTCAACCATGCTTCTTGTTTTCATATAGATTAGACCGTTGGTTTTCCCGTTTGAATGGTTTTACACAAGTAATGTTTGGGGCCTTTTATATCTTGCTGTTCGGTTTAAGCCAAGGCTCCGTGTTGAAGGCCGTGTCTTGGCCTATAATTGTTACTTTTAAAAATTGTTACTTGGATTAAGCGTTGTCTCATTGGCACTCATACCACATCTTCCTATATGTATTGACACATCTGTTACATATCTGCTATCGTTCACTAAAATATCGTCATTTCAGCTTTATGGACCAGCAATAGGTTGTAATTTAGGTCGGATTGATCGGTCCGACATCTCTACTTGATCAAGATTCGTTACTATCAGATCTCTATCTGCCTCAACATCAACCCTAACACCACGACCACGTGTTCTATTAGATTTTGGTGGCTTGATTGTGTTTTTTTTCGAGAAATCTGCGTATTAATTAGAAATAGAACTGAAGGAATGATACTGTATTGATATGGAACACGATGTTGACGTTATTGCTGAGAGCGTAGTAAGATCGCGGTTTGAGCGTAGTGTAATCGTGGTAAGAACGTGCTATAATCGCAGTAGAAGCGTGGTAAGATCGTGTTGCAATCGGATAACTCGTGGTATGGTCGTAGTGAGAACGTGACGAGCGTAGTAAGATCTTGATAAGCGTAGTAAGGTCGCAGAATAAGCGCGATGAGAACGTGTTATAATCGTAGCGGGGTCGTTGTAGAAGCGTAATGAGGACGTAGTAGCATCGTGAAAGCAACGAAAATTTACATTTTCATGCCGCCCATACCGCGACCTCACCACGGGAAGGTAATGACAATGCTAACGTAAAATGGGATTTTTGCGATGTCAATCTGTGTCATGTCGGGAAAAGATGCATGCTTCGACTGTTTTTTGTAATTTTAAAAACGGATTTAACTTAAAAAACAAGTACATGCATCCTTCTTTTTCAAAATAGCATTGGGCTTGATTACGTATGAAGATTATTTGTAACAATTTTAGTATTGAAGTCAACATTGATTTTTTTTAATTTGAGAAATATGCCGCAAAAAAAAATCGTTGTTTCCATTCAATTCTTTTTTTTTTATTATTATTAACTAGTACCACGGATTTGTTTTATAAATTAAAAGCTTATTTATGTAAGGAAGATTTTCCAAAAGTTTTTTTTTACCAAAATCCGCTCGTGTTTATCTGTTTAAATAAAAAAAAAGTAGGTCTGTCTTTCTAAAGAATAAAAAATTCAAAAAAAAACTAATAATTTGGAGTAAATGTCTAAAATTTCTACCCCTTTTTCTCTAAAAGTAGCACATGAAGGTATATATTTTTTTTTATCTTATATTCCTTGTAAACTCATTAAGCCTTTAAACACACACATTAGTAAAAGTTATCTTATTTTAAATGTTGCAATAAGATATTTGGATATTGTTTATATTGGAACTTACATCAATTGTGTCATCAACAAATTAAAAGTAACTAAATTTGTATTTTTTTCGAATGGTTTGTTAGATGTATAAATACACATCCACGTTTATGTTCTTTATAGAGATTGCTTTGTCTATTTATAAAAAATATTGCTTTATAAATTAAAAGCCTATTCATGTAAGGAAGATTTTCAAAAAGTTTTTTTTGTATCAAAATCCGCTTGTGTTTATTCGTTTAATTAAAAAAAAGTCTGTCTGTCTTTCTAAAGAATAGAAAATTCGAAAAAAACCTAATAATTTGGAGTAAATGTCTAAAATTTCTACCCCTTTTTCTCTAAAAGTAGCACATGAAGGTACATTTTTTTTATCTTATATTCCTTGTAAACTCATTAAATCTTTAAACACACACGTTAGTAAAGGTTATCTTATTTTAAATGTTGCAATAAGATATTTGGATATTGTGTATATTGGAACTTACATCAATTGTGTCATCAACAAATTAAAAGTAACTAAATTTGTATTTTTTTCGAATGGTTTGTTAGATGTATAAATACACATCCACGTTGATGTTCTTTAAAGAGATTGCTTTGTCTATTTATAACATGATACATATTTATCATAAGGTTAAATCCTAACGATGCTACTGCCTGTCGATACTTATATTTTTGCATTGCACAAGTCAAGTATTCTTTGTCCATGGCGTTAAAACACTAAATCCCTTGAATGTATTTTTATTGATTTTAGTTTCTGATGCAAGATTTTTTATTGTTAATTGTTCTCGACTTTAAACTGGCTTTTTGTCCCCGGTAAGAGTTGTCTTTTAACACTCTTCCTACATCTTTTTTTTTTTATACATACCTGTAACGCAATAGTATCATGCTTGTCACGTAAGTTTTAATGGCAGCTGTATGAAATATTGTTTACTATTGATATTTATTTCACAATGTTGGCCATTATATTCACATTTTAAATGGTACTATTTTAGAAAGATGGAAGAACAGCTTTACATTTTGCTGCAGAGGAGGGAAGACTAGAGGTCACAAAATTTATATTAGCCCTAGGGGGTATCAGTCCTCTAGTCAGAACACATCAGGTGATATTTATTCCAAAGGCCTAGTGTTCAATTAAGTAATAAATAACTAAAATGGTGTTAAATATATATAAAAAGGAAGATGTGGTATGATTGCCAATGAAACAACTATCCACAAAAGACCAAAATGACGCAGACATTAACAACTATAGGTCACCGTACGGCCTTCAACAATGAGCAAAGCCCATACCGCATAGTCAGCTATAAAAGGCCCCGATAAGACAATGTAAAACAATTCAAAGGAGAAAACTATCGGCCTTATTTATGTAAAAAAATGAACAAAAAACAAATATGTAACACATAAACAAACGACAATCACTGAATTACGGGCTCCTGACTTGGGACAGGCACATACATAAATAATGTGGCGGGGTTAAATTATATGCTTGGTCAAATGAATATTTATTTTCTACATCTTTTAAGGTTATTGTTAAAGTCATATGATCTTTTGAATTAAACAAAAGAGATTCACATATTTGATATAATTGATTGCACCATAACCCTAGATCTAGCAAACAGTGTTTTCGATGAGTAATCAGCAAACGACACATATTGTGTTAATTAAACGTTATTGATCGACAACTAAGTTTAGTAAAATTGCATGCATTGATGATCATCACAAGCAACTCGTTTCATATGACACAAAATAAGATAAAGTTCGAGTGTCACTTACTTGATTGCAATCTATACAAGTAAAAGATACAGAGGAGATAGAGAAGCATATTGGTTTTGCGTTCAATAGGTCAACTTTCAAGGTCACTAATGAAAATAAATATAAAAAATATAAAAATAAAAGTTTATCTGTATTTATAACGTGACTTGGAATGAAAATCAAGCAAATGGAAGCATATGAAAATGTAAAATGCGTAAATACGTAAATGAAATAGACGAAAAGACATTGTATGTATAGCATTTGTTTTGGATGTTCCTCATACACTATAAATTACTGGTGACCAGATCTAAATATTGACGAATAAAATTAAAAAAAAAACACAAAAAAAAAACCAATCGGTTTCTTCTTATTAATTATAAAATATGTGCAGCAAAATACTTCAAAGTAAATAACAGTAAAAGCAATATACATTTTTAACTGTATTTCAGGATAAGACTCCATATGATCTTGCAGCAGCAAGACCTTTCGGGCAGAATAGAAAAGTGATGGAGTTCTTACAGGTACACATTTTTTATGATTACAAATGCTTCACCCAAGAAAAAGCAGTTACAAATTAATTAACAAATGCAAAGATCAGTAAATAAATTCAAGTTCCGCTATAAGAAATATGTTCATCTATATATAATACACGACCTTTTTTTAACAAGTCTACTTAAAAGTTCTCAATACAAAGTTAAATCATGACTTAGATTTATTACCAGATTTGATCTATGATCTTAAACTTCCAGCCATCCAACAGTGGTTATCCACACTGTAGTAGAGATGGATTTGATTACTGCTTAGGTAATTAGTTAAATAACAATAACGTTATGAATTGTATAATTAAATAAAATATATGATTATACCATTTCTCAAAGTTACTAAATAAATAAAAATGATATTTGCAAGTAATCATGATTATAATGAATTAAAATATAATCCATTTGAAATAAGCCAATGCATTAAGTTATAACTGTAGCACTTTTTTAAGAAAGGATTTTGTTTGATACGTTATGCATCCTACTTTGTAAAGAATCACTATCATTCAAACAAAAATTCTCTGAAACTGACATTATCAAGATGCTTGATTTCTTGATTGACAACATATTTGTAACGTTTGGAGGACGTGTTTTTCAACAGATTATCGGAATTCCAATGGGAACCAATTGTGCCCCTCTTCTTTGAGACTTGTTTCTTTATTATTATAAGGCTGACTTCATACAGGAACTTCTTAGGAAGAAAGATAAGAAGTTAGCAATATCCTTTAACTTTATGTTCCGCTATATAGATGATGTTCTCTCCCTAAATAATACAAAATTTGGTGACTATGTTGCACGAATCTATCCCATCGAACAAGAGATAAACGATACTACAGATACAGTTAAGTAGTCTGCCGCATATCTTGACTTACATCTAGAAATTAACAATGAGGATCGGTTGAAAACAAAACTTTATGACAAAAGATCTGGTTTCAGCTTCCCAATTGAGAACTTTCCATTTCTATGTAGCAACATTCCAGTAGCGCCTGCATACGACGTATATATCTTCCAATTGATACGATATTCACGGGATTGTATTTCCTATCATGATTTCCTTGATAGAGGATTGCTGCTCACAAAGAAGCTATTAAACCAAGAGTTTCAAATGGTGAAGTTGAATGATTTCTTCGTAATTTTTATGGACGTTATCACGAGTTTGTTGACCGTTATGGAATAACCGGTTTACAGATGATATGTTCCTTATGTCGTAACTACAATACCCTTCCCTTTTCACGAATGTGACCTACCGAATTAGACTATTTACCGGATTTGTAATACCATAAGGAGCTCGACAGGTGCCACTGCTTACCCTTCCGGAGCTCCTGAGATCACCCCCAGTTTTGGTGGCGTTCATGTTGCTTAGTCTTTAGTTTTATATGTTGTGTCTTCTGTACTATTATTTGTATGTTTGTCTTTTTATTTTTAGCCATGGCGTTGTCAGTTTATTTTTAATCTATGAGTTTGACTGTCCCTCTGGCGTCGTTCGTCCCTCTTTTATCAAATATTAGTAATAACTTTAAAAAAGAGGGACGAAAGATACCAAAGGGACAGTCAAACTCATAAATCTAAAACAAACTGACAACGCCATGGCTAAAAATGAAAAAGACAAACAAACAACAGCACACACGACACAACATAGAAAACTAAAGAATAAACAACACGAACCCCAACAAAAAACTAGGGGTGATCTCAGGTGCTCCGGAAGGGTAAGCAGATCCTGCTCCACATGCGGCACCCGTCGTGTTGCTTATGTGATAACAAATCCGGTAAAAAGTCTAATTCGGTAGGTCACATTCAGGAAAGGGAAGGGGATTGAAGTTACGACGTAAGGAACATATCTAAGAAATTTAAGCTTCATCACTTTAATGAACCACAAAGATCCAAAACATGAACTTTTTGTCACTGGATAATGCTTATCACACTTTATTATCATAATCATAAATCCCTAAAATGTTTCGACTTCGATTGGATAACGGTTTGTTAAGAGGCTTGGTTGCTGTTTTTCTGTTGTCTTCCAGACTTAATATGTATTTCAGGGTGCACTCTCTGGAAAATGAACTATAGATAAAAAAAAATTACCAGTGCATACCAAAAATTATGATTAGTATTGATTAAAAAACCCTAAGCCTAATAAAAGTATTGAAAATTTTTACCATTTTAAATGGCTTTATTTAAACTAACATTTTGTTATATTAAACAATACATTTGTTACATTTTTGTTTGTGCTAATAAGATAATTTTATTCATTGCATGATTCATCTTTTATCATATTGTCCATAGGTACAGTTACCCACAATTGGCAATTTATTAACATACCTTAATGGTATCATACCTGTTAATTCAACGGTGACAATAATCAAAATATTAACAAAGCACTTTAAGTCAGGGTTAAAGACATGTATTATTTGAATATGATAGTCAATTTCAAATATACATCTTTTAAATGTGAATACCTGTACAATATGTTTTAATTAGGCTAATGAAGACTTTCAATACTGTAACATTTTATTTTTACAGAGGTGAATAGATCAATTAAGTCTAAAAGTTTAAAAGTGGCATAACTTATTTTCGAAAATCCTATGTTCAATAAAAGAGTTCTTCCTTGAAGAAAAATGTATATATAATCAGAACAAAAAATAAATTCACTATTTTCTTTTTGATTAAAAAGACAAGAGCGTGTTAATCCTTTTCACTTCAAATCTCAATAATTTTAGAAAAGTAGATTTTTCAATCCTATAAACTAATTATATTATTCATATTTCATTTGGATTATTCAATGAAATTTAAATTCAGGGTAAATAAAGGCAACAGTAGTATACTGCTGTTCAAATGTCATAAATCCATTGAGAGAACACACATTCTTGTTACAAACTAAAACCGAGGGAAACACATCAGCTATGAGGGGAAAACATCGAAAGAACAGAAACGAATTATAAGATATCAACAGCCATATTCCTGACTTGGTACAGGACATTTAAAGATAAAATCATTGGCCGAACCAGGTTTTGTGGCTAGCCAAACCCGGGCTTTATGGCAGTGTTAAAATACCGATAAAATGACAACAATAATTTACAGGAATACAGTAAAAATAAATGCAAGAACACTCAGGACTGAGAAAAACATCAATAAATAATATAAATTTAAATTTCGACATATTAACGACATAATAACAACGAATACCTAAAATAATTTAGGACAGTATACAAAAAAAAAGCATAATAAAATTACGCACTATGCGTAATCTTATAAATCAAACATAGTATGATAAAAATCCTTACCTTGAGATGTATAAAAAAAATATGAAGTTGTCTTTGTATGTTCAGATATAACAGCTGTACTTTGACTTTTCAACATGTTTCCTTAGGCAGAATAAAGTACTCCAAAATAGTTTGACCTGACAAATCTGATCCCTTTTCACAATGAACATACTTTGAGCATATTTTGTGCCAAAGCCTTTTGGAATGAAAAAAAACTAAATTTATATACTGTTGAGTTTTACTTAATACACACGTCAATCTTTCAATATGTAATGAAGCCCTGACAAAACAAGTTTAAAAATCCAAATATGCCATCACAACATTCTGATGTTATCTTGTTTCTTGTAATGACTTTTTTTTCTATTGTAACACATAAATATCAATCAAGTTGTTTTACAACCAAACAGTTTATAAAAGATTAATATTGAAGTAGCTTGTTTTGAAAAAAAGACTTACCATTTTCGATCCATGAGTCTGACTGTCTCTCTGGTATATTTCGCCCCTCTTTCGGTGACGAAACATGCGTCTGGCGTAAATATAAAATTTCAATCCTGGTATCTGTGATGAGTTTATTGATAAATGTTTGCCCCTTTTGACAACTTGATTACATGTATAAAACATATGCTGGAAAATAATTATTTTCTTAAGATTTTGCAACATGTTACGTTGTGTACATAATGACTTTTAACTTCTTTATCGTTAAACTACATTTAGTTAGAATATGAATGAAACGGAAAATCATGAGCGTGTTTTTTTAATGCTGATATATTTTAACTTCGATTTATATAAACAGGAATGTATAAGAAATTTTCATCGAATGCAGTAGTGCACTTGAAGTCAGAAAACCATTCGCCCATGATACATATGCGTACCCCAACTCAAACACAGCATTCTTTCATTTCAGTTTCTTTCGATATTTAAAGCTGAATATTGAATTGTATCTAGAACATTGAAAAAAATCTCATCACATCATGTGAAAAAGGCATCACATAATTTCTTTAGGCATCTATTTTGATGTAACAGAAGTGTGACTGTTTACCTCGTTACAAAGGTGACTGCTTAAATGTGTTAAGAAATATAGGTCAAACGTTTGGGTGGGTTTTGAAACAATTTAACGAAAATGACCGCTGATTTGAGGGGACCGTCAGGCAGGTTTGACTGAACCTTTGTTTTATAACTCATGACTTTTCTCTATCCGATGTAACACGTTGTATTATGTATATACTTCATAGCTTATTAATAAAAGTAAGAAACAAGCTAGAATAGATTAATCGCATTGGGAACAAGATAGTTTGTTACTAGTGTATTTATTTTATTTCGTATTTTATGATGTAATTCTATTCTATTTTAAAAAAACATTGCAAGAAACTTTTTTTTCTTATTGACTTGTTATAGTTACTCAAGACCCTTTTAAACATAATTTTATAGACTTTACAGTTTATTAAATATTTTAATCTAATAGGAAGTTTCAGAATCCATTTTTACTAAACTCAAGCAGTTAGATAGAAATGATTTCCCGGATCTTGTAGCTCAGGGAACATTCGCTTCCTACGAAAACAGGGTGTATTTGGCTGGACCTTGTAACATTGGAAAATCTTCGCTTGCAAGTATTCTTATTGGTGAAGCAATTCCAAAGACATGGGATTCGACTGATGGATTAATTATTCATTTTGGTAGAAATGGCATCGACTTACAACATCGAAAGATGATTCCATTGAAAAAAGGTATGTATTCCATGTGTCTATATGCCTTTTTGTGTTTATTTATTACATAAACATAGGTCTTATACATTCTGTCATTAAGTTATTGTGCCATGGTAAATGTTTGTTTACATATTTGTTTGTTTTTATAGTGATAAAGATAATAACACAGTGTTGGCTGCTGTACCCCTATTTTTGATATTGTTACCTATTCACACATCGTTGTCAATATAATGGATTAATATGCGACTGTCATACAAGTGAGAGGTTTAGCTAGCTATAAAACCATGTTTAAGATATCATTTTTTACTTCAGAAAATGCCTGTACCAAATCTGAAATATGACAGTTGTTGTCCATTCGTTTGATGTGTTTGAGCTTTTGATTTTGCCATTTGATTAGGGACTTTTGAATTTTACATGCTTTATTTCCGGTCCTTTATAGCCAGATAGTTCATTGACAAATATATTGTTTTCAGTTTAAATATTGCTCTAAATTCTTTTATTATGCTGTTGTCTTTAAAAATAATTGCTAGCTGTTACATATATTTGCTAGCTAGTGCCTTGTTTTGCCTACGTTTTCTAGATATATATGTTTTATATTGCCTTTACTTGCTAGATTGACAAAGTGACAGTTTATTAGAGTTATCATTCTACAATGTCCATTTGGTATCTCTAAAAAGTACAAATCAATGTAACCTTATTTGCATATCAAAATCATATTTTATTGTTTAAACATCAAAACTGTCAGATACTTTCATGTTGTTCCTAAATACGACCCGGTCTTTAAAAAACTCATTTGTTTTTAAGATATCATATTCAAGTCCGGGATGCCTGGTTTATTTTTTTATTTGGAATAAGATAATATCAACTGTAAAGACCCTGTCCGTTGTTTCTGATCTCATTTTTGGGTGCTACATGTCAGAACTAATCTGATGAGTCAAGCCCTTTTCGACTCTATTTATATTTTGTTCTTCAGTTGGAATATTGCAATATCAATTCGTAGTATTGCCTTCCAATAGATATAAGAAGATGTGGTATGAGTGCCCATGAGACAACTCTCCATCCAAGTCACAATTTGTCAAAGTAAACCATTATAGCTATAAGTAAGGGCTTCAACGCGGAGCCTTGTCTCACAACGAACAGCAAGCTATAAAGGGCCCAACAAATGACTAATGTAAACCCATTCAAACAGGGAAACGAACGGTCAAATCTATATAAAAAAAATGAGAAATGAGAAACACATATGAACCACATCAACAAACTACAATTACTAAATACTTCGTACAATGCAATCCATTAAAGCACTTTGATTCTTTCCATATTGAATATAAGTCAGGCTGTTGATTATTTTCTTTTCATTTGAATTTATTAAACTGTTTGTAACCCGTTTATTTCTTACTATATTGCTTAAATACTTCTTTATGGTTCAAATGGCTATGTTTTCCTTCTACCCATTTGTAGGTTTGTAGGCTATACTAATTCTCACAAAATAGTAAATACAAATACTTCATATTTGATGAGCAGCTTTACATAAGTGAGTTGTAAGGGACGAGCTTTTGTGTCTGTCGGATACCTCCATCTTTTTGGCGGGTACCATGCATATTCGCAATGTTGAATTAACTTCAAACATTTCATTACAGTTGGAAAACAAATCTATGTAAACGTCCGTTGTTGTCAAGCTCTATCAACAACAATATCAGGAGAATAATTAGGTGGCGCTTCAGTCGTCGGTGACGTTAAAAATACCCCGAAATCAATCGTTAAAAAATCGACGTTTAAACTATTTTTTCCCAACTTGTCATGCTTTTATTATAATTGATTTTTAAAGTTTGTAGATTTTGCGACTAACATAGTTTCAATACAACATAGAAACAATGTCGTAAATAACTTTTTTTTGTTATTATGTTATCCTGTCCGTTTAAAAAAATATCAGTCAGTTTTTTTTGTTTGCTAAAATATCGATTTTAAATAACTTGATGTCTGCGTATCCAAATACGGAAAAGAATGGTAAAAATCTTTGTGTCAGGGTCATGTGCATGGTGAAAATTGTTCAAAAGAATGATCATCTTTATTACGTTTAAAACTGTATGTCTTAGAAAACTTCATTCATACTGGAAACAAATATGACAAATTAATGATAGCCTATGGATAGACAAAAACACAAAAAAGTAGCAAGAGAAAATTCCTTGTAATGAAAATTTCTGGTGGAAAAACATATAAAAAGGGATAAGAAAGTCAATTAATTATTTTTATAAGTTAAAAACCTTGCTTATTTGATTATATCTTTACTAAATAAGCTACAGTGATAAGTGCAAAAACTAGCTTATCAAGTCAAAGAAGCAATTCAATTCATGAACAATTTGAATTTATTCAAATGGCAAATTCTTGTCAAATTTCACAATCAATTGATCATTAACTAAAAGACAATATTTGTCCCACCAACTTTCATTTGTAATATAAATATTCAATTATTGAGGTAAAATATACAATACTATGTATATGTGAATATGTATTCCAACTGATACAGCAACCTGAAGAGTAGAAGCCCCATTTATTTTTCTTCAAAAAGTTTACTTTCATAATCTATGAAATACCCTGAGAAGATTAGCAAGGGCTACTAGCTGTGATTGCTAATCTAATAATTAAATTTTACAATACCAGATTTAAAGTTTTTTTGGGGGTTTAAATTCTGTCAATATTTGTATGGCCCCGCAACGAAGTTGTCGGTGCCATATAGTTTTACCCTTGTCCGAAATTCCGTTATTCCGTCTTTCTGCAACAAACCATTATACGGAGTTTTTTTCTAAATGCCTTCAGATATTGGGCTGATTTTTTGGTATGTGAATTAACCATGATGAGTTACAGATCAAGTTTAAGTTTCGATCCGCTCCGCTAATTTTTGGTGAAATTACGGGCTTTGGACTTTGATAAATTGTTGAAAATCACAGTTATACGGTCTTTTTTTCTAAACTCTTCTTTCAGATATTGGGCTGATTTTTAGTATGTGAGTTAACCGTGATAAGTTACAGATCAAGTTTAAGTTTCCTTCCGCTCCGCTAACTTTTGGTGAAATTACGGGCTTTGGACTTTGATAAATTGTTGAAAATCACAGTTATACGGACTTTTTTTCTAAACTCTTTCAGATATTAGGATGATTTTTGGCATCTGAGTTAACCAGGATGAGTTACAGATGAAGTTTAAGTTTTGTTCCGTTTGGCTAATTTTTGCCGAAATTATGGGCTATGGACTTTGATAAATTGTTGAAAATCACAGTTATGCAGACTTTTTTCTAAACGCTTTCAGATATTTGGCTGTTTTTTGGTGTGTGAGTTACTCATGATGAGTTACAGATCAAGTTAAAGTTTCGTTCCGCTCCGCTAATTTTTGCCAAAAAGTAAGGGTTTACAACTTTGAAAATTGTTGAAAATCACAGTTATACAGACTTTTTTTCTATACGCCTCCAGATTTTGAGCTGATTTTTTATATGTGAGACTACCATCATGTTTGTGTCCACATGTGTTATTGAAATAGCAGATTTTTCAACTTTTTGCGACGGGGCCATTCGTGTCGCTTTGACACATCTAGTTTTTAATTTTTTTTTCTGTAGAGTATTTTCTAGGCAGTACTGTTCTGTTCAACTAAGACACACAGGATTGAGCTAAAAGCTTTTAAAGCTTTTTTGCTGTTAAGAAACTGTTGGTTACACTTTTTATGATATGAAATGTAAAATGATCAGTTCTATTTGATTTATCATTTTTATTTCAGAAAGATTATTGAACTGTATAAAGTATGTTATATTGCATTACACATTATAAGAAGTATTTAAAAAATTTCTACTATCCCATTATCAAAATTACAAAGTAAGTTTCATCAGCCAGAGCTAATTTATATATCAATTTGGCTAGGTTTCTTAATTTTACCAATTTTTTGTCTTTTAAATTTTACCTCTTATACTTCTCTGAAAAGTAGAAAGTTTCTGTTCTCTTTATTATAATAACATAGATGTACATCGAATTTCATTTATTTTCTTTCTAGATTTTTGTAAAATAAACTCCTTTTTATTCATTTTGCTGAGTTTCAATTTTTTGACTGGTGATAAGAAAGCGATAAGAAAGCGAGATAACCACTTGCACAAATCGGCAAAAAAAAACACCGCTTCGTGTTGAAAAAAAATGGACGTTTGCGAATCAAAAACAGTATTGCCTTTATATTCACATCGAGTGGTTGTCTAAATGAGCTGCTTTATTAAATTTAAATTCAGCCTACTATTTTTAGTTTTCTTGGAATTTTTTTGATTATTCGATCAGGAGACTTGACAATAATAACACAAACTTCAAGTTTGAAGATACAATGAGCAAACAAGGACTTTGAGTTGATGTGAAAGTTTTGACAATTTAAAACAATGTATATTAAAGATTATTTTGACCAAAAGTAATTATCATGACAGTGGTATTTTAGTGAGTAAGAATGTGATATGTCTCATCCGTAGTTTTACTGAATTTTCACGGTCACGTGACTCTAGTGTTGCTGATAGACTTGGGGTCAAAGCGTGACCTGCTTTCCAACTGATTAGGCATTTCTTTAATATTTTTATTATTTAGTGTTGTACTATACTTCACATACAAACTACTCTTTTTGTTTTCCAGACTTTTCAATATTTCTGATTGTAAATCTATATGGTAATTTTAATATAGTATGCTCTGTTTCTTGTATTACTGTTGTATATTATTTTACTAAGTGAGTGTTTTACAATTGTCAGGTAGTGGTGATGTTTTAACGAAGCTTATACTTGGAAACCCGGAATTAAATGAACAACAAAGATTGCTAGATGAATTCCAGAAAAAACAGAATGACGATGAAAGGAAAGGCGACATCCTAAGTAGTCCAAAATCAAATCTTACAAAAAATGAAAATCAGTTAAATCAATCAAATACGGATCAATTTCATTCAAGCCAGCAACAGCCAAAAAAGAATGTAACATCTAGCCAGACCCCTTCTGTTCAACATCCACAAATGCAACTTAAATCTGATCTGGATATATCAAGAGGTCTGAAACAACCAATACACACTGCCCATTCAATTCAAGATGACTTATTAGAGAAAATCAGGAAGGGATCATATATGATGAATATAGCACCATCTGATTTAGTTGATTTTGGTGGGCAAAAATCCTTTGATATGACACATCAATTACTTGTCCAGCACAAGGGGACATTCATTCTGATGTTTGATGGACGTAAAGGCCTTCATACAGAATTAGAAGAATATCCACAAGGAGATGTTACAGCAGCTTGTAAGTTTTCGCAAATATGTCATTACATTATCAATACCATCTGTATTATAATTAATCATACTAATTCATACATTATATATAGAAATTTGAAATTGTTGTTATATATACAAATGACAATATGTTCACGTCTCTATTCAAATAAAATATTAAAGGTTGATAAATATGTTCCCATTAAGAACATCCTACGTTTTTACATAATTTGCAAGAATTTGAGATAACTTATTATTTTTGTATCATGTTTCTTTTCTTAGAAAAAATGACTGTCATAAAAAAGGATATATTGATCATTACAAAACAAATATCATCCAGCTACAGGTTGAAATGACACTTCTTTATGAAAGACACAATATTGATGGTTTTTTTTCAATTAAATTTGTCCATTTTGAATGTTTTTGAATGTAAGGATGGTGACAAATTTCTGTTCGTGTCTTATTGAATTTATTACTTAGTCATAACAGTTTTTCTGTCCCTTGAACATGACAAGCTCATTCAAGTTGTCGTCAGTCAAATGATGCTTGAAAATTGCATCCAAGTTATGTTGTGTCATCCTATTCCTTTTCGAAGTTTGATACATCTCCGATTTTTTGCCGACCTTTGCTGTCTTTTATGGACGTTTTCTTCACGTTATATTTTGTATTGTGAGGAATTCTCTCTAGGGGAAAGAGCCGAATTTCAGAGGTAATGGGAGACAAATAATATCACTGTAAGGTATGATTTTTTATTTCTATGATTTCATTACTGTAAGTGCATTTAAGAAATCATTCTTTCTAGATGATGTTTTCAAAAGATTGGAAAATTGAATATTTTAAGTAAGAGTACAATGTAAAAGACAGTGTTCAAGGTCACATAATAATCGTTGTGTGCAGCGATCCTTACAATTTTACTTCGCAAATGAAAAGATTTTTAATGCATTAATCACACTGCATCATTTCATTTCATATGATTGTGTATCTTTCAATTCTTTTTGTTAGCTATTCTGGAACATTGGATTAACTCTGTGTTGACATACTGTACCAAAAGTGAAGATAAAATGCCTAGAATAACGTTTGCTGCCACCCATAGTGATAAGTTCTCTGAGGTTAGTCCTACGTGGTAAAAATTTGAAAAGAAAGAAGAGTGTTAGCATACATTCAAAGAGCAGATCTTTTCTTAATCCCTTAAAAAAATATTAGCTAACCAACATTATTAGTAATTTAAAATTGGTATGTATGGCATTTCATTCCATATGAAAGAGTTATGTGTTATTTCGTATCATATTTTATAATTGTATTAAATCATGCACAAAGAAGCAAGCAGTTTTTTAATCTATTTGTTTTACTGTTCTTTTGTTTATCACATAAGGAAGGCTCAAACTATTATGCAAACATACAAATTTATAATTTCTTTCCTGAGTATATATCAGCTTGTGTCCTTTTGCACTGCATTTTCTAGCAAAAACAATAGTTAATGATTATACAATCCATTGCATATTATCATTCAATTGTCGGGTAATTAACCCCCTAATACTTACAAGGATAACTAATCTAGTTTGAATTAAGTATAAACCCTGCCTACAAACAAATCTTAACCAAATCTATTTTAATAAGAAGCCTTTTACTGCTTGAATCAATCATAGTTTGTTTTAGAAAACTTCTACTCCTGAAAATGTAGTCTTCGGCTTTTTCATGTTATATGTTATAAGATGTAAAAATTGAATTTGAATCAACTTAAAATGTTTAAAAGCATTGTTCACCTCGTTTAATGAGCCAGTGACACATTAGATATACATATATAAAAAAAACTAAGCATATGGTCATCCCTTTTTTTCAATTATAAAATCTGTGTTTTAAAGATTAACCCATATGTTTGTAAAAAGTTCAACGATTTGGAAATATATGATACATAATACTAAACATGTATTTAGTCTAAATGTACGAAATGGCATATGCGGTTAACCTAATTGAAACGAATTTGGTTTGATTATGGGTACGAAATGACAAGTTAATCATACCAAATAGTAATTTTGGAAACGAAATGGTTAAGGTTCGAAAATTTACATAACTGAAGGTTTATTGACTTTGAATATTTGCAAAACTTGCATTCTAAAGTGTTGCTATTTTAATTTCAACATTTGCATTATTGAAATTACAAAAAAAGTGAGACATATCTCTGTGATAACAGTTTATATATTTTGTTTGAACGTTCCTGATAAAGGAAAATCCAGAAATGCTTTTCGGACGCATGTAATGTATAGAATCTCATTTTGCAGATATGTTCGTCAACAGTTATCCTAGACTCTTTGCTATATAAAAACTTCCATATGATACTATTTTTTGTTTAAATTGATAGTTTTAAAAAGGTCCTAAATCGTATACTTAATTGCCCATTTTACAGCTATATTTCTTTCAAATCGTGATAAATGACACAACCGAAATAACAATAAACAGCCTTGTTGGGTTTCTGCCTTATTGCTATATGTCCAATCTTTTGTTTCATATTTTCAATTTATCCATAAGACCCATGTTAAAGCTTTAATTTTAAAAATACCAAATAATATGATATTTTGAATGTTAGTACAATATTTTAAAGATTCAGAATCTAAGAAGATGTTTTGTTAAACAGCTCAGCAATTTTTCACTGTATATTGGGCCTTTAAGAAACCTCGGGGAGTAACGGTTAATGTGATTTAAAAAAAAAAGTAAAATCACAAAAATACTGAACTCAGAGGAATATCCAATCGGAAAGTCCATAATCACATGGCAAAATCAAATGACAAAACACATAAAAAACGAATGGTTACAGATAATATTCAAATCATTATCGATTGAATTCAAATTTTATCAGATACGTGTATGTAATTCAAAATTGAAAATAAAAAAACAGTAATTAATTCAGTTTTTGAATAACTTTTGATGTCCTGGACCTTGATTAGGAAACAACGAAAAACCCGAAATAAGATGAATTTTGATATTATCTCATTCAGACATTCTTTGTTCATTCAAACTAAATAATTGTTTGATGTCATTTCATTTGGTATAATTGACAGGATGAAAAAGAAAAGCTAGCTATATCATTCCAAGAGGAACTGACAGAAATGTTTTCCTCACACAAGTTTCATCAGCATATTATGTATAAAAAAGTATTTTTCATCAATGCAACAGACAAAGAAGACCTAGATATTGATCGTTTAAAGGATACATTAGTTGATATCGCCTTTCAGCAGTCTACATGGGGACAACAGATGCCGATTGTTTGGGTGCCTCTTGATTTGCAGATATCAGATATGAGAGCAGATGGGGTTAAATTGATTACAAAAGAAAAGCTTTTGGAGATAAACAAATCAAATAAGGAATTTGCTCTAAATGAAAGAAGAGTAGAGGATTTCTTACTTGTTCAACACTCAATAGGAAAGCTTCTGTATTTCGATGAACCTGCTTTAAGAGATTTCATTGTCATTCAACCTACAGCCATGGTTAATATTCTGAGAGCCTTCATTACTGACAGAATGTTTTGGCCAGAGAATGTAACTATTCGAGACATACTTGAGAATTTATCCTCTACTGGAGTACTACCGAGAAAAGACGTGTTAACTCTTTGGTCACAACCAGCTTTCGAAGACATTATGGTGAATGATAGAATAAAAGATTATGTAATGCATGTCCTAGTCCACCTAGATATCCTTGTAGAACCTAAACGCTACATTGGGAAGGATACTGCTGAGTACTTATACACAAGGAAGGATACTGCTGCCGTATTAGACACTCAGACTGAGAATACTGCTGCAGCTTTATTTCTGGTACCTTGCATCGTGAAATCTAAAATTCCACAACAAATGTTGAAAAACGCAACAGATAAAAGAACGATATGCATAGCTTATCATTTGAAGGATACAGTGGTTCCGTCTGCTTTGGCTTTTAAGCTTATAGCCGCTTCAATCAGCATCTGGCCATTGAAAATAGTGGACAAACGTTTTTGTCTATATTTTCAAGCTGCAGTTATGGATCTTGATTACAAAAATGAACTTCAAATTCACGTGGAAGGACAGAGAATTATTGTTAATCTCACAAATGAGGAGTCAAAGCAGCACATCTCACCAGATCTAGCGACAACAATTCAGGAATGCCTGACTTTAGCACTTGGACGAATTCTTCAGTTTTACAGTCGTTGTTTTGGTAAGCAAAGTCATCAAATTATGTCAGATCTGTTTGAAATAGAAGTTGGAGAGGTATGCAGCGGTAAAACCTGTTTGATTCCCTTATCGGACGCCAAAAAGCAAACGCATTGGAAATGCAAAAATGGAAAAACACATGATACAAAATCTCCACTCAATTGGTTTTTTGATAAGGTTAGTTCCATTTCTTTATGAATTATATCTTTCTGACAGCATAAACATTAAAGTAATTGATGGTAAATGGAAGACTCATGAGAACTTTCATATTCTGAAGAAGAAAAACACATACTTCTTTAGCATGCTTAAAATTATAAATTGATTAAAGTTTATAATAGTTCTACAAAAAAAGTGCAGTCAAGTTTTAATTCATACAATGTACTTCAGTAATTATTATACGCATCTCTGTCACGCTGTACATAATTAGCAGGCATGTACTAGACTGCAATATGAATTGTACTGAAAAAACATTAACACATGATAATACAGAAATACATAAAAAAAAAAACACCATAAGTATTGTTCAATCTCAAACATCTATGTTTGAAATATAAGAGCAGTATTTAAGATAACTCTTATATTCTTGTCTTTCGTCATTGCTACTGTGCTTTGTCTACTTATATAGAAAGATATGGTATGAGTGCCAATGAGACAACTCTCCATCCAAGTAACAATTTATAAAAGTAAACCATTATAGGTGAAGGTGCGGTATTTTTGTTTGTTTTTATGGTGATTAAGATTATTACACAATATTTACTGCTGTACCCCTAATTTTGCAATTTTATCTTTTATGTCTGTTTGTTTTGTTCACAAAAACTTGACAATATAATGGAATATGATGCGACTGTCATACAAGACAGAGATTTAGGTAGCTATAAAACCAAGTTTAATCCACCATTTTCTACATAAGAAAATGCCTGTACCAAGTTAGGAATATGACAGTTGTTTCCAATCGTATGATGTGTTGGAGCTTTTGATTTTGCCATTTGGAACTTTCCGTTTTCAGTATAAAGTAAAAGCAAAAAAATACTGAACTTAGAGGAAAATCGAATCGGAAAGTCCATAATCACATGGCAAAATCAAATAACAAAACTCAAGAACTGTCATATTCCTGACTTGGTACAGGCATTTTCAAATGTAGAAAATGGTGGATTGAACATTGTTTTGTAGCGCTAAACCTCTAAGTATTTGTTTTTTATTTAACTTTTTGTCAGTAATGAGTATTACTTATGAAGTATGTAAACAGTACTCTGGTGATAAGATGAAACTTATCAAATCAGTAAAATTAATTAGTTTTCAAATTTTCTAATAATATTAGGGGCTGTCTAAATGAAAATTACCTACTATTTCTTGTCTTTTATAATTTACTTAATAAGTAATTACTAAAATCAATAAAAAGAAATTATTCAATGACCCCAATCTTCAATATTAGAACTGATGTCAGACATGATCAAATCATATTATATAAAATTAAAAAAATTAAAGTAAACAAAACCCTAAATAAAAACAAAACAATTAAGAAAATCAACAGCAAAACGAAAGAAAGGAAATACATACGGACACACAGTTAAAATTCAATGATTCAGTTACCAACAAAATACCAAACTAAAGGTATTACAGCTGTAATACTTCAATTTTATCATTTTTTCAGAATAAAGACCAGTGTGATCCTAACTGTGAAGGTAATAACATAGCTTAAATGAGTGTTTTCAATCTTAGTTCCGTCTGTAATACACACCACTATGTAGCTTTTAACTGAATTCTATAGTTTCACTGTGTAAACAGAGAACAGTGTGCTCTCTGATCATGTGATTTGGTGTTAGCGTCTTTACTGCTAATGTCTGTTGCTGTAATATGATAACTGTCGTTTTTGTGTTTCACATTTTTATTTCCAAAACTTGTTCGTGACAATTTAAATGAAACTACCAGTAGATCATATGTTATAATAAAAATGCAAGATCTAAATTTTTTTATAGTATTTAGTTCTTTCGTAAATTTTCAGGGATGTTGATATCATGAGAAATGTTTTGTCGTATGTAAGTCTTTTTATAAATTACTTTTTAGTCATGGCTATTCTGTTGCCTTATTCATAAAAAGGTTTGTGATATTTGATAATTGAATATTAAATTCGTTTAATATTCATTAAAGAAAACTGTGATTACTCGTCTTTAACTTTCTTGACAAATTATTAAGGAGTCTCACTTATTGTCATCCAAACTATTTTATATAATCTCAGTACAATACTTATTTGATAGAGTCTAAAAGCCATTGGTCAAATTTGTTTATGGTTTGATCGAATAATGTGGTAGAACGTTGTCTGTTTGTCTGTTTTAATTTGTCGAACAAAAATATGTAGAATAATTTGATATGACAACATGAATCATGAAACCTGTATGAAATGTTCTAATAGATTAAAGAATGCTACTTGATGGTTTCGATTTTTTTGGTATTCTAGTGTAACCTTACTTTAGCTGTCTTATTTTAATGCAAATTGTTCATATATCGCACACAGTAGGTAAGGATCAAATAAGCTAATCATAGATACATGTACCAGGATTCAAATTTAATATTTTCGCCAGACGCGTTTTGTCTACAAGAGACTCAGCAGTGACGCTCGAATAAAAAAAGTTAAAAACAGTTAATTTGTAATTATGACCATATTAATGACAATTCGTGTCAACACAGCTTTCTGTAGATCCACGCTTAGCTTACAAGACTCGGAAAGCACACAGATCAACTTACTGGTACTATAACATCTCAGCTTTTTTAAAATTGTAAATGTGTTCATCGTTATGTTTGGTGTTTTTTTTTTGCATAATATGTATCTACAGAGTGTATATATGCCTTTTTGTTTTTCTTTGTTGAAACATTTTTATTTTGTTTATAGCGATTAAGATTATTGTTGACTGCTGTATCCCAGCTTTTGATATTTGTACCTATTAAATCAGTTTGTTTTGCTCCTACATTGTTGTAAATATAATGAAATTCTATGCGACTGCCATTCTAGTGAAAGGTTTAGCTAGCTATGAAACCAGTTTCGATCAATCATTTTCTACATAAATAAATGGCTGTCACAAATCGGGAATTTGACAGTTGTTTTCCATTCGTTTGATGTATTTTAGGTTTTCATTTTGCCACATTCGGTTTTGAATCAATCTTGGAGTTCGGAATATATGTTATTTTACTTTTTTCGACAAAATCAGATGATCCGTAGAAGTCTTAACAAAAAGTAAAATGGATTGCGAAACAGAAAGAAAAATGTAGTGTCTCAGATCCTTGTGGATAAGGCATGCACACAGAATCTGTATTTTAAGCATATTTTACAGTTAAGGGACATTTAAGCCAATATTTATACACATTTAAGGGTTTCCTACAAGGCCATTCTATCTCGCGTTTTATTAATTATCCATTGTATACTTGCAACAATTTCAGTATGCGTTGTACATGTTTTAAAAACGAGCGGTCTAGAATGTTATATGATGCGATTTGATGTATTTGAATGGTAAAAACTTCAATAGTTTTACATTTTTAAAATAAGGTGCAAATAATCCATTAATCAAAATTCATTATTCATTTAATGTACTAGTTTTTCTTCACTTTTCATTTTTTGACCTGATTATTTTTGTATATGTTGGTTTTATTGCTCATCAAGAAATGATTCTTTCATAGAATTTCCAATATTTGTTATTACAGATAGCTGACTAGAAAGATTATATCATCTTTAATTTTGCTTCCAGTGAGATTCAAATTTCTACTCTAATTATTTTTTAATCCAAATTTTTATTTACCATTCAAGGTCTTGAGAAAGAAACAAAAATGCTTCTCTTGAAACCGATTGATCAGCATTATGTGCATCTCGCCAAAAAACTTGGAATAGGTGACTTCTACGATTTCTTCATTCATCTTGGTATGGCAAAAGCTGATTACGACAACTTAAATTTTCGTTATTTTTCAAATCCAATGGATATGATGTTGATGGGGATGTTTCAGTGGAGGGATAAAACAAACAGCGGTCAAGACCCCGCTACATTTGGGAAATTGCAGAAGGCCTTGTCAGCTATTGACAGACAGCATTATCTTTGTCAGGTTAGTTTTATGAATTGCTCCTTTTATTTTAACTTTTTGTACAAAAACAAATGGTTTAAAATCAAACAATTGTAAAATTCTAAATGTTTATATGATATGTATTATATTGAAACTAAATATCCCTGCTAATCATGCATTTAAAATTAGTATCTTTTATGACAAGAATATTATTAATATTGAAATTAGGACATTTAGACAATATACGTATAGTGTCTTGAAATATGAAATTTATTTGTAGGAGGCTTAGAAACGGGGGAAATGCGAGGTTATACCGAGCATTTCCCCTGTTTCGTGCCGAATACAAATAAATTTCATATTTCAAGACACTATACGTATATTGATTTTATACTGAAATCGATAAAAATATAAAAAAATAAAAAAAAATATGTAACAAATATTGTTGAAAAAAGTGTGGAATTTCCCTCTTGGGGTACCATTTTGAGGTATTTCCCTTTAAGCGTAGTCTAGGCGGTAAGACATTGACAATTTAAGGAATTAGAAAGGGAAAATGAACTTAATTAATAATATTTAATAAACATGGTATATAAATTACCAATTTGAAGACATAACAAGTTTAAATTCATACAAGTTTGATCATTGTTACTACACGTTGTCGTGGTTGTGACGTGATGTTGTTGATGAAATACAGTAGTTCTGGTAAGTAGGCGGGGCTTATAGATTAGTTGAGGTCATTGATGTATAAAGCTAACGTTTATACGTATAGCTTTATCTGTATAGCAAAATAGCTGATTGCAGTATAATCTAGTATATTATGATTGTTTTCGGGGTCTATACAGCGGTCACATTCCAATACAGCGCTATTAATTACCCTTTGCCAAACCGCTGAGGTGGTATGAGAAACTAATTCGAAACAAAAGGGCATACCACCTGTGAAGATCCTAGAAAGTTAGATGGGTTCACCATAAATCAATGAATGTGAAATTAACCTTTCATTCCTTGGCACATAAAGACTACATTTTGAAGACCGCTTATCCAAAAGCATAAAACAAACGGTAAAGGTATGAAAATATTCCAATGGCTTTGTTCTATTCTATGGATAAATTCTTAACAACAAAAGATAAAATGATACAAAATCTTGCATCTTCCTCATCAATAACTTAAGTATTAGAATAAAGTATGTAAAAATAACATGCGTAAACAGTTCAATACGCGATTATTCCTCAACAATTTATATCTCTTTGCTCTAATGCTGGAAATATATTGGAAAATTAGTTGCAGTATATGACATTTGAAATTTCTTCCAAATTTCTGTTATCAATTTCCGTACTAACGACCAAAATAAGAACAATATGCTACTTAGATTAACTTTACAATTTCAACACAAATGGGTTTTTATGTATTATATTTATTTTGTTAATATTAGATCTTTGAAGCTACAATATACTGACTGGCTTATTATGTATCCGTTCCATGTTTATATTTGATATATTTCAGATACACAGAGAGGACCATAGTTTAGTTGGTATGTCTTTTCTTATTGTTTCTATGTTGCTTCAATAATGACACGACAACACATACAACTTGTAGTGCTTTTTTTAAAACAAAAACAAACACATTTTAGAAAAATAATTCTGCGATAAGATATGTACTGTGTGGTGAATTACTTTTGGGACAAATCGTATCAGCATTATAGAAAACTTCATTTGTTTTAACTAAAAATGTTTCAATTTTATGTAAAGGATGGGTCTTGAATTCAGTTTGACAACTTCATGTATACTGTTTTGTTACCTTTTCAACTGGACAATATCACTACTTTTTCATAAAAGTCATCACCCTAATTTGTTTACAGTGTAATTCTAATCTCTACTTACTATTTGTGGAAACGAGATATAGAAATAAATTGCGAAGGGGTATGAAAATATGTACATTGTCCCTACAAGAGACTATTTTTTCAAAGGGCGATAATAGTGCCATATGTTGTATTATGTCCTTTCTTTGTATTCAAAAGTAAAGTCACACAAATACTGAACTCCGAAGAAAATTCAAAACGGAAAGTCCCTAATCAAATAGCAAAATAAAAAGCTCAAACACATCAAACGAATGGATAACAACTGTCATATTCCTGACTTGGTACAGGCATTTTCTTATGTAGAAAAGGTTGGATCAAACAATTATTAAACTTAACGTGTATTGTAGTATAGGATCTGTTATACTTCTTGTTTTTTCAAAATTTGTTAGCAAGAAAGTATTGATTTTTGTTTAATATAATTGATATTTCATTTTGATCATTTGTTTTATTGAAAATAGAAAAAGCTCACATTCGACTACAAGAGGTTCCGTCCGATGACGTAATTAATGCTTTGACAGAACAAAACCTGATAGGTGATTGTGTTGTCCACTTTGGTATTGAGTTGGGTCTTAGCATTGTGGATATCAGGAAGACAATGTACAAGTTTCCAAGGGATTTGGATGGTCAAATTCATGATCTTCTTATCAAATGGAATAAAAGGGGAATCGTGAAACCAACTATTTACCGGCTTATGGTAGCGTTAAAGCGTGTAGAAGCGGCTGAAGGACTAGCTTTCGTGAAGAAAACATATGAAGGGGATTAAGAGTATTCTGTAAAATAGGAAAAAAATGACCTCTATATATGTAGAAAATATATTACTTTATATACTAATATATATAACACTTAAAAACTCGCTTTTAGTTCATTTGCTACCATAAACATGGACATACTGCAATTTTAATTGTTTGATAAATTTCATGTTCAACCATTTACATAGAACATATTAAAGTTAACCTAGTTCTTGCTTTCATGCTCGTTATGATATTTCATATCTACTTATTAACATTGCAAAAGATCTTTTGAATACCGGTACATACAACTTTTCATTATTTTTTGCTCAATCTTCAATGAAAAAAAAACACAAAAATTGCTTCACTTTCTACGTCTTATGATAAGTTCATGTGCCACAACTTACACTGAAAAAATATGAGAAATACCTAAATAACTGAGAAAAAAATATTCACTTGTGAAGTGAACCTTGTTTGACTCACAAACTTCTACTAAAGGTATTATGAATAGGTTTTTTTTTGGCTCTCGGTTTGAAATATATATTTTTACCTGAAAAGTGAATAATTTTTTTATTTCGTCTCATTTGAATAAGTTATATGATTGATACCCCTAAAACAAATATAAAAGATTACGATACTAACTGAGTTTCTCTATCTGTCATAAACAGCGGGTTAGTGCTAAGTCCTTCATTAACACGTTAATCGAATGAACAGCGATATTTAGTTCAACACATGTGTCGACTTGATTTTTAATTTTTGTTGAAATATTGTGGAGAAAGGGGTTAAATTTATCACTTTAAACTTCTTCCCATTATTTATGTGAATCTGTTAAAATTGGTTTAGGGGATCCCAAAACATGAATACAATATGAAATATAATAAAAAAAAGAAATATAGTTCTGGAGTGAACATCACACCGACTACTGAATTAACTTTTGCAAGGTATGCTAAACTCATACATTTTGTGAAGCTTCATAATTTGTAGCTCTTTTTTTTAAATGGCACCATATACAAATCAGATAACAGTAAACAAAAATCGGAATTATATCTTACAGTCAGCATTTCTGTGTTGCCCTGAAATATCACTGATATGGTCAATTAATTAATTAACAGTTTACAAAACATGTTTTCGAAAAACTTTGATTTTCGACCCAATGAATAGATATACCTTAGCTGTATTTGGCAAAACCTTTCGGAATTTTGTGTCCTCTATGCTCTCTTACTTCTTACTTTATATAGCTTTTAAACTGATGAGTTCTTTGTTGACAAAAAGGGTGTATGATGTATACAATTATAACCGTAGTATCTTTGATGAGTTGTTTTCATATATTGTTTAAAAAATTGAAAACAACACGTTTAACAATTGCATGCGTCCGAAGCGCTTTTCTGGATGTACCTTCATACGGAACGCTTAAAGCCAAACATTTAAAACCCGAAGATGTACAAGTATCGAAACCGTTGAAGAGCTATATGTCAAAAATACCTAAAATAAATAGCCAAATTCATCTAAGGCCAACTTTGCCTGAGGGAGTTGAAACCTTAGTTTCTTAATAATTTCAAAATTTATAAACGGACAATTTTAGTAAAGTTTGTTAAATCATGACAGTACCGAAATACTGACTAATGAGCTTACCATGCGACACAAATACGAGATTATTTTTCGCAATTTCAGAAAATGCTAAAAATCAAACAATGCTACCAAAATTTACGACACCTATCGCTTTGCAATTTCACTATAATAATAAAAACATCGCCAAAAATTCAGAATGTATAATTATAAAATTGAGAATAAAAATGGGGAATATGTCAAAGGAACAACAACCCGACCAAAGAGCAGATAACAACCGAGGGCCACCAATGGGTCTTTAACTAAGCGAGAAAATCCTGCAACTTCTGGCGGTCCTCAGCTGACCCCTAATTAAAGATATGTACTAGTTCAGTGAAAATGGTCGACATACTAAACTCAAAAACATATAAATGAAATAAAATTAAAAAACATACAAGACTAATAAAGTCCAGAAGCTCCTGACCTAGAACAGGCGCATAAATGCGCTGGGGTTCAATATGCTTTGTGAGATCTCAACCCTCCCCTATGATTATGAATTTCACATTTCAAGCCAACACAAATCAAACCGAGAGTAAAATAAAACCGTATAACAATACCTTCAAAAACCGTTTGTAAGTCAAAATTCCTTACACAGGTAAATCTTTTTTTGTCAGTTATTTAGGTATTTTTCAGATTTTTTTGGTGTAAGTTGTGGCACATGAATTTACCATAAGAATTAGTGGAGCCATTTTTACTATCTTTTTCAGTGAAGATTGATGAAACAAATTTTTAACAATAATAAAAAGTGGTATGCAACCATACTGTGTGCTGTCTACTTCTATTCTATTTGTGATTGTTGTTGTTTTTTTTAGAGTTCCTAGTGGAAAACTTTGCCATAAGTATAAGTACATGTAAAGGGAAGTTTACCATAGAACAATATCAACCTTTTACATGGGAGTGGAAACGTTTGTTACCAAAAACCTGAACTTACAGTATATTGTGTAAAGGTAATTTTACACATCCATATTTAAGGGCAGTATCAAAACCTATGAGATTTTTTAAAATCTAATGGAAACAATGATGGAAACTGTTACACAGGCAAAACTTGCTCACATGAATTTCACATGAACCTCGCATGAAATTCACATGAAAATTTCACGTGAGATTCACCTCAATCGAGCTTATACATGAAACTCACGTGAAATTGTTCATATGAATTTCACGTGAATTGAGATTCACATGAATCTGATATAAAGTTTTTCACATGAATTTCGCGTAAAATTTACAACAACAAAAAATGATATTTTTCATGATTTTAATTAAATTTGAAAATTTAGATGTAATTTGAAATTCTCTATTTTAAAAATTCATGTGTATTTCTAATAAAGAAAATTTACGTAATTTTCATGTGAAATTCACATGAGTTTCACATGAGATTCACATGAAACTCACAAAAACTGATTCACGTGAGTTTCACATATAAGTTCATTTGAAAAATTGATGTGTATTTCACGTGAGATTTACATGAATTTAAATTCACGTGAAATTGATGTGAGTGAAATTTGCCTGTGTATTATAATTATCTATATTATTATGCAAGTTGCAGAAATGTAATTGACTGCTCCATAGAGCTAAATGCAAAACAGCTGATCCTTTGTTGTTTGTTTTTTTAAAATAAAACGCTGCATAGAAATTTTGTTTCATGTACATATCACGTATGTAGTACTGTGAGATTGTGATATAATCTTTAAAAAAAGGTGCTTCAGAGAGAGAGAGAGAGAGAGAGAGAGAGAGAGAGAGAGAGAGAGAGAGAGAGAGAGAGAGAGGAGCAAAAAGCAATGAAGGAAATGATATAATGTACGTATGTTTAATGTGATGAAGGGTTTAGTATAAATACGCATTTATTCTGTTGATGCATAAATAAAATATTATCTTATAATATATAATTTTTTTATAAAACTTTCAAACAAACATCTGAAACAATATTTTAAATTTTAAACGATTCTCTCGGGGTTTTTTATTTTTTAAACTTGATTTGTATCATCTAAATAGATTTGTTAGATTTGAACTACTGTTGCTTCTTATTTGCCACTTTAAGCAAAATTGGCATAAATGGTAAAATAAAGAACCATTAACACAAACTTGATGAATTATACTTCGCTTCTTATCTAGGTGAGAATAATAAAATACAATATTTCACATTAAAGCTAGAATGAAGATTCATGAATGAGCTTGTACATAGACGACTATATGAATGAATATATACTTTATGTCTTAATTGGATGTTTTTTTATTACTTGTAACTACACTGCATGCATTGTATTTTTCTTTTTTTTATATAAAAGTAATGTTTTATCCAGTAATTTTATGTTCGTATTATAATTGTATATACATAAGAATATTGAAACAATAAAATTCAAATTAATGCTTATAGTTTCTCTTTCCACTAACTTTCAAGACAATGTACATGAAATTTTTAAAAGTATAATTGAGAATAAAAAACACAAAGCATAATAAAGGAAAAACATTAAAAAGTTTGATCTGAGATGTAAAAATTTATTTATAATTATAAATGGGTAATTCGGGAAGTTTGTTTCAAATTAAATTCTGAAAAAAGATAGAAATAAGAACATGTGGTATGATAGCCAAAGAATCAACTATCCATCAGAGATCAACTCACGTAAAAACGACCATTTTGAAGTACATGTATTAACAGTTCCATATATCATCATTTCAGAACAAGGGAGAAAGCACATTTTGTATACTGCTGTATATAATTTCAGTTCTGAAAAGAAATGTGATCAGACATTTGTATCATGTTTCAAACATTTTTTTAAACAAATGTGTTGCTTTTCTGTTTTGTACACTATTTAAGAAGATTTCTGCTATCCTGTTTATGTATAATCAAACTAAGGGCTCTCGCAATTACTGAAAGCTAGCCAACTACAACTTAAAAATAAATCGTGTTCACACGGAATAAAGTACCAATCATTTCACATCCATCAGATTAAGTATAAACTAGAAGATGCCCGAGAAATCGCGGTACAATTGAGTAAAACTTCACATTGGCCTAAGTGTTTTGATGTTCATGTGTTCGCGGGCAGTTTGTCGACTGAACATGCGCGAAAGCGTATAAGACACAGACCCATAACGGACTCCGAATTTGAAAACTTCCTAAAAAAAATGGCGTTTTCTGTGGAAAAAAATATTGTTTCAAAGACAAATTTAGGAAGTATAAAACACTACATTTATACGTCATATCACAAATATTTCCGACTTTGTATGGGTTCAGAGAAGTTGCAGCTCAATGTATCCTTTAGTAGTTTAGATACGTGATAAAATCAAGACATAAGTTTACAGTATTTATTTGATGTAGGATCAAGAGTTCCCATGGTTGTATATACATAGTACGATATACAATTAGTTTAGTTTTGTTTTAATTTTTCAGAAACAAAATCAATTTTCATTCCGATAAGAAAAAAAATATTTTCAGATTTTACTATTGTGTTGAATATGAAGACTTTAAAACTAAGTCAATTCAAATGATCAATCAGTTTACATGGATCTTTTCGAAATGTACATCTTTTTATAGAACATCACCTTAAAAATTAGGATCTGGAATCCCGCTTTAGATAGATATGGGTACAGCCAAAACTTTCTAACTATATCACTGTATCTAAGAAATAAATTGGTATAAGTTTTAATTAATTTATATTAACAAAATCCCTGACTTAATTATTAATCAATCTATATAGATAACGATAATTGACATCTTAACACTGGCTTCAGGTTCTTGCGTAGCGAACAAGTTTTGAAATATACAACACGTTAAAAGGGAACAAAGGAACGTCAGCGTCCAAAAATGGAAAATGAACAATCGTCTCTTTTTATGCCCCAACTACGATAGTAGAGGGGCATTATGTTTCCTGGTCTGTGGCTCCTTCCGTCTGTGCGTCCGTTTGTCCGTTCGTCCGTTCAGGTTAAACTTTTTGGTCCAGGTAGTGTTCGATGAAGCTGAAGTCCAATCAACTTGAAACTTAGTACACTTGTTGCTTATGATATGATCTTTTTAATTTTAAAGCCAAATTAGACTTTTGACCCCAATTTCACGGTCCACTGAATATAGAAAATGAAAGTGGGAGTTTCAGGTTAAAGTTTTTGGTCAAGGTAGTTTTTGATGAAGCTGAAGTCCAATCAACTTGAAACTTAGTACACTTGTTGCTTATGATATGATCTTTCTAATTTTAAAGCCAAATTAGACTTTTGACCCCAATTTCACGGTCCACTGAACATAGAAAATGAAAGTGGGAGTTCAGGTTAAAGTTTTTGGTCAAGGTAGTTTTTGATGAAGCTGAAGTCCAATCAACTTGAAACTTAGTACACCTGTTGCTTATGATATGATCTTTCTAATTTTAAGCCAAATTAGACTTTGACCCCAATTTCACGGTCCACTGAACATAGAAAATGAAAGTGGGAGTTTCAGGTTAAAGTTTTTGGTCAAGGTAGTTTTTGATGAAGCTGAAGTCCAATCAACTTGAAACTTAGTAAACTTGTTGCTTATGATATGATCATTTTAATTTTAAAGCCAAATTAGACTTTTGACCCCAATTTCACGGTCCACTGAACATAGAAAATGAAAGTGGGAGTTTCAGGTTAAAGTTTTTGGTCAAGGTAGTTTTTGATAAAATTGAAGTCCAATCAACTTTAAACTTAGTACATATATTCCCTATAGTATAATCTTTCTAATTTTAATGCCAAATTAGATTATTACCCCATTTCACGGTCCATGGAACATGGTAAAGGATAGTGCGAGTGGGGCATCCGTGTACTTTGGACACATTCTTGTTGTGTCAAGTTTTCAGTGTGTTATAACCAAATCTAGAAAAGAACAATTATTGCAGTCTATATGAGATTGATTTCAAATAAGCTCCTTTGTGTTAATTTCAGAAATAAAATTAGCGTTAAGTGTTTTTAGATTAATTAAATAAATGTAATTTAGAGGGATACTAAATGAGTTTGAATATACACTATTTAACAATACAGGAACAAGTCTGATATTCGAGAGGCGCAATTGGTGTTCATAGGAATACATACAATTAACCTGTCGGTTAAAGTTATTAACTTACAAGAATTATCAAGGTATAAATTCTAAAAATGTAATTGCATACAATTAACCCGCCAAACCGAATGTCAGCCAAAAAAAAGAAGTGTCAATATAGTACTGAGAAGGCACACAAAATAAATGGTTTATATAAACCGAGTCAGCTAACAAACAAGCCTCCCTAGTGACCATAAAGGATATAATAAGGGATCTGCTGATGTCAACCCTCTGGAAAACCAAAAGAGAAATCTGCTTCCAACCTTCCCCCTGCTATTTAAAGAGGTCATAGCTCAACAAAGCCTTTCTCGTAAAAAGTTGCACCTCAACCTAGATCTAATGATTTAAATAACTTGAAAATATGTTTTTACTTGAAAGTGCATGAGTTACGTTAAAAGGGATAACTCAATAAAAATGAATTTTAAACTAAATAAATAGTTCTAATTCTTGCTTTCTTGTATAAAACTTTAAAACATTCATGGGAATAAATGTAAAGGTAATCTTTTTAATTTCATTGAATAACATGTACATGTTCAACTATGTTTCGTATTCAAGTATGAAATACACCAGACTATGGATGTACTTCATAAGAATTTACGCTAATCTGACATCGAGCCATATAAATTCATTAATGCCAAAGTAATTTTATAAATACAAACTTAACAGTGAGTACGTTTTACATGTGCATGATGTGAAATATGTCGTTGTCCCTTTGTTAACAAAACGCGAATATCATGGAATCTATGATAAGTTTATGACAATAACCTATTTATTTTTTCTTTATTTAAACTTTATTCTGACCTGCAGACCTGTCAAATCGATGGCTTCTCTTCTCTTTTATGAAAAAAAACCTTATCAGCAGACAATTTGTATGTGTAAAAGGATCCGTGAAAATTTGACATCGGAGTCAGTACACTGTATTAATTACGTAACTTGAATAAATGAAGTGTTCACTGTTCAAAGAAAGAAAATGTATGTATTTAAGGCGAGATGGAGCAGGGAGTATTCTTATGAGACAAGTGTATCCATTTAAAAAGAGTTAGTGATCTATTACAATGTATTGACCTGTAAATATATTCAATTCCCATGTGCATTAACTTTTGAATTGCTATTTTAATACGGGGTGAAAGTATTATGTATAGGCCTTGGTCTAAAATAATTAAACGACAATATGGAACTAGTATGATGAGAAAAAGTAAAACACAAAAATACTGAACTACGAGGAAAATTTAAAACGGAAAGTCATTGATCAAATGGCCTAATCAAATGATAAAACACATCAAACGAATGGACAACAACTGTCATATTCTTTACTTAGTACAGGCATTTTCAAATGTAGAAAATGGTGGATTAAATCTGGTTTTATAGCGCTAAACCTCTCACTTGTATGACAGTCTCATCAAATTCCATTACATTTACAATGATGCGTAAACAAAACAGACATAATAGGTATAATTTTGTAAATAGGGGTATAGTAGTCATCACCATGTCACAATCTCAATCAGAACAAAAACAAACAATATTTAACAAAGATTAACAAAAAAGCATATATCAAATTTAACAACCACGTTCATTGCTTTCTTATCTTAAATCAACCCATAAAGGATTGAAATGTTTGAGTTCATGTGACTGAATGGCTAGGTAGACATATAAAATAATTTTGTCGTTCAAAGTATTTTCAAAATTATAATAGAATAATAACATTATGGCATTATAACAGAACAATAACTTAATGGCGGGATCTTTAGTACAGAGCCACGTCATGTGTACCAAGGAAACACAAACAGTCCCACGTACAAAGCACACCAGCAACAATGAAAGATAATACAACACATTGACGGCATGCATAAGTACCGAGCCTCGTCAAATGGATACACCAAAAACATACAGTAAAAGTGATAACAATAATAGAACAAAGACAAATAAAAGAACAATATAATACGCTATTAAGATGATAAACAACGTCAATACGAAGAATCTATACATCAAGATCATCATGTATTAATTGTAATGTTGATACGTAATATTTATCAACAAGGGCTTGGTACCTTCCGATGAACTTTTTTAGAAAAAGGACAAGACGATCTTTGACATCCCCTGGAAGATTAAAGCCGTATTTTTTTCGTCGACGTTCACAAAATAAAGTTTATCGATAGGTTGAATGTATTCCTATGGTCACCCTTCAATATGACAGCAGATTTAATCTTATAATTTTATGAATCCCACTGTATGACCAATCTTCGTAAAGACCCTCTTGAATTCTATATAATTGACAAATACAATAACACTTGATGGTATGTTTCGTTTGTAACAGTAACAACTGTCCTTTCCTAGATTTCGATATTCCACTTTTACAACAAAAAATCTCTACACAAAAAATTACGACAAAATAGATGAATTTTCGTTTAGTATTGTGTATTTTCTTTTTTGGACGGTATTGTTCCTTTGGCACCGTTTTAAGGTGTTTATATATCACAACGCTTTTGCTATGCCCGGGTCTGTAGTAACGTTTTGGATATCAATGAGCGTAATCTATGTATCAGCACTTTTTGTGCTGACATGAATTATCATTGATATGGTTATATTTATAAATCATATGTTTACAAAATTTAGAATTTTTGAAATACTAAGGCTTTTCTACCTCAGACATAGATTACCTTAGCTGGATTTGGCAAAACTTTTGGGAATTTTGGTCCTTAATGCTCTTCAACTTCGTACTTTATTTGGCTTTTTTGTCATTTTTGGATTGGAGCGTCACTGATGAGTCTTTTGAAGACGAAACGCGCGTCTGGCGTATATACAAATTTTAGTCCTGGTATCTATGATGAGTTTATTTACTACCACTGGGTCGATGCCACTGCTGGTGGAGATTTATTTCCCCGAGGGTATCACCAGCCCAGTAGTCAGTACTTTTTGTGCTGACATGAATTATCATTGATATGGTTATATTTATAAATTATATGTTTACAAAATTTAGAATTTATGAAATACTAAGGCTTTTCTACCTCAGGCATAGATTACCTTAGCTGGATTTGGCAAAACTTTTGGGAATTTTGGTCCTCAATGCTCTTCAACTTCGTACTTTATTTGGCTTTTTTTACATTTTTGGATTCGAGCGTCACTGATGAGTCTTTTGTAGACGAAACGCGCGTCTGGCGTATATACAAAATTTAGTCCTGGTATCTATGATGAGTTTATTTACCGGTAAATTATTAAGTCAGTAAAACATTAATTGAAACCTTTACAAAATTTTTCCAAAGATACGAAGACTGTGTCTGAAGAAAACTTATATCAATTGACAAGCACGTCCTAAATTTTACAGGGATGTTGTTAACCGAGCCCAGAAATTTACGTTGATATCTGTAGTTAACCTTATTGACCAAGAGGATTTTCTTGCAAACATTGAGTTTGAACTTGCATAATTTCATAAGCAATTATGTTGATTTGATGTACATTTAGAAATGTTTGTAATGTTGAATTTGCATAGTTGAGTGTGTTTCTTATCAGATACAGCCTTTGTCTATTTTGAATTAATAGTTTGTTAAGCTGCGAATATCAAGAATTAAAACCTAAATGTAAACATTCTATTCATTTCAGCTTACATTTAATGTTTTTAACATGACATTTATCTTATTATAATATACAGTACATATTATACTGCACCAGATATTCATTACGACAATTTATGATTCCCCGTGATGATCGAGGCCGGAACACTTAAAAAACCTGAACAATCAAAAAAGGACACAAAGTATACCAAAATCTAGGCATCAAGTACAGCTAAATCCGGAAAACTAGAGTGTGTTAAGTATGAATTTTCTAGTATCATTCTTTTCCGACAGCCAAAATATCTCTTTATCATAGAGAACAAACACTTTGTGTGTTCACCAATATTCTTAGGACTGTTTAGATAAAAACCAATTATAGTAACGAAATATTTGTTTGTAGAATTTTGGAACGATGGACAGCTGCGATTAAATTATAAGAAATTGTATTTGACACACAATGTTCTTCTGGTTCGATGTTTGAGAAAATATTGATAAAGGCAACTGTAGTATACTAGTTATCAAATGTCATAAATCGATTGAGAAAAAACAAACCAGGTTACAAACCAAAACCGAGGGGAACACATCAAGTACAACAGGAAAACAAAGGAACAATATTATGTTTATTCTATAATTTGGATAAATATTCATATAATTCAAGAAAATGGTGTAACAATCCTTATTTACTCATATTATGCCATGATATTGTTATATCAGCAAAGAGTAGTTAGCAGAAAAGGTACATAATTCTATAATAGTTTTTCAACCTTGGACACACACGTTTACTTCCCACAAAACATCTATAAAAAGATAAACATACTATAGAATGTACTTAATCGTTTTAACTGTTTAATTGGAGGTATTTCAAAATTCTTTAGTTAAGAAATTGCTGTCTTAGATTCCTTTCATAAGATAATTTCTGAAGAGACTACTATAAGATATCCTAACTCTAACTTGCAATTATTACTAACGATATAAAATAAGTTGTAAAATACGCGAATTCAGGTCAAGTATCTGAATACATGTTCTATCGTTTCGATAATACCCACAGCTAACAGCAACAGTCGCATCCTTGACTAAAGTGCAATCAAATGACTTTCTTTGAATGAAATATGGAAATCAGGACTTCCGTCTGCCTTTCTGATGAACAACCGCTTGTGACCGTATTCAGTAAATGCCATTCGTCCGTCTGGGAGTATGATACACCCAGTTACTTGTCTACTATTAGAATCAAACTTGTTTACCTGCTTCAAAATGATATCGTCGAAGGACTTGACAACGGTTGTAATTATTTGAGCTTGTCTTGATTTCCTGTTGATTAGTTTTTCATTGTTTGGTACTGTTTCTATAGATACTGTTCCAAACACCTTTACATCAGATAGAATATTTCTTATTTTTGTTTCTATCTCTAAACTGACAGTAAAATCATCAAAATGTTTGTTTTCCATAATGGAAATCAACTGGGTTTCTTTTTCTGAGACTGTCTTTTCGATTTCTCTGGTTGCCAGATAAACTTGGAGTTCTGAAGCATGTTGCTTTATACTTTGTAATATATCATCAAAATTTGAAATTTTCGATTCTACTTCATTAAGGCTTTTAATGACTTTTTTAATTTGTTGACTGCATTTACTCTCGGCGTCTTGAAGCTTTATAATCAGATACTTCTCAACAACATCGAGATGATGGTTTTATTTTATTCTAAACTCTCGAATTCTCTTGACTGCTAATTTGCATTGATCTGCTACTTTAGCCAAGTTATCTTCACGGGCTGTCTTCATACGTGTGATGTTTGATTGTAAATCTGAAACACACTGGTTCAAATCCTGGAAAGTTTTGGACGTCTTTTCTTGCTTTATAACTGTCTCGATGTGTACAATGTTTTCTGTACATTTGGCATGGTCTTGAATTCACTTGCAGCAAATTGGACATTCATGTTTCTGACAATGATTTTGATATTTTTCATTATGTATGTCACAGTGCTGTTTAATATCGGTTACAAAGGCATATAATTTTTTATAATCATCATTTGGAATAGTTGTATGTCCACGTGTTGCTTTTAATAAAGTATGATGTTCTTTGCATTCAGAACAGAGAGTTTCGTCACAGTCTTGGCACCAGTGTGTAGATGGATTTGAAAGATGTCGGAGATCACAGATGCCACACCGTGAAATATTTGAAGCCAAGTCTTGTTCAAAAATCCCTGTTAAAATATATAACCAATACACAAATTCTTATCTTTATCTTTAATTCTGTTAATCGAGTACTTTAATAAAAGAAAACAACCATTTTTCAATAAACTCACATTAAGCCCGGTTTTCACTATCAAAGTTTACTTGTTCAAAATTCTTTGAGCAAATTATCTGATGCCACTATCAGTGCTGTTCATCTTTAACTTGGTCGAAGAAACAACTGCACTGTGATTGGATAAATCCCGTCCTAAATTTGGTTACAAGAAAAATAGGACGAGATTTTATGCCAATCAAGTCTGTCGGTATTTTTTATCCAAGATTTTTGACGCTCGTCACTTAAAAATAATTCATTAAAAAGTATGACCAAGAAAAACTGTAAGATGAAAAACATGATAATGACAACGGGCCTATATACAAAATGAAATTTTAATTTATTGTTTGACATATTGGTCCTTTTTAACCTGAGTCGATGACACGAGGTTTTTCAACAATATAATTTTAGATATCAAACAATTCTCTTCAACAGGAACAATAATTTTATTTAAGTTTCATATAACTGCTCAGTTCCTCACGTTGTCAGGCGGCGTCAACAATGTATTAGCTAGTTAATGATGAACCACTAGTGGTAGGTCAAAGATATTTCGTATGCAGTTGTATATATTTATAGGCACATCTCATTACTATGGAGATTATTTGGCCCCGCCCCCTCAGTTATGATCAATTGACTTTGAAACTTTTGTTTAGTTTTCTTGTATTAGTTTGTGATTATGTCAGTTTATGGGGAACCACTAGTGGCAAGTTAAAGATAACTAGTTTGAAGTTGTATATATAAGCATTGGCATATATTGTTTCTATGAAGATCATTTTGCCCCACCTCCTCGGTCATGGTCTACTGACTAAAACTATGCTTTGTTTTCATGTATTAATTTGTGATTAGGTCAGTTTAAAGGAAACCACTAGTGGTAAGTTATTAGTAATTGCTATGTTGTTGAATAAGCCTTGACACATTTCATTGCCATGGAGATTATTTGGCCCCTTCCCCTCAGTCATGGTATTTTTCATGTCATAGTTTGTGATGAGGTCAGTTTCTGGCGAATTACAAGTGGTAGGTCATAATATTTGTTATGCAGTTGTATTAGCATTTGCATATCTCATTACAATGGAGATTCTTTGAATCCGCCCCCTCAGTTATGCTTAGTTTACTTATATAAGTTTGTGTTTAGGTTGTTTAAAGGGAACGAATAATGATTAGTCAATGGTATTTGGTATGCAGTTGTATTAGCATTGAGATTGTTTAGTCATGGTTCATTGAGACGTATTTCCTTCACAAGGAACGCTTAAAGCAAAATATTTGAAACCCAAGGATGTATCAGAACCGAAATATTTGAACGGCAATATGACCAAGGAGGTCCATAAAAAATAGCCAAATCCATCTAGGGTCAACTTTGCCTAAGGGAGTGAAAACTTTAGTTTCTTATGATTTCAAAATGTGTAAATGAACAATTTTTTATTGGTATTAATATTGATTTTGTTATCAGTAAATTAAAAGCAAACTAAATATTAATATTATATGCATATACACATCCATGGATTTACAATCTGCCGATACCTGTATCTTGGCATTTCACAAGGTCATGTTTTTCTTTGACTGTTTATGACGTCTTTACACTAAATCCATTAGATGTAGGATGTGTACGGATTGATAATTTTGTTTTAGATATGTGATTTTATTTATTAGTTGTAAGTGGGTTTGAACTAGATGTCAGTAACTGTGAGTACTCTTAGCTCTGTTCTAAGTGTATTGTGTTGTTGGGGTATACGAGTACACGGTCACGTCTACTCTGTGTTTTTGTTAGATGTATTTTAACTTGGGACACACAAATATATATATTTCTCTTTGAGATGACAGTATAACTTAACTTTGATTTTAGAAGAAAAAAATCACGCGATCACAAATTGCACGAGGACAGATTACCAGCTTACATTTATTTGTTGTAACTACATCTCATCATAGTTTCAATTCAAATAATGTTATTTATCTACATACATTTTGACTTAAACTTATTTGCTCATATTGACCCGTGTGTGTACGAACATAATCAAAGATAAGGTAATAATACGAATAACCAAAATGAAATTCGAACAGAATAAAACCAAAAGAATGATGGTATCGTTCATGAAAAATCAAAGTTGAAATTAGAATTAAATTACTCGATTTATAAAAGAATGCTTCAAACAAGCATATTGCTACTTATTTTATTCACGATTTTCTATTAAAGTTGAAGACAAATACACTCACCTTAATCTGAGAAGCATGATCGTTACAATCAATGTAGAATAAGAGTAAACAAGAATTAGTTATGTGATAAAGTTAAAGTATGATGAACTGTCAATAACGATAACGGTCTTTTTGATTAACATAACCCATATACACCGTAATCTAATGCAGAATTTTGTAAGTGTGCATTAACTTTTGAATTGCTCTTGTAATACGGGGTGAAAGCATTCTGCATAGTCCCTTTGTAAAATTATTAAATGACAATTTGGGACCAGTATGATGAGAAAAAAGTAAAACACAAAAATACTGAACTCCGAGGAAAATTTAAAACAGGAAGTCATTGATCAAATGACAAAATCAAATGATAAAACACATCAAACGAGTGGAGAACAACTGTCACATTCTTAACTTAGTACAGGCGTTTTCAAATGTAGAAAATGGTGGATTAAATCTGGTTTTATAGCGCTTAACCTCTCACTTGTATGAGAGTCGCATCAAAGTCCATTACATTTACAATGATGCGTGAACAAAACAGACATAACAGGTAAAATTTTCTAAATAGGGGTATAGCAGTCATCACCGAGTCACAATCTCAATCAGAAACAAAAACAAACAATATTTAACAAAGATAAACAAAAAAGCATATATCAAATTTAACAACCACGTGCATTTCTTACTTATCTTAAATCAACCGTTAAAGGATTGCATTATTTGAAGTCATGTGACTGAATGGCTAGGTTCACATCATCTCTGGTGTAGAGTTGCGCGTGTTTGACGTCAGCATGTAAACGTCACACAGGTAGAGATATAAAATAATTTTGTCGTTCAAAGTATTTTCAAAATTATAATAGAACAATAACATAATGGCATTATAATAAAACAATAACATAATGGCGGGATCTTTAGTACAGAACCACGTCATATGTAACAAAGAAACACAAAAAGTCACACCAGCAACAATGAAAAATAATACAAAAAACACATTGACGGCATGCATAAGTACCGAGCCACGTCAAATGTATATCACCAAAAACAAACCAACCAGTAAAAGTGATAATAAAAATAAAACAAAGACAAAAAAAAAAACTATATAACACGTTATTAAGATGATAAACAATGTCAATACGAAGTATCTATACATCAAGACCATGATGGATTATTTTTGAAGTTGATACGTAATATTTATCAACAAGGTCTTGGTACCTCCCGATGAATTTTTTTAGAAAAAGGACAAGACGATCTTTGACATACCTCTGGAAAATTAAAACCGTAATTATTTCGTTGACGTTCATGTACATTTTGACAATAAAGTTTATCGACAGGTTGAATGTATTCCTATGGTCACCCTTCAATAGCACAGTAGATTTGTTCTTATACTTTTATCAATCCAATTGTATGACAAATCTTAGCAAAGACCCTCTTGAATTCTATTTAATTGTCAAATACAATTACACTTGATGGTATGTTTCGTTTGATAATCCAAATTTCTCTAAATATACATCAGAAATTTATCAAAGGAACTAACTTTATATATATATATTAATAGTAATAACTGTCCTTTTCTAGATTTAGATATTCCACTTTACAAAAAAAAATCTCTACACAAAAAATAACGAATAAAGGGATGAATTTTCTTTCAGTATTGTTTATTTTCTTTTTTAGACGGTCATGTTCCTATTGCACCGTCTTAAGGTGTTTATATATCACAACGTTTTTGCTATGCCCGTGTCTGCAGTAACGTTTTGGATATCAATAAGCGTAATCTATGTATTACCAGTAAATTATTAAGTCAGTAAAACATTAATCGAAACCTTTACAAATTCTTCTAAAGATACGAAGACTGTGCCTGTGGATTTTCCTGCAAACACTTAGTTTGGACTTGCAAAATTTAATAAGTAATTCTGTTGATTTGATGTACCTTTAGAAATGTTTGTAATGTTAAATTTGCATAATTGAGTTTGGTTCGTATCAGATACAGCCTTTGTCTATTTTGAATTAATAGTTTGTAAAGCTGCGAATATAAAAAAATAAAAACCTAAAATTATACATTTTATTCATTTCCGCTAAACGTTTAATATTTTTAATATGATATTTATCTTATTATAATATCCAGTACATATTATAATGCACCAGATATTCATTTCGACAATTTATGATTCTCCGTGGTGATCGCGACCGGAACACTTAAAAACTCCAAAACGAATTCAAACAGTGAAGAGCTGATCAAACTAAAAAGGATATAAAGTATACCCAAATCTGGATATCAAGTAAAGCTAAATCCGGAAAACTAGAGTGTGTTAAGTTTGAATTTGCTAGTATCTTTCTGTTCCTACAACCAAAAGAGCTCTTTATCATAGAGGACAAACATTGTGTGTTCATCAATTTTCTTATGACTGTTTAATTCAAAACCAATTATAGTAACAAAGCATTTGTTTGTAGAATTTTGGAACAATTGATTGCTACGACCAAATTAAATGAAATTGTATTTGACACACAATGTTCTTCTGGTTCGATGTTTGGAAAATATTTGTAAATGCAACAGTAGTATACTGGATTTCAAAAGTCATAAATCGATTGAGAAAAAACAAATCAGGTAACAAACCAAAACCGAGGAAAGCACATTAATTATAACATGTATAAGAGGAAAACAAAAGAAAGAAGAAAAAAGTATAAATCACATTAAAAAAACCCAGAGAACTTGTATAAAATATTCAGACTCCCCTCTTTTTGATACATTAATCGTTTGAAAACAAAAAGTTAGCGTAATAAAAAATCTAGGTCAATCATGGTTTGGTCGATTTATTAAACGGGGATGCATACAATAGCAAAAGTACATGTATTGCATCGACTGCTGCGCATTTGGTCTGCTCTGGTAATTTCCTTGGTATCAGGAGTAACTGCCCTGGTAGCGGGCCGCAGTCTCCTTGAAGACTGTTGTGCATTCGCTTTTATACATATGTCCCACCCACATCTCGTGTCCCTATGGAGATGTATGGCAAATTACGTTATGCTGATTTGATGCTGATCTCAGGTCATTAGGTCACTCACGTCAATAAACATAGCGATACAAATGGCGGCGATCGGAATGTTGACATTCTGTTTAGTCTGGAAATTGACAAACGGGACTTATCTAAGCTTACTCTTAGCATGTATGGGCCCCGGTTACAATATTCATGCCTTACGCCTATGAAATAACAAGGTAAAAAAGCGGGAACATGTAAAATAAGGGTAAACAGAAGTGGGAACAATCGTTCAGTCACGGGACCCTCATGATCAAACATTGAAGACGAACTCTACATCATTATTCCAGAGACCTTACTAACAATATGTACATACAATAACAATAATTATATAAGTATACACAATGCTCATTTAATGTATGTATACGCGTTGGCTAACAGTAAACGACGATCGCGAAAATAGAATAAAGTGTTTACTGAGTAGCCCGAAAGATTTGTATATGTACAAACCTACAGCTTACTCCCTAAACCGTAACAATACTTTGCAAACCAGAATTTACAGCAACAGTCCGAATGTCGACTATAGTTAAATCAATTACATTGCTTTTTATATATCAATTTTGAAATCAGGACTTCTGTCCACCTTTCTGTAAAACAATCGCTTGTCACCATATTTAATGTGTATTAGATACAATACAAAGGTAACAAAGAAACAGACCGGTAACAACCGTTGCCGGATAGTTTTTCTGCACGAGTAGTCGGGTCAAGGTCCGAGGCGCTAGCCAAGGACATTGACCTGACTACATTACAAGTGCAGAAAAACTATACGGAAGGTTGTTTCAGGCCTGTTTTTTTGTTACTTTTGCTTTGTATCTGACTTGTACGACGTTTCAAGAAAGAAGTATTACATTTTGCAAGACTGAACATTTGAGAAACTTAAATGGCCTCAAATCAATAAATGTAAGTTATAGAATAAACACTGGTTTTTTTTTCATTTTCCTTCAACGGAGTTTTTTTTTCTAGAAAAAAATATGGAATCTAATAATTTGATAAAAAGAAAAGAACCATTTCAAGTATAAGATTAATGTTATTAAATTTGAGACTTTTTTAAAATGCAACTTCGTTGAAATGTAATATATTAAAGAAATATTTTAGTGGTAGGTAAGCTAACGTTTAATTTTATGGGTGAAACGGAAAGCGGGAGTGGGTCTTAATTTATTTGAAATAAACAGACTGTGATCTTTACTTTGATGAAAAAATTCAGGATGTGCCATTTCATTTCCCCATTCCCCCTTTCAACATTTCGCGAAAATCGCACGTTTGCTGTCAAATACATGAATTTAATATTCAGTTTTGGACGATCAATGCATTTGAATGTGGACAAATAGTTGAAACTCCCTTTTTTCCTGGGAGCCCCTTTCTTAAAATGACTGGATCCGCCCCTGATATATTTGAATTCAACTTATAATTAAATTTAATAAAAATATAAAGGTATCAAAAGAATGAATTTTCTACTTCATTAGCGAGTGAAATGTTATGAAAAAAAGGATTGTGTTCCTTTATTGTATATATTAAGACAAATACTTAAAAAAAAAAATCATGCTCAGTCTCTGCAAGTGTTGATCGCGATTAATTAAGCACGTGTTACTGTATGACCAATCGCAGCCAACCGTCAAAAATTGAGGCCTGACATAAGTTGAATGATTTTCTTCAGGTGTTGCTACTTATTTGGACATGTATTACACGAACACTTTTTATTTATAGCATCAATCGTGCATTGGTGAGTTGTTAGGGATTTTATCTTTTAATGAGATTTGATTTTTATTTACATATTTCCTGGATTTTTTTAATTGAAATATAAACGTCGGTATCATCATTTCTTCACTTTCAGCATTATCCAAAATTACTATTCATGTCCATGCTCCATAAAAAGGGGGAGGGTTATGTACTTTTCTGAATATATTAACTAGTTACCTTTACAACACCATCATCCAATAAATAATGTATATGTTGGTTTTTTTAAATTAGTATAAAAAAGAAGATGTGGTATGATTGCCAATGAGACAGCTATCCACAAAAGACCAAAATGACACAGACATTAACAACTATAGGTCAACGTACGGCCTTCAACAATGAGCAAAGCCCATACCGCATAGTCAGCTATAATAGGCCCGATAAGACAATGTAAAACAATTCAAACGAGAAAACTAACGGCCTTATTTATGTAAAAAAATGATCGAAAAACAAATATGTAACACATAACCAAACGACAACCACTGAATTACAGGTTCCTGACTTGGGACAGGCACAGACATAAATAATGTGGCGGGGTTAAACATGTTAGCGGGATCCCAACCCTCCCCCTAACCTGGGACAGCACTATTATATATACGGTATTCGAAAAAATCAGGAATCATGCAGATCATTAATTTGTTATCTGATTGACCATAGTAATTATTTTCTCATAAAATTTGGGATCAAAATATCTTTTTTTATTAGGAGAAAAACATACCCCCCCCCCCCCCCCATCCCATCCCCCTTTTGAAGTTAAATGTACGAATCTCTTAGTATACTGATATGAATAGTATTTCACTGGAAATGTTTTTTTTTTAAATATTGATGATAACGTAAATATTTTATTTAAAAAAAGACAGGAAATATGTCGGTGAACCAAAAAGTTCAAATCTAATTGAAAGTTGAAGTGCCCATGAACTCATTGCTCATGTACGAGTGATTCTATTCATAAAATGTGTCCGTGTAACAACTAAAAAGATTCCGTGTATCGTCTAAAAAGAGTCCGTGTAACACCCGTTAATGTACTGTTTTTCTATAGCTCTGCGGGGGGCAAAGTCGTACAAACGGGATTCATCCGTTTTGGGGTATGATACATCCTGTTAGTTATTTACCATCATAATCAAACTTGTTTACTTGCTTTAACTTGGCAACGGTTGTAATTATTTGAGCTTGTTTTGATTTCATGTTGATTAATTTTGTATTGGTTGGATCTGTATCTACAGTAACTGTCCCAAACATCTTCACATCGTATCTTTACTATTTTCAATATTTTTTCTATCTTTAAACTGACTGTAAAATCATCGAAATGTTTGTTTTCCGTCATGGAGATCAATCGTTTGTCCTTATTCGAGACTTGCTTTACCAGAAAAACTTAAAGTTCTGAAGCATGTTGCTTTACACCTTAATATTTAATCAAAATTTTATGATTATACCATAAAATAATGAGAAAAAGTGGTAGAAATTTCCGTTTTTCATTAATGCTTGTAATGACTACAAGTATTTAATTTGTAAACGCAATAATTTAAACTCGCATTTTGAAATATTGTATATGAATTAAACAAGATTTTTCTCAAAATCGTTAAAAATCAAAATCGCATTTAACATGTTTAACTCTCAAATGACAAAGTCGCAGTCATAAATGCACGCAATAACTTCTAAATTTATAGTATTTAATTTGTTAACTGTCTATATTTTTGGCGTCCTGAATCTTTGTATATCGGGTTCTTTCCAAAAACACCGAGATGATGGTTCACCTTTATTTTGAACTCTCCAATTTTCAAAATTGCTGATTTGAATTGATCAGCTAGTGTAGCCAAATTATCTTCACGAGCTGTCGTCATCTGCGAAATAGTTGATTGTTAATTTGAATCACTCTGATTCAAATCCGGAAAACTCTGAGACGTCTTTAAGTGCAGTATAACTGTCTCGAGGAATAGAATATTTTCTGTACATTTGAAGTGGTCTTGGATACACTTATAGCAAATAATACATTCTCGATTTTGACAATAATTTTGATATTTTTTATTGTGTACGTCACCTTATTCTTTAATATCAGCAATACATTTTTAATCATCAACTTGATTTGTTGAATGCCCACGTGTTGCTTTCAATAAAAGAGGGACGAAAGATGCCAGAGGGACAGTCAAAATCATAAATCGGAAGTAAACTGACAATGCCATCGCTAAAAATGAAAAGGACAAACGGACAACAATAGTACACATGACACAACATAGAAGAATCATGAATAAAGATGGACAGTGGACCTATAATTATAGCAATGATATCAGAAAATGATTTCTCTAAGAGAAATATTTGTTTAATGAACCAAGAACTATGTAAAGTACCTGGTAAACATTACTCTAGTTGATGTTCACCTGTTTAAATCGATCATTAGTGTTTTGACACAGTCCCTACATTTAAAGGCTAATTGTCAACATCAGCGACGAGTATATACCTTTTCGTAACATATCTATTTAATCGGTGGAACTTCCATACATTCATTCATTGTTATCATTATAAGATATACGTCAAGTAGTTGTCATGGGCTGTCTGTCACGATTGCTATGGTATAAAAAAAAAGCCAGTAAGTTTTTAATATTGCATTGATTAAACCTTTTTTTGTTTCTGGATGTCTTGTATAACTTACTCTATAGATTAAATTATGAAAAATGTTGTTGGCAATCATACCACATTTTCTCATTATTTATTTGTTTACTGATCAACAGATAAACAATTCTTATTGTTAAAATGATACACATTCCGTCATTTGCCTATTTTGGTGATACTTATTTAAAAAAAAAATCAAGATAAAATTACTTGCAAAAATGATCAAATATTAAAGAATAGAAGTTTGAGGCAGCTTAAATAAATGAGTTTACCGTAGCTTTAACTGAAAAAGTTTGATATCAACATTGCAAAATTTTTTATATGTCTAATTTTTTATATCTCTAAATATATAATTGATAGAAACATTGGTTTAAACATATAGTGTATATGCTGCGCAAAAATAATCACATTATATCACTCTAAAATTTTTTGGCGTTTTACAATATGATGTTCTTTGCAGTCTGGACAAAGAGCTTCGTCACATTCTTGGTACCAGTGTTTAGGTGGCTTTGAAATATGCTAGAGGTCACAGATGCCACCAATTGAAATATTAGAAGCCATTAATTTTACAAAGAGATCTGTAAAATATTTTTTTATTTAACTTAACCAATACGTAAATCCTCAATAAAAAAAGAATTTGTGTTCATTTCTAGCAATCTTTTCTAGCAGAATCTAGATTTCAAAAAAGGATTATTGTTTTACTGTGTCATATTAACTGATGTTCTCCTTAAAAAGCTTTCGATGTCGATTGTCCTAGAAGTATATATGCAGTGAAAAGCGCAGATTTTTTAATTTAAAAAATAAAGCTTGGATGAAAAGGTTCACAGTGAGGATTAGTCTTATAACGACGGAGTGGAAAACATCTAATCATCTTAAACACATATGAATGCATTAGTTTTAGTGTATGTGTTTTGGAGAAAATAGTTTGAGGGGTATGTGTTTTTCAGATTAACTCATATTTAAGATTCATTTATAAAAGTTGATAAAATTAAACTGTTGAAGCACAAATCTTCAACAAATATTTATATGTAAAGAAGTGAATTTAGATGATTAAAAAATAATGGTATTGTGTTTCATTCTCCATTGTCCATCTTTACCCATGATTCTATAACTACTGTCATAATCTAAACCAAGGTGAATGGTTGTGTTTTATTGAATCTATAGAACTACTATACTCTCATTCATTGTTATCATTATGTGTTATACTTCTTGTGGATGTCGTTGGTTGTCAGTCATAATTGTTTTGAATTGAAATGGGACAAACCAGCCAGCTCAATTTTGATATTGCATTGACTAACCCTTTTTGTTTCCAGATGTCTTGTAAAGCTTACTTAAATATAGATTGAATTATGCTTAATGTTGTTGGCAATCATACCACTTTTTCTCATTATTTATTCACTAAATGATTAATAGATGAACAATTATTTTTATTTAACATGATACACATTCCTGTATTTGCCTTTTTTCATGAGACTTATTTTTTTTTTTTTCAAGATCAAAATACCAAAAAAGGCAGCTTAAATAAATGAATTTACCGTAGGTTTAACTGAAAAAGTTTGATATCAACATTGCATAATTTTTTATATGTCTAATTTTTTATATCTCTAAATATATAATTGATAGAAACATTGGTTTACACATATAGTGTATATGCTGCGCACAAATAATCACATTATATCACTCTAATATTTTTTTGGCGTTGTGAGGAGATACAAAATCCTCCACATTTTATTCATGTTTGAGAAGAAGAAAAAAACAGGGAAAATAAGCATATTAAATTTAAAATCAAACTATTTTGAAGGAACAGATCTTATTATTCCTTTCTTTGTTTTGATGTTGACAACAACTGTAAAGTTTGATATTTTTATTAAAATGTTGGCTGAAAGGATAGCTATCAATCCATATATAACTGAGAGAAAACATATATGTTATAACAGACAGGTAACAGAAACTTGTAATAATTTTGAATAAAACAATGCTTCATGCAGAAATATACTTGAAAATCGTAGAGATACTAAAATGCAATTTTGCACTGATTTGCATTTTTTTGATTGCATGTTCAAAACAGTGACAAATCAGCCACACATAAGAAGTTTTGAAACTGCAACTGATACGGAAGTAACTGACACACCAGAAAAAGTATGTCTAATATTGTTCCATGTAAGGAACGACAATTTTCACTTATCCTACAATATTACTTTACACAGTTTTTATTATAAGCATATTTTGTTGTAGAACATTTTTCTACATTTGCATATAATAAATCTTTTAATGATAAATCGAAAAAAACAAAATTCACACTAGACCGAAAGGTCTTTTGAGTTTAGAATAAACAGTCTTCTATTTTATGAATTTACAAGATAAGATTCATATATGCCTCCTCTAACTTACAATAAAAATATGAATGAAATGGAAAATCTAGTATTACAGTACTTATTCACAAAACAGGTGCACCCTACTCTACGTTAAACAACTTTACCATACCATGGAGATTCGCTACGAGGAGTTGATTTGTAGAACGATCATAATGCAGTGCACAAGGTTCATCTAATCCATTGTTATTGTCGAGTATTTGCTTTGCGCGGCTTCCGTCAGGTGAAATGATGGTCACATTGTTGGATCCTGTAGATGCAACAAACACATTTCCACTGTTATCAACAGTAATACCTCTTGGGTACTTCATATTTACATTGTCCTTGTAAGCCCAAATAACGTTGCCTTTGTTATCAAAGCTAGTAACAGTGTGATTATTTTCATTCGTCGTGTAGAACTTGTTTTTAAAGTAAGTTATATATGACCACATACCTACATTAATGGTGCTGCTTATCTTGCTCTGTTGTTCAGTCTTCACATCAAAAGCATAAATTCCGTTCGGATTATACCCACAGAATACCAACAATCCATCAAGACACACTATCCCATAGGACCTGTTAGCTGTATTTAGGAATTTGGTTATTTCTCGTGAATTTAGGTCAATTATCTGAATGCATGTTTTATCGCCTGAACAATACCCACAACTGACAGCAACAGTCGCATCCTTGACTAACGTTAGATCAAATACGGTGCTTTTTTTTAATGGAATCTGGAAATCAGGAGTTCCGTCTGCCTTCCTGATGAACAACCGCTTTTGATTGTATTCAGTGAATGCCGTTCGTCCGTCAGGGAGAATGGTACATCCAGTTAGGTTTTTACTACCAGAATCAAACTTTCTAATCTGCATCAAATTTATGGTGTCGGTAGATTGAACGTTTGTCACTATTTGAGCTTGTCTTGATTTCCTGTTAATTAGTTTTTCATTGGTTGGTACTGTTTCCATAGATACTGTTCCAAACACCTTCACATCGGATAAAATATTTCTTATCTTTGTGTCTATCTCTAAACTGACTGTAAAATCATCAAAATGTTTGTTTTCCATCATTGAGGTCAATCGTTTTTCTTTTTCTGAGACTTGCTTTTCGATTTCCCTGGTAGCTAGATAAACTTGGAGTTCTAAAGCATGTTGCTTTATACCTTGTAATATATCATCACAATTTGTAATATCTGATTCTACTTCATTAAGGCTTTTAATGACTTCTTTAATTTGTTGACTGCATTTGTTTTCAGCCTCCTGAAGCTTTGTAATCAGATCATTCTCAACAGCATCCAGATGTTGGTTCACTTTAACTCTAAACTCTCGAATTTTCTTGACTGCTGATTTGCATTGATCTGCTAGTTTAGCCAAATTATTTTCGCGGGCTTTCGTCATCTGCGTGATGTTTGAATGTAAATCTGAAACACTCTGATTCAAATCCTCGAAAATCTCAGACGTCTTTGCGTGCTTTATAACCGTCTCGAGGGGTAAAATACTTTCTGTACATTTGACATGGTCTTGAATACACTTGTAGCAAATCGGACATTCATGCTTCTGACAATAATTTTGATATTTTTCATAATGTATGTCACAGTACTGTTTAATATTAGTTACGAAGGCAGGTAAGTTTTGATAATCATTTATTGGAATAGTTGTATGTCCACGTGTTGCTTTTAATAAAGTGTGGTGTTCTTTGCATTCTGAACAAAGAGCTTCGTCACAGTCTTGGCACCAGTGTGTGGATGGATTCGAAAGATGTCGGAGGTCACAGATGCCACAAATGGAAATATTGGAAGCCATTTTTTGTGTGCAATACCCTGTGAAAATATTTTAATTCGATATAACCAATACGTTTACTCTCAAATTATTCATTTTGTTTTATGACCACTCAGCTCTCTCCCCCCAAAAAAAATAAATAAATACATAGCATTTATGTTCATTCATAGAAATCGTTTCTAGCAGACAGAAAGTACAGTTGATTTAGGAACCATAGTTTTACTGTTAAATAATAACCGATTTTCTCCTAACCTTGTTTATGATGTTGATTATCCAAGAAGTGTCAATTCATTGCAAAGTCAGTTTTGAAATTCAAAATTAAACCTTACATCAAATATTATTTTATTACAAATAGGGGCGATTTGTATAGTCATGTTTGACACATATAAATGTTTTATATCATTATCCTGATTATGTGAGTTTTTAACTTGAGCCATGAAAATAAATAAATTTCCCTTTGAGATGACAAAGTATTAAACGTACCTTTTATTTGTAGAGGTTCAAACATCTTATTGCTTCTCTTAAAACACAAAATTGTATCAGAACAGATGACAAGCTTTTTTAAAACTTTATAGCATTCACTTTAGCATGTTTAGTTAAAACTTTGATTGTATGCAATATCACACTTGCAACCTGCATCAATTTTTGAATGTATACATGGATTACCCTCCAATTCGACTTATACTTAGTATACGATATTTTATTAGATAATAATAACAAAATAAACTAGAGGCTCTCAAGATCCTGTGTCGCTCACCTTGGTCTATGTGCATATTAAACAATGGACACAGATAAATTCATCACAAAATTGTGTTTTGATGATGGTGATGTGTTTATAGATCTTACTTTACCGAACATTCTTGTTGCTACAATTATCTCTATCTATAATGAACTTGGCCGCGTAATTACAGTGGAAAATATTTTCTAAAAATCTACAAAAATTTATGAAAAATGTAAAAAATTTACTATAAAGGGCAATAACTCCTAAAGGGGTCAACTGACCATATCGGTCGTGTTGACTTATTTGTAAATCTTACTTTGCTGAACATTATTGCTGTTCACTGTTTATCTCTATCTATAATATTATTCAAGATTATAACCAAAAACAGCAAAATTTCCTTAAAATTACCAATTCAGAGGCAGCAACCCAACAACTGGTTGTTCGATTCATCTCAAATTTTCAGGGCAGATAGATCTTGACCTGATAAACAATCGAACCCTATTTCAGATTTTCTCTAAATGCTTTAATTTTTAACTCTATAAGCCAAAAACTGCAATTTACCCCTATTATCTATTTTTAGCCATGGCGGCCATCTTTATTGGTTGACCGGATCACCGGACACAATTTTTAAACTAAATACCCCAATGATGATTGTGGCCAAGTTTGGTTTAATTTGGCCCAGTAGTTTCAGAGAAGACGATTTTTGTAAAGGATTACTCAGATTTACAAAAAATGGTTAAAAATTGACTATAAAGGGCAATAACTCCTAAAGGGATCAACTGACCATTTCGATAGATAGACTTATTTGTAAATCTTATTTTGCTGAACATTATTGCTGTTTACAGTTTATCTCTATCTATAATATTATTCAAGATAATAACCAAAAACAGCAAAATTTCCTTAAAATTACCAATTCAGGGGCAGCAACCCAACAATGGGTTGACCGATTCATCTGAAATTTTCAGGGCAGATATATCTTGACCTGACAAACAATTTAACCTCATGTCAGATTTGCTTTAAATGCTTTGGTTTCTGAGTTATAAGCCAAAAACTGCATTTTACCCCTATGTTCTATTTTTAGCCATGGCGGCCATCTTGGTTGGTTGACCGGGTCACCGGACACAATTTTTAAACTAAATATCCCAATGATGATTGTGGCTAAGTTTGGTTTAATTTGGCCCAGTAGTTTCAGAGGAGAAGATTTTTGTAAAAGTTAACGACGACGGACGACGGACGACGGACGACGGACGCCGGACGCAAAGTGATATGATCCGAAATAGACGTAACTTGATTTATAAAAGAAGTGTTGCCTACACGGATACTGCTCCTATATTATCTAAAGATTATACACATTAACAACTCACCTTGTTATGGCCAATTCAACCCGTGTATAACAAGTGTAAACAAGAACGAGGAAGTAAAATGGTCATGTGATAAAGTTAAGTATGGTGAGCTATCAGTAACGATAACCGTTGTTCTGTTACTTAAACACAACACAATTTCACCGAAAATAGAAATCTAGATCACATGGCTTGGTTCGCATAAATAAACGAAAAATCAAACTAAAAGAAACCAACTTTTTATTTGGAGTACAATCCCAAAATCTATTGCTTTTTACTTTTTAACTCTGAATAAATAATTCTTAAATTTTTGCTATTACTGTACAAATTATCCGTTAAGATGTAAACATTTCAATACTTTTCAATGTTTTTGAGCATTGTTCGACTAGGTTTCTTGTCATGGCTGTATAAAATTCCAACTACACATCTTACTATTCTTAATTGAAAATGTCAAGAAATCAATTTAATAATAATAATATCATGAATATGTAGCAAAGCTAAAAACAGTTAGAATGTCTGATTTGTAATATATATAGATTCTTACATTGATACCAGTGGATTATCGAACAATATACAAATGCCAGACAGAAACTTAGTTACATGAGGTATCTGCATACAGTATGTTCAAGGTATTGAGCATTCCAGGTCTTTTATCTTCTAAAATATAAAGCTTCATATACAAATAGTTTACGACCTGATAGTAATCCTTATGTCTGGCAATCTGCAACTTTAAGCGGGACAAACAAACATACAAATAGACATTTAGCTCATAGAATTGTCAAATGTCTATATATTTAATTTACTTTAAGTAGTCATTCGTAAAAAGCAGTAAGGTACAAATATAAAAAGGGTTATACCTATACACTTAAAGTTTAAAGAAGACACAAAACAAAGCGCTTTAAAAGATAAGATACTCTAATATTTCGACTTTAAAGGTCTATAAATTCTCCCAAACGGAATACAAATAATTAAGATAACTACAAGAATGAGGCGACAAAAAAGTATATATAAGGGATTGATTTGATAAAATTTAGTTCGTCGTACGTTCATGAATATTCATGACATGTGACCATTTGTCCGCACTTAAAACCCGTGCGGTCACCTTTCTGACCATCGACTCTCGCTATAGCCTAAAGAAGACACGAGTATTCACGGATGATTAAATGTGAATTTGTAATTGGAATTATGATATTATTGTTATTCTGTTTGTATTTGATACATACATTGATGTATTATATAGAATTAAAGGTAATAGCGAGTAGCACACCTACATTATGTCGTTTGTTCTTTGTTAAGGCCATAGAATATAATTACTTTATATTCGGACAAACGTAGTGAGAGAGAATATAACTTGCGATGTGTATGGTCTGTAATTGAAGCTAAGTCTATTTTACTACCTTCACAGCTATAACTCTCAAATAATTTGCAGTCATGCTTTTAGGCATGGTATGGTCACAAAGTATATTATGCAATATATCTATATTCAATATACAAACTTGCATAACTTTACCCAAGCTATCTTGTATATAGTAAAAAAAAAGTTGAATCTTTAGATTCAACCTTCAGGTGGCACGGTAGTATTTCCTGGCCCATAGGGATAATGATAGCCTTTTTAGAATTTTCACCACTTTCTAACACTGCAAAAAAATCTACATTCACACTTAACTGAAGTACTTTCATTTTACTATTCAGAAATGAATTTGAATATGTATCATGACCGTTTACTTTTTTTGCTATTTTTAGAAACCTAAGGCCACTAGTAATTTTAGGTCTTTTATGGTGCAGTGAATACAAAATTTAAAAAAATTCTCAAAAATTCATTTTCATCTGTATGTAAAATTATTTCATATTTTTCTACACCTGATTCATCTCTCAGTTTGGGAAAGTATGTTCAGTTGATACTGTATTTTTTGTCCAATCACACTGTTTAGATACATTTACCTAAGTAGGGTACACAAAAGAGCAACCTAAATTCTGGAATGAAAATACTACCGTGCCACCTTCATGGATGCAAATTAGTAGCAATATGAATTGTTATATTGAATATAAGATCCTTTAACATTATCTTTATCAGTATAAGTTTGGTTACCAGTAGAGAGCACATGTTGGAATGTTTCGCCAGCTTAACTTATCATGATTTTAAATTGAAGGTATGTGCTAATATGAAGGTGTTACTACAAGTATGACATATATAACTTTATCAATGATCCATCAAAATAAGGTCAAGGTCGTAGGTACCATAACAGACAGACATGTACACTTTGAAATCGTTCCATATACCGAATATACGCACAATCGCTTAAAGGTATCCGAGAAACAGACCGAAAAGTAAAATGACAAAAGAACCGTCTAACTCCAAGGAAAATTCAAAATGGAAAGTCGCTTATCGAAATGAGGTCGAGGTCAGGTGAACCATTGACGGCAATGTAATATTTTACACAGAGCCCAATATAATTATCCTTATCTCATAATTTATCTTATTAGGACTTTTTATGATGTTTTCAAAATAAACCTGTTGGATGTGTATCAATTGATATTTTGTCTGTGGAAAACATGATCCATTTATTACTTATTAGTTGTGATTGGTTTTGAAGTAGCTGTCAGTAAATGCACACACTCTTAGATATGTCCGTTGTCTTTGTTTGACGACTTTTGGGCTTTCCTGTCAACCAGGTTTAATCCACCATTTTCAATATAAGAAATTGCCTGCACATAACAGAAATACGACAGTTGTTATCCCATTTGTTTGATGTGTTTGAGCTTTTGATTTTGCCATTTTAATAGGGACTTCCTTTTTTGATTTTTCCTCTGAGTTCAGTATTTTTGTGATTATACTTTTGATAAATATGTTTATCCTGCAACATTCTAAATGTGTCTGTCCCATATCATGAGTCTTTATTGCGGTGGTAGCACTAGAAGTTAGTTGATGTTTGTCATATTTGTCTTTTGTATATTGTTTTATAATAACTCAGTCTGTTGGTTTTCTTGTTCGAACTGTTTAATATTTTGACACAAGGGGGGCTTTTAACGCCTTTCTACACACTATGCTCACTGTTGAAGGAATAATGGTGACCTATAGTTGCTGATTTCTTCTTCATAAAGTCTCATTTACAGTCATACCATGTATCCTTTTTTTTATACATTTAAACAAAAGCATGGTCCTTTTCAATTTCAATTCACTTATCATTGTCAACTTATGATGTACTTGCAGATATATTCCCCTTATTTCATTGTTTCTTAATTATTCATATGTGTTTCATTTACGTTTTTTTTTACTTGCTGGATCTGTATTTTTCTTACAGACACATAATCAAATAAAGGGCTGAGATTGGTCCAAAACACTTTTTTTTAACCAAGTGTGTATTTGAAAATGTATGTGTCAATGAAGGAATATATTGTTCTGGTCATAATCAAAGTTTCTAATTACAGTTTGCAGTTCTTTGTACTTTATCTACACTTACCATTGAAACCATGACAACGCTGTACATTTTATAGATATGTTTTATTCAAAATCATTGAAATCTGAACAGCCAATGTAGATATACACTGGAAGATGTAGACATGTAGTAATATATACAATCCCAAGAAAAAAACAAAAACATGTAGTAATATTTGGCTTCTTTACAATTCTGAAATAATTTATACTTAAACAGTATTCTTAAACATTTTTCCTCACAGCACCTTATAAATTAAAATTACTTTAACAAAACAGATTAATTAATAATGTAACAATTGACAATCTTGGTTGATATTTTTCTGAATATCTTGAAAAGGTCTAAAGAAAAACACAACAATTCTCTAATTGACAGTAATGAGACATTTAGATGTATTATCTGAAAAAGTATTGATATTAAATTTTTATAGAATGATCAAGAGTACTAAGATAATATCAATTGACAATCTTTCTAAGTGCAGAAAGAGATATTTATGACAAATTTGCAAGCTTTATTATTCAACTTAAAACTCAACTAACGAAATAAACAAATTATTTCAGATATTTTCTGATACCGCCAGAGAGATTCAGGCTCTTGTTTTGAAAGCTCCGAGCCAGTAGGCCTAAATGGTGTTAATTGAAGTGCAGAAAAACAATACAAACTTTTAAGGACAAAAAATGCAGGTTCTATAAAGACATCATTGCAGTAACCCTAAATATATTTAATGCAACTTGTACAATGTATATACATGTAGTGTATTTTTAACAATTGTAAACATTATTTATTTTTTAACTACAAATTAAGGTGGATTTTTTTGAAACGTTATTTTTGACAATTAAATTTCTAAACATGGTGAATAAATTTTCAAAATCACTTTCATCTGTGTCTTTTACATTATTGGTTGATACATTTCATATGCAAATCAGAATGGAATCATGAATATGTGTTAATAAATTCAAACTAAATAATTTAAAGTGATTCATTCTTTTTTTCTGTTGAACGCACATGTGATGATGGGCATATCTTTTATATTCAGAATGTTTTTAGTTTAGGTTTGCAAAAGTTCTTAAATTTTCTTGATTTTGGAGTACTTAATACTTTTTTTAATTGACATACATAATTTGCATAATTGCATTTTTTGTTATCATAATTATGCAACATTTATAGTTCTTTAAACCTTCTTGATAAAATAAAGATATTGCAGCTGATCACATAAATAAATTGTATGTATGGAAAGCTGTGAAATAAAAATAACAAAAGAAATATTTTACATTTAATTCTTTGACAATTAAAAACTTTATACATGATCTTTTTACAGTTGTAATAATCTTTATACCCATAGGACATGGTTATGAATGATTTCTTGGGTGGAACTACTTTTTTTGTCAATTTCAAGATATTAACCTGACCTCAAATGGACCACTCATTTTAAAGAATTGATCAAACATATGTTCAACAACTATCTTGAAGTATAAGTGGTATCAAGATTTTAAATACTGTAAATTCAGAATTATTGTGTGAATTCATAATTGCGATTTTGTCATTTTAGACTTAATTAAAAATTTTTGCGATATTTAGAAAAATCCTGTTTAATTCCTATAAAAAAAATTCAAAATACGAGTTTAAATTATTGCCGTTTTAAACCTGTTGCATTTTTCGCAATAATAAAAACATCACAATAATTTATGGATTTACAGTACTACTGATTCATGTGCTTGGACATTACATTCAACTTAACTCTGTATGAACAATTTTTTGTTTCAACATTTTGTTATTTATGAAATATATCTAGCTATTAAAATAGAAATAAATGTTCTATTGGTAACATTAATTGGTGAATTTTCCAGTTTTCTGGAATCTTGTGTCATCACAATTTAAAATCAACTACAATTTTAATACAGTTAACAGTTGAACTCCAAGAAAGTTTGTGAAGCTAAAAACAGATTTTTTTTCCAACCAAGAGAAACCTTACCACAGTAAATACTTTATCTTATTTATTTTGTGTTGTTCAATATCAGAATAATTTTATTAATAAAACCAGTTTGAAATTCTGACTATTAAACCTGTTTCAAACTCTTTCATTTAAACCAGTCTGAAAGTGTATTAAACAATTTATTAAGTTCAAAATGTATTGGTTTTAACCATTTCAGTCCAGATCTGGGGAAGTTTTATTGGTGCTAGGGGGATGGTCATCTGTGTAGATCTTCAAAGCCTTTTCTTTTCTAGGTGAGTATGTCGTCCTGGCAGTAGTTCTGTTCAACCTTCAAAGAAGAATGGCTCCAATTAGTAATGCAAGTTTTTCTATAAAATACACTATCATCTATAATTGAGAAATTAATGAGGGAGGATCAATTTTCCCTGTTTTTGAACCAGAATATGATTATTGAATGAAAATATTAGGGGTGACTAGATCCCTTTCTAATGTGTATTTTGTTCACCCCATATATATCAAGATTCGTTTATTACTATTTAAAACAAAAATTTGATAACTAATATTTTCTTTGCATTAAAACAAAAATATTCACTCCTTTACAAAATTCAGTGGACAATATTTTAAAATATTGCAATTTAAGGGGGTTCGCGGGTCTAAATCATTTATATAGGATTTCTCTATATTTTTCTATAAATGAACTTTATCTTATAGTTAATAGAAAATTAAAATAAAAAAGTGGGGTCACCGTTCATTTGCGCTCACAATCTGCCTTCGAAAGAAGCATACATTTTTGTAAAGGTGGTTGAAGTAATAGGAGAAATATAGGTAATATCGAAATAAAAAAAGAAATTTATTACAGAAATAGCTCAAATTTTACAATAATTTAGTTTAAGTACAGCTTATATGGAAATTATATTAAAAAATATATGTCACCGATGAGTTAAAAAAGATATTTCAATTTTAAAGCCAAAAAAGGGCATTTTTCTACCAAAGGGAGATAATTTGGAACTTTTTCAATGATGTACACATTTTTAATGTTATCTGGGGCCAACACGAATTGATTGTTTGGAATGATTTTTGTACCATATGATAAAGTAACAACTACAAAAGGTAATAAATAAAATTTGTAGTGAAAAACAAATGTTTAATTTTCTCTGAAATTTTTATACCCTCGAGCCTCCTTAAAGTGAAAATTTGCATTTCTCTGCCACTTTTTACATATGGTTCTTTATAATAAAATTTTTTACTTGAACAACATTTACCTTGTATTTTCTTTTTGTTGTAGTTCTTTTTTCTGTTCTTCTGATAATTCCATTGGCTTTTCTGTTTTATCCCTGAAATATGATAACTTTAGTTAAAATGGGTTGGTTTTTAAAGTTAGTACCTTTTATTTCGACTATTACAATGCAAAGGAAAAAAAATAATAGCAGCATTTTTACTTTTGATTTAAATAAGAAATAAATTTGCCTGTTTTGGGTGATTTGGTGAAAATGGGTATATTTCTCCATTTGTTACCCAAAGAACTATCATACAAGAAGTCGGAATTTGATGAAACTGATTTTTCAATTTAATCTTTTTGACAAATTCTCCTCCATCTTGCTTATAAATTGACATATGATAGCATTTTATTTGAAAAAAAAAGAAAAGCTAAAATCTCCACCCCCCTTCCAGACCCAATTGACCTATAAAAATAAGGTAAAACTTACTTGTAAAATAGAACACTTCCATCATCACAGATATATAGAGGCCATGTATTTAATGTTGTGGCATGTGGACTCCAGTCTAAGTCTGTATTCATCTCCAGTAGAGAAACATCACAGGGAAAGTTGCCACGACCCTAAAGAACAAAACATAATTAGTGAAGCTATATACAAGATTATGAATCATGTTGCTGCGACCCTAAAGAACAAAGCATAATTGGTGAAGCTTTAGACAAGATAATGGATAAAGTTGCTGCAATACTCAAACACAAAACATTAAGCTATAGACAAAATTATTGATCACTTCTGTGTGACAATGACAGGAAACAGATTATTCATTTTGTAAAATAGATGGGCTTGCTTTGTATTTATCCAAAGCTAATTGACCCATTTTCTGACATTTCTAGATTTACATTTTTAATAGTAACACTTATAATATATATGTAAGACTCCATGAAAATGTGATAGAAAATTAAAGACCAAGATAATATAAACAAAATCAAGTTGTAAAATCTTCCTCTAATGTTTATCATCTTCAAATATGTGTATAGAGCTGTAATCATGCAGCCCTCTTTTTAAACTAATTGTGTAAATAATTTGTTTTGTAATAAGCATATCATAATGTGATAAACATATTAAAAGCATACCTTGGCATAGTCAATATTGTCTTCTAGAATTCCACTAACTTCTGAAATCTAAAACAGAAAAAAATGGTAATTTATATCTATAGACATTGTTCAAAATGATCCTCCAGAAAATGAAATCTTCTCATTGCTTATAAATGGATCTATATTATGTACTTAAGCAAAACAAGTGAAGTGCAATCTTATTATGCTGAATAAGCCACCATTCTAATGACTGTTCAATTTCAATATCTGCACATACTGAAATGTCTTCCCTGATTTACTGACCATAGTTGAAGTTACATGTATGTTGAAAGTCTTAAATTAACGTTTTACAACAAGTAAAAAACATAAAACTACCATTATTAATAATCTATGAAAATGATGTCAGTTGAATGGCAATAGATGATATTTACACTTTGAAATTATTCCATACCCCAAATATATATAGTTACCCTATTGATCATTGTACCTGAGAAAAGGAATTTTCTCATTTTTCATCAAATTCATACAGTCACTATTCATTACATACATTTTTGTCCTTTCTTTAAATTAAATACTGTGAAAGTACTTTTATTCGTGGGGTACCAATTTTCGTGGTTTTCGTGGATGACTTTATCCACTAATTTAAGTGTCCAACGAAATAAAACAACCATTGTCCAAATCAAGACCTGGAAAGATCCCCATCGGTAGGTTTGACTACTGATATGATCTAGAGAATATATTGAATAACGCCAAATCTGAGAATACTTTAATAGCAGTAACAGAACTACAACTGCATGCAGGATTATACCCATTTAATCTTTTATAACCTAAACTGTACAACTTTTGATTTTTTGATTCTCATAAAAAATATTTTTGATCGATGAAAGTCAGATTTCTGGTATTGATATGCTAGTATGATAAAGTGTTCATTTTAAATCCTCATAGTTCTCGTACATATTGGAAATAATAATTTCATGCTGGGCTTGATTTTGATCAGAATTATTTGACAATTCAAGATACGTTTATAGCATTTGTTTATGTTACTGTTTTCTTTAGGTGACATGTTTATGTCCTTATTAACACCTTTGATGGTCTTTAATCTGTTGATCACTTTATCATGGGTTAATTAGTGTTATCGCTACGATTTCCACGGGTCAATGTTTACTTTGCAATTTCCTTCAATCCAGACTATTTGTAACCTTCGTTTCTAAAGGCTTTAATTTTTCTAATTTTTTTTTAGAAGACTAAAATCCACGAATTAAAAAACCCCACGAACATGTAAATATTGCTCAAACCATGAAAATTGATACTCACGAATTAAAGAACTTTCACAGTATTTTATTTTGATAAATAAAAATAAAATTATGGAAGGTTTTATACCCCAAGACACTGAAAATTCCTTCAGCATTTTGCTATTAAATGAAATAAATCTGTATCACCAAAACAGATTTTTATGATTTATTATATCATATTATATGTACCTTTGACTTCAGTTCCTCGACTGTTTGCTGGGTTAAGAATATCTCCTTGAAATTTTCTAGTTCTACAGTTGCTGGGTGCCATTGTCGTACAAAGATGGCTAACTGGGATGATGATATCATCTGCTCTTCATCTAAAACATGTACAAATAGAACTAAACATGTGGCTTTTATGTATAAGAATATATATATGTATTCAGTGATTAGGAGTTAATGAGTGATGAATCTGAATATGCATAACACAGTTAGGCAAGATAACATTAAGCTTTATTATAAATTTCAGAAAGCTCTAATTTGTAGTTCCTGACAAAAGCAAACAATGAAAATTTCTTACATGGTATTCATATGAAAGAATGATAATTGATTAAACACAGTAAAGCATATTCACATGAAGCTTACTACCAATTTTTTTAGGATGATTGAAAGACAGATGTTGTCCAGCTTCAGAGAGGGGGTATAATTATATTATTTGTATGCATATAAATCAATAAATATTGTTAAATTCTTTACCATCAAGCTTCTGTAAAAATATTTCCCAGTTGGCAAATATAGGTACATCATCTTCATACACTTGGTTGTCAAGGTAAATAGAACCGGGATTCTTCCATGTTTTCTTCCGTAATCGGCATCTACACAATACAGAAAATCAACTACAATAACATGTTAATTAATCTTGGAGGAACATTAATTCCCTATCTTTGTTATACACTCTATTTTTATTCTGAATTTGAGCACAAAATACATTAAAATATGGAAAATTTTAATGTAAATTCAACCACTCTTTTGTGTTTTTTAACATCTTTGAGTATGTGAACAGAACTTTAATCATATCCCTCATCCCTCTTGTTTTCAATTTAACCCTCATCCATACTTAACTTTTTTTTACACAATTTAACCCTTTAACCCCCAATCCCGCCTGTAGGCGTGATGGCGACAACCATTCTTTGATGGCCCGTATGACCCTCCATACTTTTTTTGAACTGCCCCAGCTGAACTGTCATGATAGCAGGGACTTCAACCAAGTAGTTCATGGTCCATCAACTCTTCTCAGATGTCTGTTCATGAAAATATGGCACTTTGAAAGCCGTTTAAGAGTTCAAAATCGGAAAAACATGAAAAGTAGCCAAAATCCGGTGGGGGTGGGCATCTTTTGATGGCCACTACGTAACTGGAAGTGACTGTTGGCAAAAACTATTATCATATATGCATGCATAGGTGGTATAGGAACACGACGAGGTATACTATGGCCAATAGGAGTCTAGTCTGTAAAATCTAGGTCACCGTTTTGTCAAAAATCCATAAAAACGGACATTTAGGCAGACCTGACTTGACAATAATAATTCCCAAGCAAGACACTGAAGTCCAATATACTCCCAGCTAGCATGAATGGACTACTGTAACTATAGGGTAATACTTGAATGACAAAAAAACACAGTCGTGTCAGTGTTCACCTCTCAAGGTCGTTTTGAAATCTGAAAATAGACGGAAAATCACCATTTTTCACTGGGGGTGGGTTCAAACCCACGAGAAAATATTTGCTCATTTGCATATAATTTGCATATGTTTGCAAGTTTTCGAAAATGCCTGATTTTCCAAAAATGTCTTGGGGGCGAATGAGTTAAAACAAAATTACATTTGAAATTTGAAAAAAAATTAATCTATCTTAAGCTGGGGTCACACATTCACGATTTTTACTACCGTCCTCGACAGGACCATTCCCGATTAAAATTTATCAAAAGTCTGATCAAGATCCTGTGAATCGTGGATGGAAATTCAAACTTAAATCAAAATTTGTAAAAAAGAATAATTTGATCGCGACAACAATCAGATAGTGTTCAGGAAGCGACGATATTCAACCGTTTCTAAGCGAATTAGTACCGACAATCCCGTTCTGAATCCGCTTCTAACCCGATTTGTATTTTTCGCCAGGTAAAATTCGACCGAGTATGTCACGACTTCGTCCCGACTCTACCGAACGTAATCCGACAGAGATCAGACAGTGACCAGACAGTGAACCGACGCTGACGGAAGATATCCGTTAGAAAACTCTCGGCATATTCGGGATGATCAGGTACTGACGGAACGTAATCCTATCACGGTCCGCTCTATCGCATTGCAAACGGCTTTGTCTGGTCTCAGTCGTATTGTGTTCTGTAATTATCGGGACTCTGACGTGGCTATCATTGATTAATTTCGTATTAATAACGGGACTGTTTCGGAACGGTTTCGGCAAAAAACGGTTCGCAATCGACAAGATCTGGATGCAATCTGGACTCAATCGGCAGAAAAACAAATATGAAAAATTACTCCAGATCATTCCCGTTCCACAAGACACCGTCCAGAATACACAAGACATTGTTCGGAATTCGATCCGATACAGCAGAATCTGTCACGACATAGCCACGATTGTAATCCGACTAGACAAAATCGGCTGAGTTGTCCCGAATGTTACGGGACGTACCTAACTGTCGGGGTGCTTTGCCGAACTATTCGGACCCTTCCCGACCCGTAAGAATCTGTTACGAACTAACACGACTGTGTTCAGACAATGATAGGACATTCCAGATAATTGAGGATACTAATCTGACTTTTTCACTTTTCGTGTCGTATTGCTGTCTGATCTCAAACGGGAGCAATAATCGGCAATGTGTGAACCCCGCATTAGGCCAAGTAAAATTAATTAGTAGATTTTCATCCAAAATTTTGAAAAAAATGGGGTGGGTGGGAGGATTTTATTTTTTTATTTTTATTTCTTATGAAACCCTCTGGTGACGTGTTCTTCATTCATGCAAGTGTAATAAGTTAAACTGTGAGCTACTTCTCACTGAGTAATATCTCTGTCTCAATATTTTGGTAAACAGGAAGTTGTTTAGTGATGAATCTGAAAACCCATCACAGGGTATGCTGACTTATATAACCCTGAAACCAAATTTCAGAAATCCTTGTCAAGTAGTTCCTGAAAACAACTGACGGACTGTCGGATGGAAAGACAGAGGTAAAACCCCTTTTTAAAAGCGGAAGCATAATAATAAGCTTAAATCATATATATAGAACTAGGAAGATGTGGTAAGAGTGCCAAAGAGACAACTCTCTATCCAAATAACAATTTATAAAAGTAAACTATTATAGGTAAATATACGGCCTGTATAAGGAATTGTACAGAATTGTTCAAATCTTAAATACAAATCCCTAGTTGGCAACCACTGTTCCACATGTAATTGCTGCTTTAAAAACCTATTTTTAGTAAACAGCAAAAACATAAAGCAATGCTCTCTTCAGTTGAACTACCTTCACAGAAGTTATTTGCCTTTCTAAGCAACTTTTTTTTTTGTCTCCATAAAATGAAGCAAATATTCATTTATATGTAACACAAGTATTATGAGTGCAGAATAAAATGAAACAGTTTTGAAAATAATAGGGTTGGTGCTTTTTTTTATTCTTCAAGATGCAAATATAATTATAATGTAAAAAATGAACTTAAAAAAAAAGAAGTTGCTTAATGACTCTATTGAGTGTATTGGAACTGATAGTGTTTGCTGTTTGTCAACAACAACAACAACAACAAAACAAAATCGGCAAGGGTAAAATTTTCTAAGTGAATGTTTGCCGACTTTTTGAACTCAATATTGTCATAAATCTAACAAGGTCTTGCTTGTGTCAATTTGTTTAATCAGTTATGTTTTTATACAAATGTGTTCTACGATTCTTGGTCTTTGGGTGCACAGTCCAAAATTCCTGACACAAAGTCATTTTTATTAATGAAAAAATCAACCGTTTTTTTATCACAACAATTTGTGTCATTCCTTGATTTGCAGACTTGGACACAGAGTATAACTTGAAAGCCTAGTATTTCATGCCCTTCTCGTAATCAATCTCTATTCTCGGTAGATGATTTTGTCATCATAGAGCTGCAGAATCATTTTAAGTTACTTGAAGAAATATGAAAACCGAAATTTGAAACAGAAAGTTAAAATTGAAACGAAATGTTGACGGTTACCTGAACGGATATGAACAAAATCCGGAAATCGTAAGTTTGTAAAAATAAAAAAAAATTTGTCAGTTTTCTTATCTCAGAGAGTTTGCTCCCTTATGCTCCATACCTATGTACAGGAATGTCAAGGCCACATTGTTCTTTAATCTCTGGAATTATCAGTTTCTTTGACTCTAACACTGTCATTCCTTTGGCAAATATTGTATCAATAAGAAACTTGCTAGGCTGTAAAGAAAAAAGTGATCAGTTAGTTGTAATATTTAAAATTTGGTAACCTATCAAATATTCCTTATTTTATATTTAAATAATCCATTGGTGCTTTGAACTGAAAATTATTTTTATGTGTTGATTTTGATTTTCATAAAGTTTTGAAGTGAGATTTTGAAAATTAAAATATACCTTGAAGACATAAGCCAGTACAAAGTCAGGTAAACCATTGGTATACATATAATTCAAACTCAAAATTGTGCAATGCTTATTTTGAAATCCATGAATTTCTTTTTTATTTTCATAATAATAAAAAAGAATGACACAATGGTTCTAAACTGTTCTCATGTGGTCTTGGTTAATTCTCTTTTGAGATGTTGTTTACAAAATTCTGAAAAACAAAAGTTCTGATGATATATAGAAAGAGCAAAAATAAAAGTACTGCGTGTGCAGGGATTAATCAATTTATATATGGCAAGAATATTTAACTTAAATAACTAAATATTGTTCATACCTCTGCTTCATTGATATCAAGCTGAAACACTTTGACTCTATATTCTCCCTGTTTTAAAGCTCTCCCTAACTTAATATTTAGCTAAAAACAATAAGCATTAATTAAACTTAATTATATAACTACTTCAATTCTTACAAATATAAGTTTTGTTAAAACAATTGTATTTCATAAATACATGAAGTACCTACTTTCAACAAGGCCCTATAGTTTTATTTGTCTAGACAATAATTAACATCCTTACCAATTATTTATTAGTATTTAACATTTCAAGACCACCTTGGTGATCTCAAGGTACTTGTGGTAGTGGGGTCGCCTCAACGCTCAAGCGTGGGAAGTTGTGGATAAGCATGAGCTGGGTACAACCAAAGAAAACAAAAATTGGTATTTATTGCTTCTACCGTAAGCAAGAGGCTTTTAGAATTTATATATTTTTATTTATGTTTTGGCTTGAATTCAACATAATATGTCTTGCAAGAGTAATTTGTCGATTGGTAAACCTTGGGAACTAGCATGTTAAAAATAAGCATCAGTATCCTATAAACCAAGGTTTGTAATATAATCGCGTTAACATGCTCTTACCAAGTTATTCAAATTATCATGAGACTTAACATTAAACATTAATATATCATTCAGACCATATAATTTCAAGAGCACTTATAAGTATACAATCAGATGTACACTTTAAATTGTCATGTGACTCTTTACTTCATGTTTATCTTCCTGAATATGAATGAAATATTTGCAGTCACATGCTAAGCAAGCAGTAATCAATCAGTCTCATTGATGGAAGCAAGGATTTATTTAAGAATCAAAAATTTCCACCTGTCTCAGCAGACAGTAAGATGTCCCTCACTGACCAATTGTTAGGATCTACAGTTATCTTGACAATTCATTATGATCAATTTTCCTGGACTATAATCAAATGTTGCTTTCTCTATTCTCCCATTATTGTCATTTCGATACTATAAATTCAGAAATTATAGTTTGCATTTATTTTTTCGATTTTGTCTATTTAGACTAATATGCGATTGTAATTTTTGCGATATTGAGAATATCCTGTTTAATTCATATAAAAAAATCAAAATGCGAGTTTAAATTATTGAGACTATAAACTTGTCGCATGTTTTGCAATAATAAAAACATCGTATTAGTTTCTAAATTTACAGTAATAAATTTTCCTGGACTATTGCTATAGTCTTCCATTATTGTCATTTCAATAGTCAGGGACAGTGTTAGTTTTTACTGATATGCATGGAAGCATGAAACCTGCCACCTAGTGCAGTTTTTTTCTCTCGCTGAATTGAAGCCCCGTTGGTGGAAATGGGCTGTTTTTTGCTCTTTGTTGGGGTAGTTGTGTCATTGACACGTTCCAAAATTCCGTTCTTAATTTTATCTTATGGAAGACCTTTTACTACCAGTTGGTCAGAAAGTTGCTTTATTTATTGCGTTATTTTCTTGTGTAATTTTTTAAGTGTCTTTGACGACTACAATATACTTACTTTTCCATCATCAAAGAAAGACAAGGTTTCTGAGAGCCGGATACTTTCAAATTCTTGATCTTTAGTGTAAACTCTATACACCTACAATAAACATGCATATAAAGATTAAAAGGGATTTACCACCTGCAATATAAATCTTTTCCTATTTGTCTTAATTAGTGCACTGAAATAGGTATCACCTATGTATATAAATATTAATTTATTTCACCGTTTATTTATTCATAAACAAAATGTGTGTATCTTCAAATGAAGCTGTGTCTCTCAATAATAGAAGCAGAAACAGATTAGTAAGTCCATGTTTTGGTTTAAGAACCTTGAAGATCAATAAAATATAAAAATTAAAATAGCAAGTGAACAAATTCATATACTGAAGAATAAAATGCAGAATGGAAATGAGGAATTTGTCAAAGAGACAACAACCTGACCAAAGGACAGAAAACAGCCGAAGGCCACCAAAGGGTTTTCATTAGTGAGAAAATCCCACACGACAAGGCGGGTTTTAGGTGGCCCTTAAACATAATATGTGTACTAATTCAGTGAAAATGGACGTCACACTATAAGAATATCTTTTTAAGTTCCATTGAGAGATTTTCCAGTGATAGCAGATAAACAAACTGCTATACACACAATTGACAAAGTCCATGTTATTGTATAATGGGAAATCCCAAATTTTCTATAAAGACTAATAATTATATAACAGGTTTATAATTTCAATATAAGGACTCCTTAGTAAGAGTATGGTTGCATTATATCAAGCTGTTTTATAGGAGTTACAGATTAAAATAAACATTAATGTGAACAGCCATAATAAAGATTGCTAAATCTTCTAATTCTTCAGATGATTAATTACCTTAAAGTTTTCAGAGTCTGTACCAATAAAAGGCTCCAGCTCTGCCTTGAAAGCCCCAAGTGTTATCCTCTTATCTATTAATATTGTTAACGCTGAAAATATAAATCTGAAGATTGAATAGAAATACTGCATGCTAATTCAGGACATGTTTTAAAATATGACATACAAATTGCTTCATCCAGGACAAACATGAACATCTTTATTGACATATAAAATAACTAACTCATAGCCCCAACTGCTCATATTGCTTTCTCATGTATCTATGTTAAATGTCAAATTTCAAGCATTAATTGCTACTTTGTCTTATGTTCAAATAAATTGGTAGTCATCAAACATGTTTAGTGTCAAAACTATACCTTATCCTGACTGTGCCGAAATATTATATTATTTCTTATTAGAGTGTACTGGTTCCTGGAAGTTTGATAGTAAAAACATAGGTACTTCTAATCTAAACTACAGGGCAAATGTGCCCTTCTATTATAGATTTATATATCTTTTTTTATAATTCAAAATAAACTTTCAATAACGGTTCTATGGGTATGTCATGTCCCGAAGCTTTCGTTTGATACCAAAACTACCCAAATATTTCATGATTAACAAAGATACAGCTGTGCATAGGAACTATTTAATATCTACTGCTTTCTTGTAAATTCTATACTACAGGACCCGAATTAGTGGTTCTATATCTACTGTTCAAGCTCAAGAGACAACTGTCCATAGAGAAACACATTAATCTGCCTAATATTCATGGCGTATTGAGTTTTTTTCACATTTTTTTTTACATTAAAGTGTCTCAAGTAGTGAAATATCCTTTTCACATCCTTTCATACAAACTTTTACTCTTTTTATGGCAAGCATTAAACCAACCGATATGCTCAAGGCTGGAATATGCTAAATGTATACATTTTTTTAATAATACAGATAAAACTTACATCTTTGTTTTGATACAATATCCTCATCTCTATCCACCATGTTAAAATAATGTTTAAATGGTTCTTCATGAACAATCGTTACTTCGTCATTGTCCCAATTTTCACTTTCATTCTTATAATCCGTGTCCAAATTTTCACTACTTTTTTTACTTGAATGAGTATCCATATTATTAATCCCCCTAGTACCAGGAGAAGCAGCACTACGACTAAATTCAGCACTAGTACTGGTTTCCTGACTACTACTACAACTTTGCCCAACAGGGCTACTTGTCCGTCCCTCGGAACCAGTCTCCGTTGGACTGGTACACTGTCCTAGAGACGGATCACTATGTGAATTATTCAACGTGACAGATTTTAATTTAGAGTCTAACTCACTATCATTCCCCGTATCACTTATTCCCTCGTCAACGTCTAATGAATTATTGTCTTGTGTAGATTTTACACTAGAACACATATCTTCTAATAGTTTATTGTGACGATAACTAGATTTCATATATTCATTTACTTTATCTGGAAAACAAAACAAGTTAATTCAATTCAAAACTAATCAAATTAAAAAGAAACTTTGAGCACCTTAAATAAGGCATGAGATTTTTTTTAAAACTTTAATCATTCTTTAAAATTATTCAGTCGTATATTAACTGAAACAATGTTTTAGACAAATAAAATTTGAAAGCTGCACCATTTTAAAAGCGGTATTCAATCACTGATTCTTTTGTAGAATAAATGTGGGGTAGTTAAAAGGAAAAATTATGCAAATACAAAGAACTCCACAAAACACGTCACAGAAAAAAATAAAGCTTAAACAACAGGAACTCCTTAAAACACAATGGGTGAACTTAGGTGCTCTCATAGGGTTAGCAGTTCAGGCTCCACTAGACACACACTATTTTTTACTTGTGTTTAAATATGCTAATGAGTTATGTAAGGTATTATAAGGTTGATTGATTGATTGTTGGTTGCTTTACGCCGCATTAGCACAAAAAGGCTATATCGCGGCGAGGTATTATAAGGTATGCATAACATAACAGATGGGTAAATGAATCTTGTCCATTCAATTTCATGAACAATCTATCATAAAAACTCTCTAAACCTAAAACTTGAAAAACTAAAAGTTTGAAATGACAACAAGGGTTTCTAGCAAAGAAGACAGATAATACATGCAAAACTTTTTCACACCAAAAATATTGAAAAAACAGGATTAAGATTCTTTGTGCAACCAAAAAACTGAAGCTTTTTTTGAAGATTTATATAAGTGATTAACTTAGTAAGGTTTCAAAAGAAATACAGTGTTCTCCCCAGGGCATTTTTTCATCATAGTAATGTGATGCTATAGCCCTTGAATGTGATGCTATCTGAATTATTTTTTTTTAAGGATTATTTTATGGATGTAATGTTATAATTTTTAGAAACAAGATGGTATTTCAAATTTCACTGTTTATCAGGATGCTGAATGAAATGTATGGGGAGAGCACTGAGATGGATAAAGAAACGATTTTCAGGAAGATAACTTACCTACAGACGGTATATTAACATATATACGTATTGTATTTTGATGTCGATCTAAAAGTTTATAAAATCTGCTACACTGAAATTGTCCACTTTCTACACTCTCTAAACCAGAGAATTCTATGTACACCTAAAATGTTAATTGTAAATATCGAATAAATATATGTGTATTAATTTCTACGGGTACATCTATATTGATAAGAACAAAAAACTTATTATGTGTCCTTTTCTTGTACGAGTTCAATTTTATTTGGATAGTGGTAAAAGCCTTTAAGAAATGATTAAAATAATTCAGATAAATTTAACTTAAACTTTCTTTAATTCATGTCTAGAAAATTTCATTTCCACACAATAGATTTAAAATTTTAAAAGGTTCCATAGCAAACTCCACGAATTAAAAGTTTGCACAAATTTTGGTTAATTTTCCAGTTTTACTTGTTAATATATAACTGATTTTACATACAAATCTAGTTGAATTTGGATTTTGATAAATTTATGAAGGAATCTGTGAATGTTTACCTTCAAAGGTTATTTGTGGAAAACTGTCTATTTGGAACTATTTTTTAAAATTTTCATTTGATTTATGTGTATACCTGTTTTTTCATTTCACAATGACATAAGTAGCACCTTTTTTAATGTCAAGATTCCTTTGAAACAATATATATATGCATCTCCATACCTTATTACTTTTAAAGAATCCTTCCGCTTTAAGAGTTTTATTTGGCACAGCTAAAAACCTCAAATCACTATGGAATCTCTCTAAAACACATCTCATTTGGTCTACCGGACACTTCAGTATCTAAAAATAAATCATACATAAATTTCTGAAATATAACTATTATTATTCCTTTTATTTAAATTTCATTATGAATTCAACACATCAGACGATAATTTTTACTAAAACACTAGGATCTTTTAATTCAATCATTCCAATGATCTTGGATTTATTGCATTTAGATCTTCCAGTAGAGTAGGTACCGATTTTTTTTAAATGCAGAGTAGCTCTGCTTGTTTATAGATTAATATCAAAATCATTTTACTCTGCTACTTTCCTATTGTTAGTACTGTACATGGTGCATTATCTTCATATGTTTATTCATCTTTTTGAAACAAACATTACTATAAGACTTACATTTGAGACTAGTTTCTTAAATTCATTAACAGTTTGAGTCTGATAGGCTCGTACACTGATGGGATCATAGAGAATATCATTTTCTATGTCTGCAACATAGACTTTCACTGTTACACCTGTAACATAGAACATGAAAATAAATAATGATTGTTGTCCTCAGTAATGACTCATTGCAAAAACACTAATAGAGTAGAAAATCCTTAAATCATAAATAATGTGTTAATGAATAGACTAATAAATATTATATACATAAGAAATTCCTTAAAGATCAACTATTACCAATATATATTAGTATGAAAATATCCAACAAAACACACAGTTATCTTTCAAATTGAAAAAAAATAAATCTAGAAAATGAACAAATTAAAAAAAACCATATACAAAATGTAAAGTACTACTAATACAACCCATGTGTAGCAGTGTCTATATTGAATGTTATTCTATTGCACATTTCATTATTAAAAAAATCAACTATTGTCCAATATACTTACCTCCTGGACGGTATTCCTGGAATTCTTGATATGAATGTTTAGTTTCCAATAACAAGTCAAAATTATACGCTTGTTTGACCCCTCCTAGAATCTGTCCCATGGTGTGTTCCTCTTGACCCTCGTAGGAACATTCTAAGGAATCATGATACTCATCGTACTTAACAATCCTACAGCAGTCCAAAGGTAGGACATCTTCTAAATCAAACATCTGAAACAAACAATATAATTTACAGAGTATTTTGTCTTCGTGTGTATGTATGCTAATTGATTGAAGGGGTGTATTAAAAAAATGCATAATCATTTATAAAAAGTTTACTAACTTTTCTTGTAAAAACTTTAATGTTTTGGTTTATTTTCTCATATACATATAACCATGATGTCTTTTAAGTCATCTTCGTCTTTCAATGCTTCCTCTAATAACTAAAATATTTTATATTTTAAGTTAATAAAGTGTGAATCTATTACTAATTGTCTCATGAATGTTAAAAAATTATATATATTACTATTATATATTTCTTTTACAGAAGACATTGAATAGTTACAGATTCTTATATTACAATTTGTTTAATCATACAAACCTCTTTTTTAATTGGTCAATTTTCGTATTCATGCTTAAAAATTAACTAAATTCTTTGTAGTATGTTCCATGTTGAAAATGTCATAAATGTCCAATTACACAAGTATTACGGCAATGTTTTGGTTCATTTTCTAGTTTGAATCAAAATTATTAAATATTTAGTGGTTCATTATAAATTTTTCATGAGTTAGCCCTATATTTTCATCAATATTTCTGTTTTAATGTTAAAAATAGTATATTCATGAAAATATGACTTACCAATGGTAAAATCTCCCTCAACCAAAGACTTCCATAATTTATAGTATTTCCAAATTTCCCCCCAAAAGGTTCCTATTCTTTATCATTGTCATTCCTTTTCCTTACTTTATAGGCTATTTCTGTACTTTCTGTTAACGTTTTATCTTTGTGTATTTCTAGCTTCTGTTCTATTTGTCTTTTCTTCAGTGGGTGATAACAAAAAAGCTTAATCTGGAAAAAAAGAACAGTTTAAGAAATCTGTTCCATTAACGGTCAAGTGATATCTAAAAATATTAAACAGATGCACCATTAATGCATAGGCAAAATTGAGATCGTTATAATTTTGTAATAGAAGAAACGTTCTGCCAAAGACTGCATACTACTAAATAAAAATTTGTATTTTGCTGAACATTTAAATTTGTTGTTTACATGTACCCATCAAAACCTACGGAAATTGGTATTCGACGAATAATAATGAATCCACAGTAACTAGTTTTGAGTTGTAAGCTATTCATACTTTGCATATTGACTTCTCCAATTCTCGTTTTCTTTTTTCATTCTCCTCTTTATCTGTCGTATTTTGTAAATGTTGTTTCATATGAGCAGGAAAACTATCAGGCTGTGTAAAATCTGTCAAGAAAATCTGGCATTATACATAACATAAGTAAACATTAATAAATAATGTAAATTCAGATATTTTACAAATATCTACAAATATATGTAAGTTTTCTTATGATTCATTTCCATACATACAATCACAAACTTGTTAATAATGTAGCAGGAAGCCTATTCTAACTACTGAACCCATACCAATCACTGTATTCTTCAAACTTTATATAACTTAAAACGTAAAAATAACGATAATTTTCAATTACAATAAATATAAGAAGGTAATAAGGGGAAACCAAAATCAGTCGTAGAAAATCAGAAAACAGCATTGACCAGCAGAAAATACTGGTAGCTGAACAGACAAATGCAAAAACAGTCATCATAACATTATAAAGAAACTAAACGAAATGCGCGTATGACGTATAATATTATAAGTCAGATATCTTGGACGAGTTGACGTTAAGCAACTTCTAATCAATCAATATTTGATGGTTTTAATTATGACAGTTTACCTTGGGGTGGTCATCTGTTGCCCTTCGAAATATAAGTTTGATATCATCAGACCAAAATGTTATACCAATTAATATCTTACATATTTTGATAGTATATTGGTCTTCAATGGGAAAGTTGCATACAAAGATAGATTATTTAACATACAATACATTAGGCTTGTGAGAGATGCTATTAGTTGACCAATTAATTTATGCATGATGCAAGTCATCTTACTTTCGTGTTTCTGTTCATCAATTTGTTTAGGCATGTGTTCGTCCACAAAGTCTGAACTGTAGAAGAAAATCATAACTTATGTTTCAAACAAAATGTAAAGCATTTTAAAAAGTATGAACTAAATATTTTTGTGACCTTGATTTTGGAATAAAAAACTATGAACTTGTGAAATAAAGCTTACAATTATCAACTATACATATATTTGCATGAGTTATATGCTTACTAATGCTTCTTCTTATTAGTTATTCAATACTCAAGTAACACCTCAAATAGGAAAGAAAAACTAGGTTGGCAGCTTATATGATACAAAGCAACACATCATTGTATTAACGGGAAACAGTGTTGTCGCACTTCAGAATAGATTATAGATATCGCAATTCATGTGACATCATGAAATCGACTTTGTATGATTTGTCAGGATGATATATTCGACATTTAAATGTCGCTTTAAATAATACTTCTGTTTATGTCAATTCGCAGGTTTGAAACATAAAAACGATCTCGTTTTGAACTTTAAGGCTCATGGTCCTTTTAATGCATGTTTGATGTAATATTCAGTGTAAATGCATTGTTCTGTAAAATTCTGCGTCACTTCAATCTACATTTATTACATCATTAATTCATCTGACACTACAAAAATATAAACACTGACAAAATTCAGAAAATGGTTCACTATTTACTTGCCTCGATTGTGTTTCGGTGAATTCTTTACTGGAGGGAATTGCTTTTATCGAAAAGGCTCCAAATCTCTTCACATCAACTAGGATTGCTTCGATTTTTGTATCTATTCCTAGAGTAACGAGGAAATCATCTGAATGTAAATAATTTAATTCGTTTTCTTTATCGGACAATTGTTTTTTAATTTGTGGCATGGCAAAGAAGACTTGGAGGTCCGACGCATGCATTTTCATGCTTTGCAGTGTACTTTTACAGTTAGAAACTTCCTGCTCTAATTCACTCAGTCTGTTAAGGATTTCTTTTATCTTTTGATTACATTTGAATTCCCCATCCTGGAGCTCTTTTATCAGTCCCTGCTCAATTGTATCCAGGTGATTATTTACTTTCAACCGAAAATCATGAATTTTCTTCCGACCTGCTTTGCAGCGATTGATTACTTCAGTAAGGTTATTTTTACGATCGTTTTCCATTCGCCCAATCTTCACTTCTAAATCTGCAACATTCTTGGTTAAAGTATGGAAGGACTGTGAAGCATTTTGATATTTAACAACATCTTCAAGTGGAAATATACTTTTTCCACATTCGGCATGTTCTTGAATACATTTGTAACATATCGGACACTTATGTATTTGACAATAGTTTTGATATTTTTCACTGTGCTTTTCACAAAGGTGTTTAATATTGGCTCCGAATGGGGGTAAGTTTTGATAATCATTTATTGGAATGATCGAATGTCCCTTTGATGATTTTGATAAAGCATGGTATTCTTCACAATTAGAACAAAGAGCTTCGTCGCAGTCTTGGCACCAGTGAACAGATGGATTCGAAAGAGATCGAAGGTTACAAATATCACACAGAAGAATATTGGAAGCCATTGTTCGTACAAAATAACCTGCAAAATCAAACATATGTGTCTTTTTATCAAAGACTGTAAATAAAGTAAATCATAACGCATCTATTGTATTTAACAAATCTAAATTTGCATTCAAACGTGTTTTGATTGCGTGTTAACCAGACAAGATATGGTTACCATGGAAAAGCATGTTGTGCTATTCTTATTGCAATTGGTTTTACTCCCAAATTTATTTGTTTTATAATTCTTATATGATTTGCATTTCTATATATATTCGAATTTGATTGGTCAATTTGATTTTTTTCTCTAGGTTTACACTTCGATAAATTATGTTTCCGAAACTTCTTTCATAACCTTCATTGATCTATTCATGTGCGATACACATGCATGCATTTAAACTCGTATACAATTGCGGGAAATTTCACGAATGATTTGGCGACTTTACGTCATGGCAAAATACGACGTCATACGAATGAAAACTTTCAAACGAAAGATTATTTCGTTACAGGAAAGCTTCATATTCGGATAATATCTAATTAAAATGAAGTTTTTGAGGTAGTTGCTTTTCATTTTAGATTCTACTGCATTTATCGGACATTAATGGTTTTAGAAAGTCAAGATGGCGGTCGCTTACTCATTAGCTACTGGTGGGAAATAAAGTAGCCATCAACAGAAAAATGTTCATTAAAAATCGTGAATGTTTGGCTGAAGTATTATAAGGATTAAACACATTTTTTCTAGAGGTAATTGATGTGTAAACCGGGGCGATAAACTCGCAAAGGACTTTTATGTCAAGTTTGTGAGAAAGAGCCACGGTTTACACATCAATAACCTCTAGAAAAAATACGTTTAATCCTAATGTGCCTAGACTTTTGATAAGTCTATGTCTATGGTTTGTAACTTCTTACTTTTAACTATATAAACCGTTTTGTAAATGGGGTATTCTAAGTGATGTCAAAAGCAACTGTAAATAAATAAAATATCATTTCTTTTTTTTCTTATTGCGAAATGCATCTGTCAAAACTTTGCTCATCAAGCGTATATATCATACAGCCAAATTCATTTCTTACAAATAACGACGTCGTTCTGTAATGAAATGAAACTTTCGTTTTTCTTTCTAGATATGATACAGAAAAGGGACATTTTTCTTTCAAAAACGAATGTGTTGTTTAGTTATTGTCGTTCTAGATGACGGAACGGTCCATTATTAAAATTGAAGTCGAATACGACCAGATATCAATTGTTTTTCTTTTCCCTAGATTACATTTAATCAAAATAAATATTGTATCTGATATATATGTATAAACAAACATCTTTTATGATTGTGTATGGTTTTACAAAGACATATATTTTTTCTCTTATAAAATGGATAACAACAAGTATACATAGAGTGTAAGAAGTCGGTATTCCTATTTGCGATTAAATTCTTTGACCTGGCTTTCATGAACTGTGAGCATTTGTTTTAATGTCGAATGTTTAAGGTAATGTTTCACTTTTATCTACGGTTTTGTCTTCTTTGATATTCTACTTTTGACTTTGCCCAAAACTCTAGTTTACACTATTACATGGTGATTGGTCTGTCTCAATCACCAAAGCAATGGACATCTTCCGTGATTTTACTAACATATTTCTAGAGTATCTTTCTTTACCTTTTAATGATTCGGGAGTTAATTTGAAATGTTTCAAGGGTACGTGAGTTTCTCGCTACATTGAAGACCCATTCGTGGCCTTCGGCTGTTGTCTGCTCTATGGTCGGGTTGTTGTCGCTTTGACACATTCCCCATTTCCTTTCTCAATTGTATGAATATTAGTGCAGAAACAAGTTCTTCAGTTGTGTCCATGCTTAGTTTGTTGTTTTGTTTTTTTTTGGGGGGGGGGGGGGGGGGTGTTGCTTTATCGAGTGCATATGATCAGTTTCTACCTAATACACAATAGAAGCAATACCACTGCGCTGAGCAAACTGTCATTACTTGGGATAAACATTATATACGTCACTTAACAATTCAAAACATCTCGTTAATCAACATTAATTATTATATTTTTATTTAAATATTAAACCTACTCTGAATATAATAAACGATCATTGATACCAGGATAAAAACAAATATGTTTATGCCAGACGCGCGCGTCTACAAAAGACTCATCAGTGACGCTTGATTATAAAAAAAAAAAGTTTAAAAGGCCGGAGTGTCTACTGGAAGCCTTCAGCAATTAAAGAAAACTAATAGTCTCAAACTGAGCTAGTAAAACAATCCATTTAATGAAATACGCAGATCAAAACTATTTGCTAGGAAATGCAAATAATTATTGTACGCATCTTTTTGCTATTTATCGTTATAAACAAGTTAGCAACCTGCATTTCATTTATAAATATTCTCGTCCCAAATTCAGTAAATGAAATAAGAAATGGATGTCTTTGATGCAACGTTAACAAAATGAGACAGCAAACAAACGATAAACATAATCAAATAACCAACATTGGACAACAAACACACAGTTTCAGCTCTCTATAGTTATAAACGAAGGTTGAATTCGAATGTATTAAAATAGAATTTAAGATTAAAACGGAATGAGGCAAAATGCATATAGCAAAAACTAGTGACAGATCTATATAATAAAGGGGGCGATGATTGAAATCGCCCTTTTCTTTGATATCAATATTGTATCTGTAATAGTTACCATCAACCCATACTTAGTACGTTTTAATCATACATGATACCATCAAATCATATCCTCCTAGTTATATATCGATTAAATGATAATAAAGACATATATACACATCTCGCAACGTATAGTTGATTTATATATCACAGTGCTTATTACATGTACCAGTACTCAAATAACATACGATGTCGGTAATAATTTCGTGCAGATTTTATCGTTATTCACTGGGAGAAAAGGCTTTACTAAAGATACTACTCAATGTACAACAAATTTGTGATAACACACGAAGGAAAACAAAATAAAGGGTCGAATGACATTCTCATAAGCTTATGATATAAGTGTGTGACTTACTGTGTGACTTACCTTGTGAATGTATATCAATTCTTGATTGTTTATTACTTCCACTGCATACTCGGAAGTCGGAAAAACGCACATGATTTATATTATTTGTGTATGACTTGGTGGCCGTGTGATAGGTTAAAAATCGTTTATCGGACAATAATACGAAAACAAAAATGAATGGTATCGTCTAAGATAAATATCTAGATCGGGAAAAAATTATTCGATCTACAAAAAAAAGCAATTTGCTTTCAGATTTGGGAAAGATTTTCTTTAGAGTAGACTATAACATCTTACCTTACGAACAATTTAGCCCATGTATTTAAACAAGTGTACACAAGAACGAACAAGTAAAATGATCATGTGATAAATTTAAAGTCAGGTGAACTATAAGTAACTAGTCCAGGTGATTTGTACATATTTTTAGAGGAATTATGGGTTTGATGATTAAACCATGAACTTTTCACAATTGTAGATATATCATCGTACATATTAGGTAGTCAATTTAGCTACTCTGAAAAATCTGATTTGACGATCATTTTCCATGTCTGCCTATCAGTTCAAATTTCACAACCATTTATACATTAAAGCAAATAAAATCCTTATCTTTGAAAGGCATATAAAATGCAATCTAAAGTTATTATTAAGTCATGACGTTATGTTAGACTATCACTGTTTTTCAATATGGTCGAAAAATTCATAATGGCCGACAAAAAGTGAAAAATAACAAAACTGAGACATGCCTTTGCTGATATTTAGTGCCTACAATAGACAAAACATTGAAAACAATACGTTTAATAATTTCAATGTGTCCGAAGCGCTTTTCTTGATTTATCTTCATCAGGAACACACAATGCCAAATATTTGAAATCCGGGGAGGTATAAGTACCGAAACCGTTAAAGAGCTATATGACAAAAAAAACTAAAATTGATAGCCAAACTCATCTTAAGTCAAATTTGTCTGAGGGAGTTGAAACCTTATTTTCTGAACAATTTCTAATTTTATTGACGGACAATTTAGTAAAGTTTGTTAAATCATGTCAGTATCGAAGAACTGACTACTGAGCTGATGATACCCTCGGAGACTGATGGTCCACAATCAGAGGTATCAACCCAGTAAAGTAATTAAATTGAAAACAACACGTTTAATATTTCAAATGTTTATATATTTATTCTACGTTTAGTCTAAAATAATTACTTACAAATAAAAGAACTAACTATGGTACAACTATTAAGTTGCAAAAAGTTAGCTTAATGCAATATCTAAACTGTTTTCTCTACCGTTATAACTTAGTGCAAATTATCGTTAGTTCGTCAAATCTCAAAAAGAGTAAAAACTTATCGTTAACGTCATTTTAATCAATATTTTACTGTCATTCATCATGTTGGATACCCTTTTCCTATATTCCTACAAGAGTTGCAGCTAAAGGAAATAAGCCAAATGCAAGAATGGAGCGACGACCAAGTATAAGATGTTCATAAATGAATTGAATTGCTAGCCATATATGTGGTCTGTATTAAAAGACAAGTGTGCTTTCCAGCATTTCCTGAAAGACTTTATCTTTCAAATAATTTGCAAATTCACGTTTGTCAACATGGTATGGTCACATGCTACTTAAGGAGGCTCGAGGGTACAAAAAATCAGCAAAAATTGAAGCATTTGTTTTTTCATTACAAATTTTATTTATTAAATTATAAGTTGTTATTATATGATATGGTACAATAATCAACCAAAAAAATCAATTTGTTTGGCCCCAGATAACTTTTAAAAAGTTTATATCATTGAAAAAGCTTCAAATGATCTGCCTTTGGTGAAAAAATGCTATTTGATTTTTTGCATAAAAATTGAAATAACTTTTTTAACTCATCGATGATCTATATTTTTTATTATTTAAAAAAAAGACTTTACTTAAACTAAACTTTTGTAAAATTTGAGCGATTTCTGTAATTTAAGTTCTTTTTTTATTGGACTATTTATTATGACTAGTCTTCTTTACTTACCATGCTACTAAGTTGAAGGTTTGTAATATTAAGGTATTACTATAAGTATCACATACACTGATCTTTGACAATGTTCCATGAAAATAAGGTTAAGGTCTAATGAACCATGCCAGACAAGACATGTTCACCTTGAAAACATTTCATACACCAAATATAATGGCCCAATAGTTTCAAGTACCCGCGAAACGCACCAAAACCATCTACAGCATTAAACAGACCACTGAACCATGAAAACGAGGTCATGATCGTACGAACCCTACCAGACAGACATGTACACCTTACATTCATTCCATACACAACATATAATTGACCTATTGATTATAGTACTTTAGAAATAGACAAATCCACAAAAACTTAACATTGTCCTATCCAAAAAAACATGAAAAAAGGTCAGTCAGATGAAACTTGCTAGTGGCATATGTACAACTTAAATACATAAATATAGCCCTCTTGCTAATAGTATCTGAAATATAAAATTTGCCTTGAAAACTTAACCTTGATTACTGATCCATGAAATGAGGTCCAGGCCACGTGAACCCTTAATGGCCATGTAAGACTTTGCAAAGAGCCCATATACATATAAAGTTGTCCTATAACTTAAAATTCATCTTCAGACTTTTTATGACGTTTTCCTACTAAATTGGTTGGATGTGTTTCAATTTAAATTTTAGTCTTTGGAAAACATAATCCATTTATTACTTATTAATTATTGTAATAGGTTTTGAACTAGCTGTCTGTAACTGCAAACACTCTCAGATGGGTACTATGTATCTTTTTGTTTGTTGATTTTTGAGCTTTCCTTCAAATTGATAGTACAATTTATTCGTATAACAGTACTGTACTAGGTTAAGAAAAAGATTTGAAGCTCATGAACATAGTCATCCTGCAACATTCTCTATGTACCTGTCCCAAGTCCGAATCCTGTTATTCAGTGGTAGTACTAGTATATACTAGTCATTGGTTTCTGTAGTCATATTTGTCTTTTGTATATTGTTTTATAGTTCAGGTCATTGTTTTTCTTGTTGGAACTGATTACATTTTGGCAAAGCCGGGCATTTTAAACAACTTTGTTAAAGGATGCATATAGTGACCTATAGTTGTAACTTCTCAATCATTATGTGTCATTCAATCGTTCTGATCTTTCTCATTTAGAGTTTTCAATTAAAATATACTTTACAGATATTCCCCTTATTTCATAAGAACTAAATTATTTTACTTTCTGGATTTGTATTTTTCTAAGAGACATATAACCAAAAAATGGTATTAGATTGGTCCCATTAACTTTTGTGTATTTAAAAGTATATGTCTTGATGAAGGAATATACTGCAAATTCAGAAATTATAAAATAAATTAATTATTGCGATTTTGTCAAATTTTGACTAAAATACTATTCTAATTTTTGGCGATATTCAGAAAAATCCGGTTTTATTCAAAGAAAAAAATTCAAAATGCGAGTTTTAATTATTGCGATGATAACCCTGTCGCATTTTTCGCAATAATAAATACATTGCCATAATTTCTGAATTTACAGTATTCTGTTCTTGCCTTTTTTTAAAGAAAGTTACTAATTTGCAAATAATCGATAATCTTTCTTCATATTTTCTGACCCAATTTTTATAATTCTAAGACGACCCAATCACAATGTGTCCAGGTGTTGGAGTATCTGGAGTGAATACAAAATTTAATAATTAAATGGCAAATGTGGGTACGAAATGACAGAGGTACGAAATGGTCAAGGTACGAAATGACTTGCTTCCCTTTTTATGACTAATGCTAAATATACAATTCTAAATCAGTCAATTATAAGAAAATTAAAGACGAAACTCGATTCAGAACATAGAAATATTTGGGGTATGGAACCGTCTTCGAATTATAAAAATTGGGATCGAAAAAGTAGACATTACAACTCACCTTGTTGTGACCAAAGCAACCAGTCAATAACAAATCAAATCAAATATTTTATTGTCATATAAACTTTACAGTTTGTGACCAACATATATTAATACAATAAACACAATAAACATATATACATACATATTAAACATACAAAATATCAACAGCATTAAAATTTATAACAACAAACAAGTTGTTAAGAGTCCCCTGCCCTCAGTTCTAATGACTTTTTCAAGAAGGATCCTAACTTATTTGTTTGTAAAGGCGATGATGGATTTAGTAAATAATGAATTTTTTCTTCTTCATTTAAATTATTAAAGTTATTATTTTCTGTACATATGTGATGAAAAAAGTCATTTCTTAGAGTTTTATTATACTCACAATATAGTAAAAAATGTTTCTCATCCTCTAGTATTTTACATTTATGGCAAAGACGTTCCTCTCTAGGGATTTTAAAATATCTCCCCTTTTCAATCAAGAGGGAGTGATCACTTATTCTAAATTTAGTGATTAATCTCCTTATCTGAAAATTAGATGTATTTAGATAATATTCTAGTTTGTAATCTTTTTTAAGTTTTTTATAGAAAAAAAAATTTACTTTTATCATCGATGTTTTGAAATTTATTTTGAATTAAATCTTCATATCTATTTTTCATTTTTAACTTTATATCGTTTTTTATTTTATTTACATCTTTTATGTCCTTACAAGTAGAAAGAATATTAAGGTCAACTTTAGTCTCTTTAACAATATTTTTAGCATATGTATACCATGAGTAAGTTCCTGTCAAATCTAGAGACTGTGCTAGAGAAAAAGCTTCCTTTGACAATGGATTAATATTATTATTATATAGTCTAGCTAAATATAAAAGGGTTTGTGTTTTACTAAAACATTCTATAGGCAATCTTCCTAATTCAACTCTTGCTCCTAAATTGGATGCATTTTTTCTTATCTCTAGAGTAGATTTACAAAATTTAAGATGCATATTTTCTATGGGGGTTTTGTCTATAAAATCAAGTTGATTAATTTCTTTTCCTGAAGTTAAGGCTCTGCTTTTGGCTCGATGAAAAGAAATATATGTATCCAAATATGTTACTTCTGAATTATAGGTCATAATTGGTTTTACTAAAGAATCAAAAAGATTATTTGCTACTTTTATAGGTAGATTATTCAATGATTTAGTATATGATTTTATTGCAAAAAATACTTTTTTTGCTTTTTTTGTCAGCTCTAAAGTACTTTGTGATAAATTTCCATTACATTTTATCAACATTCCCAAAAATGAATATTCTGTTACACTCTCTATGGCTTTATTCTCATAGTAAATATGTGATGTTTCACTTTTATGTTTTGACTGACTAAAAATTATGGATTTAGTTTTGTTTGTATTCAAAGAGAGTTGCCATTTGTTACAATATAATTTAACGTTATTTAAACTGTTTTGTAGACCCTCTTTTGATTCTGACAGGATTAAAAGATCATCCGCAAAAAGAAGGCATCCTACCTTACTATTTATAAGCTTAAGGGGACTTGAATCATTTCCCTCAAAAATTTTTACAATATCATTTATAAAGACATTAAATAAAGTGGGACTTAGTGTGTCTCCCTGTTTAACCCCTCTAGCAATATTAAAATATTCTGATACATAATCTTTATATTTTAAAGATGATTTAGTATTTAAGTATTGTTGTTTTATAACTCTATAAAAAGACTTGCCAACTCCCATTTTACATAATTTATAAAGTAAAGCAGTTCTCCATACTGAATCAAAAGCCTTTTTCAGATCTATGAAGCAGGCATAAATCTTTTTTTTCTCTTTATGTAAATATTTATTAATCAAGGACTTTAATAAAAAGATGCTATCAGCTGTTCTGTGATTTTCTCTGAAACCAAACTGACAATCACTTAATTGTTTGTCAACAATCTTGATTAGCCTATTATTTAATATGGCATTAAAATTTTTTGGTAGATTACTTATAAGAGAAATGCCTCTATAATTATTAGGGTCTAACTTGTCACCTTTTTTATGTAAAGGGATCATGAAAGATAATTTCCAAGAATCTGGATAATTACCTGTCTTTAAAATCAAATTAAAAACTTTTACAATAGAATTAATTATCACAGGTTGTGAGTGTTTGAGTATTTCATTCACAATTCTATCTGGGCCTGCTGATTTGTTTACTTTAAGGTTTGAAATGACCAGTTTTACTTCAGCAAATGTAATTGGTGCATCAGTTTCCATATTCAATTCAATATTATCTTCTACAATGTTTAGTTCACGTTCCAGTTTATTTACAAAGGATTTATCATATGAGGCTGGTGTACCCTGATCCTGAAAATGTTTAATGATTTTATTTTCATTCATTAAAATTTCAGGAATATCTTCTTCAATATTTGGTTTCTTTTTTATTGCCTTTAGAACATTCCAGTATTCTTTTGGATTATTTTTTAAATTATCTGAAAGTGATTTATAAAGTTTTTGGTGATATTCAAATTTTTTCTGTTTAATCATTTTTTTTTAGTTTTTTACATAATTCAAAATATTTAGATTTTAAACTTTTGTCATTTAAGTTATTCTTGATTTTATTTCCTAAATAGTTTATTTGTCTTTTTGTTTCATATACTACATTATCTGACCATACTTGTTTAATTTTTTTATTTTTCTTTTTTGTTGGTTTAGATATGACTTTACATGTATTTTCTGCAATAGTTTGTAAAATTTTGGTTAGTTTTTCAGTTGCACCATCAACGCCTAGTTTATTGCTATCAAAATGTTCCATCTCTAAATCTAAAATTTCCTTTTTAACATTTTCTGTTGATAGAACCTCAATTAATTTTGAAGATGACAATTCTGTCCATTTGTATGATTTTATCAAATGCCATCTCTTCTCATCTAAACATTTCTTCATACATATATCTGATATAATAGAACAATTCATATATAAGTTTATTTGAACATGATCTGATAAATATGTAAAGTCATTTGTTTTAAAGTATTTTACCTCAGGCAGGAGACTCTCACTTGCAATAGCATAATCAACTGTACTGAACCCAGTATTACACATATAAGTAAAATATCCCAGGGAATCTCCCAAAAAACGAACATTAAGTATACGAAGCCTTGAGGACGAACATAATTCAAGTAATTTATTCCCCAATGTATTCAAAGTGCTATCTTGGTTTACTCTTCTGATATCAATATCAGTTATATAGCTATCTGGAAGAAGGTCAATACCATCAAAATTATTTATTTCATCTGAGTCATTTTCTATGTAATCTGCTTTCATTGCAGTCCTAGAATTAAAATCCCCTATTAAAATAATTTGTCCTTCAATAGAAAATGAACTAATTTCATTTTCAAGATTTTCCAAGTCACTATCATAATGTGCTGATGAAAAAGGGGGAATATAAACAGCACAAAGATATAAATCTTGTTTAAGTCCAAAGAAATACTTGTCAAGCTTTAACCATAATCTATTCTGGGATGACGTAGCATCTTTTAGATAAGTAATCCCCTTGTAAAATTGTTTTTTAATCATGACTATAATGCCTCCACTATGTCTTTTGGCTTTTTTTGTTTTCTTGCGTACTTTAGAGATAATGTTATAGCCTTCAATTTTAAAATCTTCTGACCCCCCTTCCAGGTTTCTAACAGTATATTTATATCTTTATTTAAAAAATCCAGAAACATTGGGTCTTTCATTTTATCCCCAAGGCCATGTACATTCCATGAGGAAATTGACAATTTTTTATGAATTCTGTTCATTTTTTAATATTTGCTATTGTCAATTGTATAATAAACCTTCTTGTTAGCCTGAAAACCTTCTATTATAATTACACAGTTTGGTTAATGTTTCTATAAACATGATAGATTAAACAATAATCATTATTTTTATTTTTTTTTTTTACTATTATCCATGACTGCTAAAATACAACAGTCTAAGGGAAATAACTCTTTTCATTGTTAAAATGATTATTACAAGTGTTCTGTATAACTAAAAATTAACTGAATCTTACAAGTATTCTGTAAAACTAACTTTAACATAATAAATCACCTCAAAAAATATATATACAGATATTTCTACCTTTCATCATGACACTAATATGTTTTTTTCTGAAACACCCATCACTTACATGCATTTACAATGTATAACAAGTGTAAACGAGAATGAGGAAGTAAAATGATCATGTGATAAATTTAAAGTAAGGGAATCTATAAGTAACTAAATCGATATAAGAAATGACTACTCAGTTCAAATTGACATGTAGTAAACCAATAGACCCAATTTAGCGTAGCTAAACACAATTTGATTTTCACCGAAAATATGAATCTAGATAACATTGAGAAATATTCTCAAAAATCGATCGTTTTCCATGCACTATGAAATGCTATACACGAATGACTTTTCATTGTCAATTAATTATGAAATTGAACTCTTAATAACTGCACTAGCGAAGTGTACAATCCCGGAGGCATTTTCCATGGGAAAAGAGCCTACTGATTAAAGATAAAAGAGCAAAGATTAAATCAAATCATTTTCGATTTTACAAATTTTCATACATTTTCTAACAGTACACATGTATAGAATAAACAAAAACAATTTTGATAAGGATGTAGGTAAATAATATTTATTTAATTTATATGCCAGACATTTGAGGGATTTATTTTTTCTTTCAAGAAAACAATGCCAGACAGCTGATATATATAGCAAAAAATAAAGGCAACAGTAGTATACTGCTGTTCAAAACTTATAAATCGACAGCGAAAAAACAAATCCGGGTTACAAACGTAAACCGAGGGAAACGAATCAAATATAACTACGACACAACAGAGACATAACTTTTTTTCTTCGGAGAAACACAATACATTTAAATTTATCAATAAATAGTTAGCATTTCATGTTGAATGATCTGAATTCAAATATGTATACAGAGAGTTTTATATTTATAAACAAAATCTAATTTCAAAAAGGGGATTTATATAACATTGTGTTGCTTTTTAAAATAAAAACAAATCTCAAGATATATAAGTATTAAATTTTACCTGAAGCAAAAGAAAAACAATTTACCCACAATCCGGTCCTAAAAAACTATGTCCGAAATTTTCATTCAATCCATTGAAATGATGGTTACCTATGTGTTACATTTAGTTCATTATAAAAAGTTAACTCTTATTAAGGTTTGAATATTACAATGGGAAAGGATAATTTTGTAGGGTCACTCGAATGTGTGAATATGTTCTAAATTGGTCAGAAAATACTTGGTCATGTTTTATGAAGATTTAAGACCTCGGCTTCGCCTTGGGCTTAAATTTTCATAAAACATGACCAAGTATTGTCAAAGCTAAAAAAAATACAGTAGACTTAATATATTAGATAAGGACTTAATCACGAGATCACATGTCCATAAAAAAAATCGCGGACAGGTGTACCCTTTTAACTATCAAATTCAAAAGCTCAAACACATCAAACGAATGGAAACGTCATATTCCTACCTTGGTACAGGTATTTTTTTGTGAAGAAACTGGGTAATGAAATATAGACCTTGCAGACATCCCATAGTCGCACGCGAGACAAGCAAAAAAGCAAAGATATTTAAGCTCATACAATTTTCAAATGTCTATAAATC